>NC_137866.1:34080325-34307825 GCF_963924005.1 Protomyctophum bolini | reverse complement strand
CCATATATGGAGATCTAAGGGGTTGAGGTATGAGGGCAGATGTCGAGTTGCTGGCCGGCTCCATATACAGTATGCAGATCTAGGTGATGATCCAGTCTTCTCCATGTACCATCCAGGGTTTGATGAGGTCAGTGTCATGATCTTCATATATGGAGATGGCCATATATGGAGTGTGTCACGAGGCGTGACGGACTGACAGCCATATATGGAGGGACTGAAAGCCATCTATGGCGTGATGGACGGACGGACTGACTGACTGACAGGTTTTCATAGTAATCTGCGACCTATCGTCGCAATCAAAACTAATAACTAGTAACTAGTAACTAAAGTTGTCAAATAAATGTAGTGGAGTAAAAGTATAATATTTGGATCCGAGATGTAGTGGAACAGAAGTAAAAGTATTGGGGGTAAAAAAATGGAAATACTCAATTAAAGTACAAATAAGCTACCTCAAAAGTGTACTTAAGTACAGTACTTAAGTAAATGTACTTAGTTACTTTCCACCAGTGCCAACGAGAGCGGTTTCCGTTGGCAGCAGGCCGTCGTCCAGGAGCCACGCGGGGAGGCGTGAGGAGGATGGTACGGGTGGCAGATGCTAGTCACGGTGCCATGCTATGCCACCGACGGGCACCGTGGAGACAGAATGCGTCACAGGAGGCTGGGACGTAGTATGGAGGAATGTCTGTTTTTCGGCAGGGGGATGTATGTGACGTATATGTGTGTGTGTGTGTGTGTGTGTGTGTGTGTGTGTGTGTGTGTGCGTGCGTGTGAGGGAGAGGGGGTACTATATAAGAGTACCATATGGCTTAAAGCCCTGGTTCCCAAACACTGGGTCGGGTCCCATTTGTGTGTCGCGGACAAATTGGAAATACTCAAGTAAAGTACAAATACCTTAGCCACAAATATACTTAAGTACTTAAGTAATGTTTCTTTCCACCACTGATTCTAAGCAGCAGATGGAGGATCCTCACAGAGTGCTATGTACAGTATGAGTAGTACAGTACATCAACCCATAATAACCACCTGCTGCAGCAGGCTGTCCTTACCACCAGTGGTCCATGGACCTCTAGTGGTCTATGGCAGTCTTCAACCCTTTTCATATCAAGGCCCATTATTGTCTCCACCAGCCGAAGGCATGGGGAGAGTATGTTTCGCACTCCGTCTGTGTGTGTGTGTGTGTCCGTCCGTCTGCGTACAGCTAATCTCCGGCACCGTTGGCCCGGTCCATGCCAAACTGTGCACACACACTCCCTGGATGCCAGCGACGAGCCACTGCCCCAAATTCTTCACAACGGCCTGTTATAGCAGAGTTTTGCTGAACATATTTATTTATATTACTCGTACACATTTTATCCATGCATCACACAAATATACACTATCTATATAGTCATCTCATCAACACAGACCTGTCCGCTACCCCATATTCCATCCCCATTGGCTAAGATTGCCATCCAAAGTTTGCAGGATTGGTCCGTTTTGAACAAAATGCCTCGAACCAGCGTGCGATTTCCATGAAATTATGCACACACATTCCAACTAGGCAGAGGAAGAAATGGCACTTCAAAATAATTTACATCAGCCTCATGGTGGCGCTATAACAGGCCAATTCATGTTCTTACCTAAAACTGCACAGATCTGTGTACAACTTTGTATAGGCACACTCCCTAGAGGCCAAGGAAAAACCATTGCCCTGCATTTTTCAATCAACACGAATCTGTCCGCTGGTGTCACTATAACAGGCCAATTCATGTTTCACCTATAACTGCAATAACATTTTGTCCAAACATCACAAACGCTATTATCCTGGTGGAGGCCTGTGCCCCAAGGGGCTCTTTCTCTAGTTTATTCTGCATTTGAGCCACGGACCACCATTTCATGAGATTTAGCCTTGCAGACCCAAAACTGAAGAATATGTCCACATTTCCACGCTGTATTGATGTTGGTACCATAGATCATAGCCAACATCAAAATAACAATTCTTCTACATTGTCTAATTGTGTATAGACTTCTTGTAAATTAACATAAGTAATGCAGATGTTTAACAAAAATGTACGCCTTGAGAGCCAAATGGACCTATAACGGTCCATTTGGTTTAATTTTACTCTCTCAAGAGGTTACCAACTCTCAAACATGATGATCATGTTTTTTTAACTAATAAGTCCCTGGCCGGACCCCACATTGGGAACCAACGGAGTGGACGATGGGCCTGCTCTCACCTTGGAAGAGGTACTCTTCAGTGTTCATATCGGGATTGTCTGTGATGATGTCGAACGGAGACCTCCCGGCCATCATCTCAAACATCAGCACGCCCAGCGCCCACCAGTCCACACTGAAACCTGAGGGGAGAAGGAACAACCATCAGCACACCCAGCACCCACCAGTCCACACTGAAACCTGAGGGGAGAAGGAACAACCATCAGCACCCACCAGTCCACACTGAAACCTGAGGGGAGAAGGAACAACCATCAGCACACCAACATTTCATAATAATTATTTTTGGAAAAGAATAAGGAGGAGGCCAGAGGAGACTGAATCAAGCAACTTAAAAACGGAGTAAACGATGAAATAACCAAAGGTTCTTTGAAAGGGAAATTGTATTAATTTTAACTGAACTGAAAGGATCGGGGTTTGGGGGTATACCTATTTCAAATTGTTATTTTATTAAATTTCACTCTTCTGAATGTAACTTATAAGTGTACTTTACAGTTACCTACATGCTATATGCATTCGTCTTCAGGTGTTGGGCATCAAACCTATTTTCAGGAAATCACTAAAATGAAAATACATTTTCACAGATGAGCCACTGCCATTCTGCCAAACAAGAGACATTTTAGCCTAATTATTATTTTACTCAAAATGTATATCCCACGATTTTGCAACCAATTTTTTCACCCAGTGTCAATTATCTAATGTGAACCTGGGCGCTACACTCCCTCTGCCAAACTGGGGAGAGCAACAAACTGACCTCATGCTCCCTTCTATGCATGAGGAGTCCAAGCCGCTTCTTTTCACCTGACAGTGGGGAGTTTCCCCAGATGGACATTGTGCGTGGAAGGAAGTTAAGGAACACGCCAGGCCAGGGGGAGGCAGTATAGAGACCAGGATTACTGCATGTTTTTTGTGAGGGTACAGTACCTACGCTAGGGGACACTGGAGAACATGCAAACTCCACACAGAAAGGCCCTTTCGCCAACCCCGCATCGGGTATGGGCACTGATGACGTGGAGGAGAGAACACGCCCACAGCGTCCCCGGTGGGAATCGATTAATCGAACCCAGGACCTTCTAGCTGTCAGGAGACAGCGCTACCGACTGTATCACCGTGCCCCCTTTCAAAGACCACATTTTCCACAAACTTGGTTGCTTCCTGTTGGAGATGTTTGATACTCTTCTAAAGTTTACAGTGGTTTAGAGTCCAAAATATTGTACTCAGGAGTAGCAACAACTTAGTCTTTGACACTTGCCAGATACTCACCATAATCCTCTCCTCTCAAGATCTCTGGCGCAATGTAATTGGGTGTTCCACAGAATGTGCTGGTGGTGTCACCCGGTCTGATGCCCTCCTGAACGACAGATCGACACACAGCCACGGGAAGGACGACACAGACAGAGAAAAATAAGCATGGAGGGCAGAGTGGGGAATGAAAAACACGAGAGGAGAAAGAACAGCGAGAAAAGGAGACCCACTCCTCCCCTCGCAGTTGACAATCGATCCACGTGCATTATTTATTAATAATCCAATGTCAGCCTGCACTCACAGCGGTCTACTAAAGAATCCATAGCTGCCCTTACCTTGCACATGCCGTAGTCTGTGAGCTTGATGTGTCCCTCATGGTCCAGGAGCACGTTATCCAGTTTCAGGTCACGGTAGATGATGCCCTTTTCGTGCAGGAAGTTCAGAGCGATACATATTTCAGCAGCATAAAATCTTTTTTTTTTTTTTGTGAAGGGGGGAAAGAAATCAGAGAGGCACAAAGGGCACATTGTCAATTTAGATGTATAATCCAGAGATATATTATCATTCCTAATGGATAGTGACAATTTCAGGACCAACGTTCAAAAGTAGGGTTGTCCCGATCACGTGATCGGAAATCGGCCAATCACGTCATTTTTAAATGACCGGAATCGGATCGGGAGCAAAAAAACGTGATCGGGACATCCCTAGTAATATAAAATAATAAATATCGGATCGGGAAAAGTGGGTATATTGTATATTGTTGTTAAATGACCATACTGTAGAAGTACATGTTGACATGTTCAGCCCATTGTCTGACCATGACTCAATAGTATCCTTCACAGTATACTCACTGCCGACCTCTTCCCACACATGCACACGTTTTGCTACTACTATACTCATACATTTTGTCACACAATTCAGTAAACATCAACTCTTTCATGTTCCATTTCAATTGCCTATGGTTTTTTGAAGGGAAGACCTCCGCACACTCGACTTACTATGATGACAACAGGTGCGTCGGCGACAAAGCAGCAGACTGCAGACATGTAGAGATGCAACGTTTCGTTCTCTCGATGCCTGAGGAAGGTCGAAAGACCGAAACGCTGCATTTGACATTAAATAAAAAGCTCTTGAACCAGCAAGTGACAGTGTGCGGGTCTCCTCCCCTCTCTAATTGCCTATGATTGCCTTCCAAGGTTTGGAAGAAAAGATTATTTGACTTGAAGGCAAAGGAGATATCATCCAGAGAAGCAGAGACCTGGAGTAAGGTGGATTTATCACCAACCAAAGAAAAACAGATTTCAAGCATGCTGTAATTCATTGTCAATGGGCTAAACCAGGCTTGTCTCGCATTGCAGATATTACTGAATATATATACTGAATTCAATTGATAGCTGCTATTTAATAAAATATAGCAGCTTCACAGAACCAGTTCCTTCATATGAGTTGGTATCAGAACTACTTTTCAAAGCAGTGGGCGTATAGGTCTGTACTGGTTTTCTCCAGCATCCAAGAAGCCTATTCAACAAAATGACTAATTCCCCTGACCCAGCGGTCTCCAAACCTTTTGGGCCGTGCACCCCCTGTTACCTCCTGACCTAGCTGACGCACCCCCCCTAAGTCTTGTTGTATTTGGCCAAACATTATACATTTTGAATATGATCATGGCAAATAATCACAGAATGTCACTGCACTGAGAGACATGCAGCAGCTACTCTTCTTACAACAGTGTTTTACCAGATTTTGCCATTTGTGTTAAATAACACCATAAAACCGCCATTACCCTTTTCATGTCAAGCACCTTCTAGACTAGAGGCACCACAGTTTGGGAACCCCTGCCCTGGCCGATAAGTAGGCGGAGCTCTGATCGTCTGGCTACGACTAAAACCAGCCCTTTATGTAAAAACACATCACACAGATTATACTGCAATTGATTCTGATTGAAACACAGAGGGCTGTGAAGAAATGTAATCAGTGGACAGCGCTTACATGATGATGGTGATGATCCTCCCCCCCACACATTCACAGGCTTTATGTATTGTAATGCACTGTTTCCCAGTTCAGTCATTTCATAAAGAATGTGTAATGTGTAAATGTAATAAATTGGAACCACTGCTGTGTCATGGAGATGAGCCTTTAGCAGCCCTAGTGAGACCGACTGACTGTAGTGTCAATGCATGACAGTGAACACACATACAGGACATAAGAAGAACAGGGATGGAAAACGCCCCGGCAAGTTTATGAACGGACCCCGCCCACCCCACGTGCGATATACTCCCAAACTGGCATCCAGCAGACTGCCATGAAGCTGTATCATCATCATAGCAGCATGCCATCCGTTGCCCACCTACCTGCACCCCCCCCTTCCCCCTCCCTGAAGCACAGGGGAGAGTGTGCCAGGACTCTCTCTCTCTCTCTCTCTAAGAGTGGAGCTCATGAATATGTACGCTCATTAAGGGTGATTAACATGCTGCTTTGCATACACATAGCCGTGGTCTCGGGGAATACGGATCGCAGGGGCCTGATAGGGGCCCGCTGCAGTGCCTCTCTGAATTACCTCGCCTTTGATCCACAGTTTTTTTTTTTTTTCAAATCAGTGCCGCAGTTGGAGCACTGTGCGAGTAGACAGGCACAATGAATAATGGGTGCTCATTATGTTTTGCTGAGGTGATGGAAGAAGAAGAAGGAGGGGAAAAAAAGTAAAGGATGGGAATTTGCCAGGCATTGACATGAGCAGGGCCACCCCTGACCATTGGTTTGCCCCACGCACGATATGTTTTGGCCGTCCTGAGCCAGTCAGAAAAGATGATGTACAATTGCAGAAATAGTGTCCTTCATTCAGTAGTCTCGTGTAGCTATTCATGTAGCTGTAACTATTCTACAATCTCCGAATGCTATATATAGAGTCTGGAACTACACCTCCCGTAATCTGTTTGTCATTTCCGTTCCCAAAAATACATTTGAAAATTATTTAATGATGTTTCATGATCAGAGCTTCCGTTCTCCAGACTGTAAGACGGAAACAATTCATGCAGCAGTGCCGATTCTAATCTCCATCCCAAATACAGTTCACCGGAATCGCTCCTACATCCCTACCTGCGTAGTCAGTTCATGCCAGATTTATATTTAGCTGTGCGCCGGCGTTGCCTACCGAACACAGCCAATCTACAAGCTCATAACCAGTTGGGAGCATGACGTGTTGTGAGCTTGTAGGTTGTCCGTTTCCGGTGCACGACGACACCCGCACACGAGTATAGCTCAGGCTTTATTGTTGTGTGGCCAATAGGAGCTCTCTGTGCAAGCCGAGTGAGCCACGTCAACGTACTGTAAAAGCCAAAATCCAATCACGAACGGGCCTGGCTATGTGTGTCATCCTCTGTGTGCTTGGAGGAGGCTATTACTGGAGGCCACTCAACATCACTGCCGCAGCCCTCACATTTTTTCAATTTCATGTTAAATGGGGAAGAGAGAGAGAAGCAGAATAAGTGAAGTGCAGAATAAGTAGAGAACACATTTTTGGTAAATGTGACGTTACTACCGTTTTTCTTTTAGGGGTTTTTTACGCTGTACCCTCCGTGGCCATGACACTGTCCTTGTTAGCTGTGCTTTTGGCAAAATAGAGTTCTTCGTGGAATCATAGTTGATTTATATTAAGTGATTTCACTTAATTCAAATATCACTTCTTTTTTGTTTTGTTGTGATAATTCTCCTTACTATAGAGTGTGCTGACCATATAAGGAGTTCCTCCCTGTCCCCAGTTAACCCCTGGGTTTAGTTTTTGGCTAGGTGGCCCAGCCTTCATCCAATCAGGATAGAGAGGGGCCTTCTGCCAATCATGATCGAGCCTTCCTTGATGTGTGTGCTGTTGGCCTGTCGCATGTCCCCCCACTGTAGTGTGTGCATGTGCACATCTTGTTACCGGGGCGGACTGGGGTTTTTTCCAAATCACCCAAATCACTGAATGCTCCTTTAATGATGACCATACAACCAAGGGTGTGCCAGGCTGGTGATTGCTCACAAACAGAAAGAGGCGTTTTTGTTCTTTCTGTCTTTTTTTCCTAGACTACGCTAATCATCATCAATGAACTGAAATGCACATTCAACAGCTTGCTTCCCTTTGAGATATGTGACCACTTAAATATCGCACCAAACCTCTTCTTGTGAATGCTGTCAGTCATGGTTTGGATGTTTACCGTGCATGTTCTTCAGGGAGCTTCCGTTGCCTTTGCATATGAAACATCAGGTCCCCGCCGTTCACATACTCGATCACGAGAAACAACCTGGAAAACAAGAAAAGGGAAACATTGGTGAGAAAGATTGGTGTTCTTTCAATCAATCAGTTCACTCTTCATCTTCATCAGTTCATCACTAGGAATAAAACGTTGTAGAGGAAAGTATAGAACAGTTGTTTATCAAAGTGTTGGCTATGGGATCCTTGAGGAGGTTTGGTGGGCTCTCCCGCTAAATGATAGTTAGGAAGCCAAATGGACACTTAATGGGGTCCATTTGGTAGCAATTAACAGAGGATTTTACAGCGTAGATTGGGGTCCCAGCAGTGGCGCCATCCCATGTTTATTTTAACGTGACAGTGGCGTTGTCATTTTTATTTTTCAAATGACTGACCCGAGCGGGAGGTCTGAGTAGAGCAGTCATAAAAAAGACGCACCAGGACGCTAATTCTGGTGGGAAACAATCTAAGTAGTCATGAGCTTGTCTGCAATTGTTTTAGACTTAGCAAACCCTCAGACAAAATGAATAGCCTAATTCTGTCATCACAACTGTCAAAATGAATCCTACAAATATATGGTAATGTGTAGGCATATGCTTTTTTGGGGGGTCAAATGCCAATAAAAAAAAACAATAAATCAATTGAACAGAATATCTAAATGTGAATATAAAATGATGAGAATCCCAATGTGCTTAGATTATGTAGCCTAATAGCAATTTAATTTAAATAGAAAGACAGAAATTACTACATTTATGGTCTGTATCCAGAGACTGTTTACAATTATTTCTAACACATTACACTTAACACACGTCCTTATTGTAGTTAATTAAACACGGAAGAGTCCATTTGATTACATTAATTTGTACTGACGCTGTCTCACAGTGAATCCTGACGCCACCAACTGGCCACGCCCACATTAAGGTCCCCCCCATGTCATTTCCCATGCCGGCACCACTGAGTCCCAGAGATAAAGACTTGTATAAAATCCATGGCGTACAGCATATCAAAGTGGGAGTCCATGACATTTTAAAAGGTTGAGAATCACCGTCACTTAATACCGTATATACACGGACTGTAAATGAAAGCATCTATAGATGTCTGTCCTTCAAATGAGACTTAACAGTTGGAATAAAACATGCTGCAGAGCCATGGGATCATTTGAAGCTGGAATGTTGGCAGTGAAAATGTGCGTCAGTGACGTCTGCCTGCATGGCTTTGATTGAAATCCAATCTAAATGAATCCATTTCTGTCCTCGCGGCCCTCACTTAATGCCATGTTAAATATTAAATTAAAAAGATATATATATATTTTTTATAATGCTAACTATGTTGATTATTTTATGGACAATGATAGGACAATATCCAATATGGAAAATGTGGTCGAAGGGTTTAACAACTTTTTTGTGAGTGTTGGACCTAACCTAGCAAAATAAATAAAACCTCCACAAGGGGGAGGAGACGAGCAATTTCACAGAAACCCAGCTACAATATTTTTAAGAGGTACAGATAGGAATGAAATAATAGACATAGTTAATACGTTTAAAAATAAAACTTATACTGATTGCAATGGTATATATATGACACTAATAAAGAAAGTACGAGCGAGGCCACACGTTGCAGAGCCTTAAGTGCACTCGTGAAAGTGTGTGAGTGTGTGTGTGCGTGTGTGTGTGTGTGTGTGTGTGTGTGTGTGTGTGTGTGTGTGTTTGGTCAGACCCTTACCGACTTTCTGTCTGGAAGCAGGAGTGTAGTCCCACTAAGAACGGATTGGTGGATGCCTGCTCAAACACATGCTTCTCTGTCTGCACCCAGTCAATATCCTGGTGTGAGAGAGAGAGAGAGAGAGAGAGAGAGAGAGAGAGAGAGAGAGAGAGAGAGAGAGAGAGAGAGAGAGAGAGAGAGAGATTTTTAAAGGCTCTTTATTAAAATAAAGGGTAGTGGGTCGCACACACAAAGACCAAATATAGTTTATTTAATATTTGAAACAAATGGACAAACGTTTCGGCTATCCAGCCTTCATCAGTGGATGAAGCTGGAGAGAGAGAGAGAGAGAGAGAGGTGGTAGTGATGAGAGAAGTGATGGTGTTGAAATGTACTGGGGAGGCAGGCAGACAGAGAGATGGAAACAAAACACATTAACAATCGATATTTGTCTGATCAATAGAGTGCAGGACGTGGTTAAAACTTGCAGACAAGGAGTCGCACACAGCACCACAGCATTACGGTGAGTCTTCCCACCGTAGCCATTGGCCATGTCTTTAGTGTCGTTCAACCAACACAACCCATAAGGCAAAGGAGTGGTGAAAATACTCACTCAATGTTACAAACAGGATGGTTCATTGACAGACTGACACACGCTGGAGACTTTATATTGATATAACGGTCAATATCAGGGTCATACGTTATTAGTTATTCTGCGTTGAAATGTGACATAATTGGAATTGCTGAGACAAACAGCACGTCTCGAAGCAATCGTTCAATTTTGAAAACAGAGCCAGCGATGGAATTTCTCCCAAATGTAGCCTGTGCTGCTACGGTGCTGCCTGTCGTTACCTGGTTGGTTCCCACCACTGTTGATCTGGGGAGGGGGTAGACTGCCACCCGTCTCCTCCTATACACATGGAGGGGGTAGACTGCCACCCGTCTCCTCCTATACACATGGAGGGGGTAGACTGCCACCCGTCTCCTCCTATACACATGGAGTGGCCGGATGGCAATCGCAAGGTTGCCAGTTCGAACCCGGGCTCCCCCAGAGTTAGTGTCGAAGTGTCCTTGAGCAAGACACTGAACCCCTAATTGCTCCTGATGTGCTGGTTGGTGCCTTGCATGGTTTCCGCCGCCGTCAGTGTATGAATGTGTGTGTGTGTGAATGGGTGAATGTAATGCACAATCTATGTAAAGTGCCTTGGATAAAGGCGCTATATAAATGCACCATTTACCATTTATTGTCTTCGCTGGACCACCCGGCCAAGCCAGAGGCACTGCTGCCGGGAATCAAAAAGCCCATGAGAGTATTTGACCTCTATGTCACCCAAGACTCCCCCACCCCGAGGCAATGAACTTTTAGTGACAATGAATACTTCACTTGTGCATTAATATTACTTGTATGCTGACAATTATGCTGCACTTCCCTCAGTCTATGTTGGGGATAATTTATCCACATAAGCCCTATTCAAAACAAGCACACAATGCGTCGCATTGGAACATAATTTTTTTGAAGAATTCTCCCGGCCCTTCATCATTTCAGCTTCAGCTTCAATTTATAACAGTGTAAGATCACAAGCACCGTATTTATTATAAATGCTACGCTGTAAAATCGTTTCGTAAAGACCATGTCACTTTTTCGCTTCTTCTAGCACAAATTAAGATTTATGCTTGACTTCTTCTACATTATAGATTCCAGTTGTACTTTTAATTTAATTTAGATATATGAAAGCTTCGTGCTTTCATGGCCGTTCTGTGCCTCAGAGGCAAGGATATGTTTTCCACTGCTTTAACATAGTCAATAAGTACACATTAGTTAATGTTTCATGTAAAACTACAATAAGAGCTGTCCACTTTGCCGCGCTCCAGTGTAGCGTGGTTCCATTTTAAAAGCATAAGCGTGCAGGCCCCATGCTGTGTGAACTTGATATCAAAAGTCCCGGTCAGTAGTACGCTTGTAATTTATATTACGCATAGTAACCTCATCAATAATCCATCGCTATTGGTCAATTGAGCTTCTTTAGCAGGAGTAGGCTTTTGGTCTGTCTCCGTGAGCATTTCACTAGCCACACGCTTTGATGTCAGGCCTACCAATTTGATGAATAATTAAACTAATAGTACGCATGAATAATACGCTCCTGAATAAATGAAAAGCAGGACCAGTCTAAATAGAAGGAAGCATGTATGTATGGTATCGACCTGATGAATAAGCCCTGTAAACACTCTTTAGTTCTTTAAAAACGTTTAAACTGTTACTGAAACAGTTGCGTTTGAATGTGTAAGGTTGAATCTGTAAAAAACATTGTCTAGGTGAAGTGAAATCACAATTAGGCAATGTATATGAAAGTATTTACATAATGATATCCACAGTCTTATGGTGTCCATTTGGTTCCATTTTGTGTACATACTTAGAGATAAATTAGTGATATCATCAATATCTCAAATTAATAGGAATGAATGATGGTGGTGCATGTCTCAAATCATTTGGATCTAAATCCTGACTCAATGAGGGGAATGTGGATTAGCAAGCATTGACTGGATTGAATTGAATGTAGCCTTGTGTCTTTTACAGATGAGCCTATGGTGCCATCTAGTGGAGTAAAATGACACATAAAAACTCAAACTCACTAAATACTTGTTTCCACACATTTAGTTGTTTCTCTTTCTGTGGATGTTGTAAGTGTGAATGATACAACATGGACACCTCCAGAAGGATGCAAACTGGGTCACACAAAGATGTTAAACTAATTATAGAATTAACAAATTAACCTTGGCGCAATGGGCCAATGGCCATGCTGTTATTTTTTTATGTTTACCCCACTGACTATAAATCATGTATACTGTACACCAGTAAGACGCGCAAACGCGGGAAGTGAACGCAGCTCGTACATATGACTCAGCATTAACCATATAAGGAGTCCGCAAAGCAGCTATACGTCCAAATATGGAATGTGTTGCATCAATGACAAACAAATCACTCAGCTCCATATATGGGCACAAAGGGGGGACACACAGACACACGCACGGACAGACATGATCTGCTAGGTCTCATAGTAAGTGCTCACTGCGTTCGCAATTACATTGCTGTTACCAATTTTCCAAAACATAATACATGTGGGTCCCAAAAACCTTTCAGGCCACAAGCCCCAAAACTGAACTGTGGACCTCCCATCCTCCCAAAAATAAAAAATAAAATTCATCATTATCCTGACAAGCACTTGGAAATGTAGGCATTACATTTAGTCTGACTCAGATAAATATTGTGAATATAGCCGAACTACAAGGAAATAGGCAATTTTCACAATGTTTGCCTCTTTCTTCTGTAATATTTGACAATTTGGCCAATTTTGGTATTAAAAAGGTCTTAAAAGTCATTAAATTGTAATTTTATAAATGTGTAGATACCCTGCATACACTCCTGAATGCTGGCATGGAAAGGAGTGGCATTTGCATTTCTTCCACCATAGTAAATGCTGCATTCGTGATCTGGAGAGGACAGTTGTTTTACACACAGGCAGGAGCTGAAGCCCACTCTGATGTCTATGTGTGCACGTCCCTGTTACTCCTGTTAAAACGATTGCACATTAAGCAGGTCATCTGGGGACCCCCCAAAGTAATTTGGGGACTGACCCACAGTGGTTTAGTCAAAAAGGCCTTCATGAAGACAAATAGGGCATTCCTGGTGGCTTATCTGGCTAATTGTCAAATCTGATGAATGTCATATAATTATGCCACATGCCACAAAACTATTAGGCCAAAGTGTTGATATTAGTGACATCATTATGCTTAATTGTAAAATGGTATCTCACGACAAAGTATAAATCAGCCTTTAATCACGCACATGTGCAATTAAGATGATTGAGGTTAAATCACCTGATCATTTCATTAGTAGGTTTCCTAATTACCACCATTATGGGGAATTATATACCATTATTTCCAAGCATCTCAGTATTCCTTACATCAGCGTCCATTCATGTGAAGAAATGGAAAGAATATGACAGCTACAGCTATAAGTCTCTTTGAATAATAACAAAGAAAATTGGCAATTTGCATTATCAGGATAAAGTTGTACAATTCTGCCTCTAAATGAACATAAAATAAATGAACCTTGTGGTAAAACAATGAGCGATACGAAAAAAGCACTGCGTCTGTTGCTTTGTGTCTAAAGTGTTAACACTATACATGCACCTTCAGATGATGCAAGATCATGGTGATGTTATGATGTTTTTTTGTAATAATTGTATCGAAAATAGCCAACAGTCCCATTTTTGTTGCATCCAAGGGTGGCTTCCATGGTAAGAAATGACGTTTCATGCCAAACAACTTTCCAGTCATGAGAGCAATTACTAGAGTTGTGGTGCGTTCCCGAAGACATTTGATGTATAAGGCAGTTGTCTCAAGTCATTATTTGTCTCATCTTGATGTTCCGATAAAAACAAACATGTTTGATAATATCCGAACTTAAGTCTTTAGTCTTTGGGGCATACTTGTGTGAAGTTAAATGACATGAACCTTGTCAACAACCAACAGGTGTTTACTGATTAAAACAGGGAACATCAGAGTGGTCACAGACTTTTGCTTTTCATAGTCCAGTCACTCCAGTGTACTAAAAGCATATTATAGTGTACACGCAGTGGTGGAAAGTAACTAAGTACATTTACTTAAGTACTGTACCTAAGAAATGTTTTGAGGTATTTGTGCTTGACTTGAGTATGTCAAATTTTCGATACTTTTACTTCTACTCCACTACATTTCAGAGACAAATATTGTACTTTTACTCCACTGCATTTATTTAACAACTTTAGTTACTATACTTACTCAAGTTTCTTGAATATTAGTACAAAACATACATTAACCACTTCAGCACTAAATACATTTCGGCGATTTGAAAATAGCCGATCTACAAAGCGTTGCGACGCATTGTGAGCGGTTTTTTTGCCATCTGACTACTGCTGCTGGAATATTCTACTCAACTCTACTGTAATTGCGCATGTAGTTCAGAATGCCTCCCAAAGTCCTGCAATGTGCATTCTGCTCAATCTCTTAAGTCTTCATAAGCATGACAGGGATGGCAGCAGACGGAGCAACACTGTGAATGAAACCGGTGTTTCATTTCTTGAACATCATTGTCCATCTGCAATAAAGTGTAGGCTGCTGCTTATTGCAAAATATAACAGGATCTCTCTTTCTGTTGCTTATTGCAAAATAAAAATAAATATAATATATCTTTTGCACACGCTCTCCTCACTCCATGGTGCTGAAAGACGTTTCATAGTAATTATTTTTTGTTTGTGATTTTTACTTTCTAATGCATTTTGAAATAGTTGAGGTTTAGCTGGTTCTAAAGTCCAAGGACTTTCTGACTTTCCCACTCCCCGTAAAATAGTGCCAACAATTTATCAAATTTTAAGACCAACGTCCGGTATAAGATAGGGAAGATGCGAGAGGGTGTCAGAGTCAAATCTATCATTACATTTGAGACGGTAACAAGTTGTGAGCGCACAGTTCAGTTGGGCAAGTCATAGACTGTCACGGTCATGCGGGGCATGTGGAAGCGCTGCCTACGCCCGTGCTCCACGGCCACGATACGTCACCGACCCTACCTGTGCTACAGTAGCTCCGTGGTTTCCCTTGCCGTGATGCGATAGCCCGAGAATATACACGCACAGCGGACACACGACTCACAACAACATTCACAGAGAATCGAAAAACAACAACAACACAACCGACTCAGCACGGAAAACTCAGTGGGCAAAATGTTGTGTGTGTGTGTGTGTGTGTGTGTGTGTGTCACTCAGATCGCACTGCGACACAAATTATCTAGCTCTACAAAAGTACAAATACTTGCTTTGCCAGTTGCCACAGCATGGTGCCAAATGAAACAATGTGTTGCCCTAAGACACTCCCTGTGACTATCTCACAGGTCTCCTGCACAAGTGCTAAAATTCTTACCACTGTGCTTGCTCAGGGGAGAAACCAGAAAACAGAATTGGGTCAATCAGTATCTGTCTCAATAGAAGAGCAGGGAGACCAAAAGAATATATATAATTTATTCACAGACACAAACTACATAATATAGCTATAATGTCCTTGTTAGATGCTTCCCACCCCCTACCCACACGCACACACGCGCGCACAAACACACACACACACACACACACACACACACACACACTCCTCCTCACCTCGTCGTCGTGCACCAGCTCCTTTTTGACCACCTTCATGGCGTATGTCGTGTCGTTCTTCTTGAGTCTCACCAACAGCACCTTGGCGTAGCTGCCCCGCCCGATCACCCGGATCAGGTCGAAGTCGCCCAGGCCCAGCGAGAAGCCCTGGGAGATCTTGATGCCGTCGATGCCGTCCACCACGGCTTTGATGTCCTGGGAGAGGGGGTGGGGTTACCCATTAAGACCTGGAACGCATCTATGTCACTTTACCGTTTAACCACTTTTTTAACCATTATTTTAAACTTTAGCTGTTTAAAAATAGCAGATGTACAAGCATGTATGTACCGCAGCACTACGACCTTGTAGATCTGCTATTTTTTTTTAATCTTGAAAATGCAAAATCTTCGAATATATATATTCTTTCACAGCAAACGTTTTATCTCAAAGCTTCTGTGAGGTCCCTGGAACAACATATTTTCAGATGGGGGTCTGGCGGCTGTGGTTCTCAACGCTTATTCAAGTTATTAATATGGCTATGCAGCGTACCGTGTGCGTGTCCAGACTATGCTCACTAAATAGCCGATCTACACGCCACAAGCAATAACTATTTTAGTAACCAGTCAGAGAGCCGAAAAATACACAGACCCGGGACCCACTTGAAACTCTCTAAAGCGTTTGTGGCCCACCCATCTGACCACTGAACACGGCGGCCGATAAAAGTAGAGACCGAGGAGCATGTTTACACCAAGCTCTATCAATCCTAATATTATTGTTGATATGTGGGCATTACTATGATACACGCAGCATGTGTGCGTGCGTGCATGCATGTGTGCGTGCGTGAATAATAGTAATACACTTTATAGTATAGCACCTTTCATGACATGAATGCAGCGCAAAGTGCTTTACAGAGCAATAAAAAGAGAAAAGCTAAAACATAAAATAGCATTAGAATAATGAGATAATAATAAGAACATAAAACAATATTAAAATAACAGCAAAAACATTGTGGTCAAGCAGTGTCAAGTCAGCAGTTCTTCTCACCTCTGGATCTGTGTCTTCTTTTTTCTCCACTGTGCGATTGTGCGGTAAGAACGGTACTGTAAGCATAAAGAGCGATTAAAAAAACAACAGGGAAACGTTAATTCATTTCACATATTATAGTAGTTCATGTAACACACATAATGGGACACAGTAACAGAACCAAGGGGAGTGTCTTCCCATGTTTGACCACCAGAGGGAGGCGTATCACTGTAAGCATTCAGACACTGATCACAACAGAGCAGTCCCAAACAACCCCAAATTGTGTCCACCCCCAAATGACCAATAAAATGCTAAACAAGAAATCCCATAAAAAATGCATGTAATCCTGTGGGTGTCTTTTATAGTGCTGCACTCATGCTGAGTCAGCGGTTACCAAAGTGCTGGGCTACGCAAAGGAGTATCTCTGTGACCTTTATTATAGAATAATGCACTGCACAGTGTTCCCAGAGGAAGAGATAGAAATTGACTTTGTTAATGAATTAATTCATTGTACATCTGCCCAACACTATTGGGAGGTACGTCGATGTTTTTGGTGTATTTAATTTGTAAGCAAATGTAATTAATATTTTTAGGCTTGGCAAACTGTAAAAAACAGTATTTAATATGTTAATAAATAGTCTAAATTATAAAAGGCAAAACACCAATGGACAAGAGGGCAGTCTCGAACCAAACAAGACCAGTCCAAGAGTGGCATAGTAGTTCCAGTCCTTGCCATTGCAAAATGCTCTATAAACGGACACATGTGAGAGCATTACTTTGATTAATATTCTGTGCCAAACAAATGACAGATTTTGTTGTGAATTTTGATTCACAAAATCAGTTTAAAGAGAGAAATAGGCCATGCATGCATGCATTCACATTTACAATGAAGTGTTTAAATTATTGTTATGTTAAACACTATCGGCTTCCATTCAGTTAGGGCCATTAGGGAATAGTCACCCCCTGATACTTTATTGTAGAAATTATTCTTGTCGTAACATTGCTATTAAAAATAGTTTTAATTAGAATATGCCTATGATTTTCATGTTGCCATATTCGCTAAGCGGTTTATAAATGCAATAAGCTATGCGAGGCTGTGGCTTACAGTGATTTTAGAACAGCTATGGGGATTTTAGCCTCTTTGCTCCACATCATGTCTGTCAACGCCTCGAAACAGCCTCTTGGGGCTTACACAGCAAAGTTCGGAATTTAACTGCGAGTATAAAAATGGAACCTGTAAAATTCACACTAGATTTACTGTACTGTACCAACCACAATGTAGTTAATTGCCTATTGCTTTGGATAATTTCAGTGAATAACAAAGGACATAAAAACGACTTCACAACCAGTAATATGAGTCTGCCTCATTGTATTTGGGCTCTAGGGGCGCACACTGCCATCTTTAAATGGAGCAAATTGATTGAGACAGCGCCGTAAAGTGTGTAGTCCAATGGTCCTTCAGAGTGAGGGTTCACTGTCTTATACTCGAGAACACTTCAACACGACACACTGCACTAGTCTAGTAAGACATATAACAGTGGTGGCAGCCGGGACAGTCATTGTGAGGTTTCATTTATGGTGACAGTTAACTTGATGCGATTACAGCAAAAAGCCCCAGATCTTCAGTCGCCAGAATAACAACATAAAGAGATCTGCCAAACACTCACAACAATATTGTGTAATGTCTCAACCACCCCAAAACGACATTATTTACCCTGACTCTTATGAATCGTTGTACTCAGTAAAACAAAGCATTTACCCCGAATCATTCAAGAGACGAAGCTAGCGGTTCACGATGAGGTCTCTTAAAGTTAGATTCTAAACTTGTTATTGCCGGCTCTCCTTGTTTCATGCTAAGCATTATCTTACTTTTAGCGCCGTCACTCCTGCAACCTCACTGCCATAATCTAAGAGTAACTGTAACAGTAAAACTATGCGTCATGATTAATGTGCACTCAGAAACTGACAACAACAATAACCAGGTCTCATAATACTGCAGAGAAACGATGAGCGATAGCACTGCAATGTTGGCAGGTTGCTCTATTGTCTTATGAATATATATATTTTTAAAGGACAATGGGGTTTGAATGCTCATACTTCCGTCTCCGTCCTCCGTGTCTTCCGGAGGGAGGTCCACCTCTTCGCTCTTCTCGTCTAAGGGGGGTTCTTGTGATGGCATAACTGGATCCTGCAGAAAAGATGGCAAGAATTCACCAAAATAAGCTCGCATTGTTTCAGTGACCCAGTAGTTGATACAATAATCCATCTTGGCAATGAAAGCTGGGTCAAATTCACAAAGATGCTGTCAGCTACTGTAGCATGTTGAAATAGAATTGGCTGGGACGGACAATAAGGTGACATGGAGGTTTTTCCAGTAGGGGAAGCATTTAATTGTTTCATCTTATCAAGCTTAAAAGCTCACATTTTGCAGTAGCAATGTCTGTATTGACTGCATTGATCCTTTAGGCAGGACTTTGGTCTTCTGGAGCAAATCCAGCACTAACAAACCTACGCCCACTGATTTGAAAACAAATATCAATGTTCCAATTATGAAGGAAGGTAGGAAAATGCTAAAGTTGGCTCTGCAGTGCAGTCATATATTTGTTTAATCTCTGAATTGTTTTCATGTAGCCTACCGGTATTTACTTGCGCAAGCAGAGCGCGCAAGTAATAATTTTGCCCGGTCCGTATGCACCGTCCCAGCCAACCCGCCACTTTTGATGCGTATGCAAATAAAACAGCAAATTTGTGCCTGATTTGCTGGGACCAGATTACATAAATGACCATATTTCTTACGTCATCATTGAGAGCTAGTCATACATATAATATATATATAATCTGTAAAATAAAATAGCAAATTGTGCCTGATTTGCTGGGACCAGAGTACATGGTGTGTATATGTATGACTAGCTCTCAATGACGTAAGAAATATGGTCATTTATGTAATCTGGTCCCAGCAAATCAGTCACTAATTTGCTGTTTTATTTGCATACGCATCAAAAGTGGCGGGTTGGCTGGGACGGTTTTTGGCACAAAGTAACCACAGTATACCGCTAATCAACTTACAAATTACATATACATAGTATATGTATAACTAGCTCTCAATGATGACGTAAGAAATATGTGGATTAAAGGACCCAATGCCAGAGTGTAATTGGTTTTCGATGGTGACGTAATGACGATATGTTTTAGTGTTGGGAGGATTAAAGGTAATGCTCCTGTGTATACATGTATGTAATCTGGCACCACTGCCGTATCAGGCACAATTTGCAGTGACGGTGCAAACGCATCAAAAGTGACAGTTTATAACGGTCTAAAGTACTTGCGCGCTCTGCTTGTGCACTAGTTGGCCATTTAGATTAGATTAGATTCAATTAATTGTCACTGCACATAGTATACAAATACTTTGACAATGAAAGTTATGGCCTACTAGTGTACAACAAGCAAGTATATGCACTCGACAGAGTGCAGTTCTAGTTGAATTTAGATTTCACCAGACACATCAGAAGGCAGAGATCTCTGGCTACACTGGAATAAGACAAAGGCGACTATTTTTTCATCATTCACAGCTCATTGACATGCAGTCAAATGTAAAGACCTTTGTGAATACCGGTATATGAATATGCTTTTGTTTTTTTGTTGGTTCAGATAAATAAAACTCAGGACAAATATATGAGGGTGTGCACAGTAAATGTGAGGGTGTGTACTGTACACAGTATACAGCAGTGGTTTCCAAACTGGGGCTCTGGATCCCCAGGAGGTCCCCAGATGCCCAGATGATTAGCTTAAAGTGCAACATGAGAAAGAGGAAAACATTGAGAAAATAGCCAATCTACAAGCTTGTGCGAGGTGTTGTGAGCTTGTAGTTAGGCTATTTCCACAATATTTATCTGCGGAACTGAGTCAAACTAAATGAAAGGAAATGCCTACAAAAGTGATTGTCAGTGTGGTGGGTCCCTAGTTCAAATATGATTAATTTGTATGTATGAATTGTACTAAGGAAGTGGCAGGGGTCAGTGCTGAGGTGAGATAATAAACAACAAAAACATATATAGACTTGATTCAAAACAACCAAAACACAAAAACAAATGGTCCACAACATGTCTACTTCTTTTGTTTCTTGTTCTTTTTTACTTGCAGGATAGTGAGATTATTATACTGTGTGTGACCTTTAAATAAGAATATATGCCCCTGCTATTGGAGGCTTAAATGACAATGATGGATCCTTGGGCTGTGCAATATGTCTGAAATCAATACCATGTGGATATTTGTATTTATACTGTATAACATGATATAGCCTATGTGGTTTATGTTTGAAAAATCACACAGTAAACAAACAAACAAACTGCAGGGTAATAATGTTCTGTGGCTTGTCAAACAAAACTGTGCAGACATGCTTAATACTTAATATTTCATAACAAATTAGGCCGTTATCTCCACCAAGCGGAAGTTTGTTTGTGTGTCTGGGGCCAATCTTTTTTTCCCCCCACAACATGTTTGTTTTGGGGGGAAATATTTAACTTGAATAGATTTTTATAATGGCCGAGAAAGGCGATTAGATCGGGCTTACGCCTTGCTGAAATATGAAGTCATACGTCAAAGATGTGTCATAGGTGACTGACGTAGACTGGGTAGGGGATACAGTATGCACTCCACACTGAGCGCATGGACCTCTCTCGTTTTGTCATATTTGGAGTTAAATTGGGTTCTAGCAATCATTGCAGCTGACTGAGCTGAGATGATTGTGTATTTTGACAGTGGTTCTCAACCTGTCCTGGATCAGGGCCCACCCATCTGACTACCTAAGGGGTCACATGGGTGGGCTGTGTGCAGTTTATTTCAATGAATTAAATTAATGGTGTTCCAGCTTGGATCAATAGAACTAGAAAAGTATCTTTGTCGGTATCACAAAGACAACTCTTTTTTCCCCCAAGGTTTTAAAGAAAAAAATACCATGACACTATATTATATTATAGTATCGTTTGGGGGCCAAATTTGGGGCCCACAGGTTGAGAATCACTGTATTACGATATCACAATATCGTCATATCGCCATGACGAAACTCCCAACACTGGCTTCTGGGCTTCATGGATGCTGTGATGGAGGCACTTACTCACCATAAGCTTTTGGCAGGTCTGAGGGACGAGTTTGTGACAACGCTTATGGACCAGTAGTTTGCAGTTGATACACTTGTAGCCCTGCCGGCCCAGCCCCCATATCCTTTCACTGCAGTGGCCACAGTATGCCTTCTGGAAGGAGACAGACAGACACGGTACACATATCCATTCACGGAAAAGACAGCTAAAGATTTTTTACAATTTACAGTTCGCAATTTAGGCATTTAGCTAGCAGACGCTCCTAACCAAAGTGACATGTTACAATAAGCATAAGCAAGACAATCACGTACATAGAATGCGAGACAGAGAGACAGTGTAATGCCTCTCTAGGAAACTAGGGTCACAGGCAAACCAAAAACATCGCATTAGTCTACTACTGTCTCTGCGTTATTGTCAGAGAGGTGTCTCTGTATCGTTTGTGAGTGAAACGGCCGGGATGCTCTATTGAAACTATAGTCTACTCTACAAGGTCAACAATCTGTTTTAAATATGTTACACCTTTGTCCTTTCACTGCAGTGGCCAGTCTGGCCACAGTATTACGTGTGGAAGAAGACAGCTAAACACATTACACTTTTAATGAGCAATCAGTGCCCAGACGCTGGCTGACTCCATCAGTATTGATCTGTTCATCAAGGAACAATTAAAAACTAACACACAGCTCCGTCTAATAATGGAATTGGGTGATCCGATTGAGTGATCCGATTAAATGGCAGGTGTCCATTAGGTAAAAATCAATACCTGGGATTGCTAATTATTTTAATTAAAAACATTTCAGCTATAGTTTCAATGTACATTTTCCCTCTTGGAGCACACAATAAAATCCTTTGTGTTAATGTATCCAGAGTTAAACACTGCATACACACAGTAGCACTGACTAGGTGGCTGTTACAGGGAGCCTGGGTTCTGTACCTTACTGAATTCAAACTTTTATTTGTATAGCAAACCTCATAACCAATATCACAATGTTTTTTTTGGGAGGGTGGATGTGCGTGCGTGCGTGCATTGCGTGCGTGCATGTGTGTGTTTGCGTGCGTGCATGTTCATTTGATTGACTGTTCACCCACAGAGCTGATAAGGTTGTGGGCAGGAATTCCTCAAAACTTATCAGAAGACTATCAGAAGTCACCTGGCAAAGAGTTCATACAAGTCTCATTTGAAGTCTGAGTATTATGTTAATACAGTGATTGTCTCAGTTTGCCAGACTGTTGCCTCTCGCAATTTTCAAATGCTTCCGTCATACAGTCTGGAGAACGGAAGCTCTGATCATGACTAAGCGATAAACCGGTAGTGAAGCCTCCCCCGGTCAAATGTGGAATTAGATTAGACCTGCGTGCCCGTTGGCCTCCGGCCTATTTAGGGGAGGCGCAACTTGGATTTTCTTGTCCACTTCCAAAGTAAAATTAGTTTTGCTCATTCTCTGACCTTTACTTTTTGGATACGATGTGCAAAAAAGGGTACGCAATGTTCCTCGTGGAAACCATGTGCCGGTTCTGAAGGTTCTGACGGCTCTCACGGTGTGACTTCATTTCGGAGCTACAGAATGAGCGTAGGGACTGAAGTCAGGCTAGGCAGATGTCGAACACAGGCCTTGCTCATACAGTACATAACCAAAAGTCTACAAAAACCTTGACTGCGCAGCACATCTCCGGGTATGGACTACTTATATTTAATTATCGATTGCCGATTTTCTTGTTAAATAATCGTTTCAATCGATTAGGATGATTAACTGCTGCACCCCTAAAACCAAAGGTTCATTCTGCAGATCAGTTTTGTCAGTGGAGACAAAGTCTGCTCCAGTGGATTGACAGACCATCGTTCACATGCTGTTTGCTACCAGCAGCCTGAAGAACAAAGAGCCACAGTTCATGTGCTGTTACTATGGAAATGCTTCAGAGACACTTCAGAGACACAGCCAGGGGAAAACACAGGGATTCAGCCAGCATAAATTAATCAAATAAAATGTTGCTCTTATTTTGTTTTGTTAGTTTGCAAATCACTTTCCTCTGCTCAGCACTGTGTAGACACTTTAACCCTGCAAAGGTTTTTCAAACAGCATTCAAAATAATATAAAATAAATAGTTTAAATAATTTGTTTTAAGTTTTATTTTTCACCTAAATATCATCATCGGGTCCTATTGTTTAATCTTACAATGTCATTGGCCGGGATATTTGCATATAAATACCCCCCACAGAGGCAGCAATTCACAAAACTTCAAAATATAAATGTTGCTCAAAAGCATTGCTGGGCCTTGCAGGGACAATTTCATATTCTACAAAAAAAGGAAAATATATATATATATATTACGTATTCCTTCTGTTGTTACATACACCCAAGTTTATAATGTTTTGACCACTTAAGCTGTATGTAGGCCTACTTTGTCATACGCCGAATACAAGATAGTACATGTTTTTTTTAAAGCGATAATCAATAAAGAAAAGCCAGCCAAACATCCATAACACAGATATGAAACCTTCCATGGTGAAACAGGGCCAACAGGTGGTGCAGAAATAAAGCATTAGCACAGCAAGCAGTGGAGGGAGCAGGTGAGCCTGGCATTTAAAAATACCATCTCGAGGGACATGACGACACATCACCTGACCTGAGAGCACGCTACTCCACTTGTCTGCCTACCGTGCGCACTGGCTTTGCATTTCCGTCTAAATGTCACAGACAAGTACTGAGAGGTAAGCGACGGAGAGAGAAAGACACCTATTAAGAGTAACCTTATGTAATGTTGATTTACGCCTCGAGGCCGAAATCGTCTCGTTAAGTTCAGGCCCTTTTCTCTCCCAGCTGGCATGCAGAGGCTTGCCAGCTGCGAGTGGTCAACACTGATTCCAAACCCCTGTTGAGCAACAAATGAGATACCTCCGTTGCCCGGGATTTACGGAGGAGCCCCGGAGGCCTAAGCCAGATCACTGTAAGCCAAAACAACACTCATGTACTTCACACTGACTGAACTTTATACTAGGCCCATAAAGCCACTAACCAGGCTCTGCTGCTAAGTGAGAGGGGGAAGCGATGGCGAGCAACGTGGATTGCATTGTAGTGCATTAACTGGATGCAGTGCTGGCTCAGAGACGGCAGAGTCTTGTCCTTGACCCAGTCTGACAACTCCCCGCGGCTCTGTTTTGTAAAGAGACGAGAGGACTTGTGTAATCCTAGTGCAGCCGGGCCTGGGAAATTCAATCTCTCCACACAGCTGTACTGTGACTCGTGTCCGCGAGATGATGATGAATGTCGGCTCGCCACAACGTTACATTCATGTTCAAAATGCTGCGGGGGTTTCTAACCTGACACCTCAAGTCCTCAACACAGAAATTATGATCAACCCCATCCATCAAGGTTCTCGATGGAAGTTTGGCTAGAGGTGCTACTGGTTGGTAACCAACCACTACACACCCATTTAGCCCTGGGGCCCGTTCTACAATGCCTTCTGTTTCTGTGGTGCTCAAACCTTTTCATGTCAAGGACCCCCAAAGTGATATGTTTTAAAACGTTCAGGCAGAGGGGAAGCAACTGTCTTTAGTTTGTTATAGATTGCTATTGACACTATGTCCATATTGTGCAGCCCCAAAATCTGCAAGTAAAGTAAAAAGTAACTACTTTTAAATGTACGGTAATTCAAATTTGACCTACAATATCATAATTTACTTTTGGGTCAGGTGGGCATGACCTTTGGGCAAATAGAACACGACTGTACATCCGAGCCCTTAGTGTCAACTCATGAGGCCGTTTACTATAGCATGTAGAAATTTTAATTTTAGTCGGTTCTCATGTCCTCCTCATGTGGACCAGCTCGTTTCAGAGGCCTGGACTCCTGCAAAAACATTTCTCTGACGTTAATAAAAGGAGAGAAGATGGGAAAGGCTCATCATCATCGATCGACTGGTGTTCTCTCCCATCAGTGCTGCAGGTCATCGAGTGCCTGGAAACAGGCCTGTGTGATGTGCAGAGAAATGATGAGCTGTCTCGTCTGCTGCAGCACAAACAAAAAAGGAGCCACCTAGCAAAGCTTCAAACGAGAAGGTGTGGATGATCAGAAATAAATTCTCACAAACTACAGCACAATATGCTGTAAATGTAATGTCAATGTCATAACCCACTGGTTCCCAAACTTCCTAACAGTGTGTGGATCCATTTTTGTGGGTCGCAAAGTTGTGAGCTTGTAGATCTGCTATTTCCACTAGTTTGGCTAGTTTGGGCAAACTTCTAATTTCTCTTTATGGGTCTTGGGCCTTGAGCTAAAAGGTTTTGGAACCACTGTCGTAATCTACACACAAACACTATAAACACCAACACAAGTTTCCACTATACTGTAGCAATGCAAATAATGTTTGCTATTGGGAAATATCTGAATCCCTCTGTCTACAAACTCGACAAATGTGTGTAATAAACAATTGGTGATAGGTACAGTATACAGAATCAAGTAACCAACAACTTATCTGACCCAGACTACTGTACAGTATGTTATTTAAAATAAATATGTCAACACTGACAAGGTCTCCAACACTGACAGACCATCCTTGTCTGTAAGCTAATGAGGTCATTTTTGAATCAATGTTTCCTGTCAAATTATTGATATTACTTGTAAGTAGCTGTGTAATGAGTGGGATAATGTTGTCCATTATCTGATTGAAGGCTTGTTTTGCTTGTTCAGCTCTCAGAAAACTGGTCACTGGCCTCTTTCTGTCCCAGTTGGACTGTGGTGATACCATTTATAGGTTTCCTTGCTCCTCTACCCTGGCCAAACTGGACCATGCTGCACTGAGATTCATAACTAACTCACCTTTCAGAACACATCATTGTTCGTTGTATGCTGCAGTTGGTTGGTTCTCATTGACTTCACGCAGGCTGCATCATTGGTATATTTTTATTTACAAAGCCATTCTTGGCTCCAAATGTAATTTGGTAAAAAATGGTCTAAACCTCAATCAAATGTTTGACTACGGTGTGTAGTACCAGCCTTTAAATCTGAGGGGGGTAAAAAGTGTCTCGCTTTCTTTGGCCCCTGGTCGTGGAATGACCTGCAAGCCAGATTAAAATTGGCCTTGAAAGTTCCCTTGAGAAATTTCAAAAGGATCACCTTAAATGTACAATCCAACTGCACATTGCCATGGATTTATTGTTGGCTGTTTTATAACTTCACATGTACGATGTAGCTTGGAAGTGTAATTACAGTATGTACAGTATGTATTCTGCCGCTTGGCCAGTTCCCACTTGAAAAAGTGGGACGCAGTCTCAATGTGTTTTTTACTGGTTAAATAAAGGTTAAATAAAATCCCTTACACACTGCAGATGAATATAATTATAAACACAATCTAACATTACCAAGCATTGTTGTTAACTAATCACACTCAGAAAAGTGAGGATTACAAGTCCCATTACGCTGGCGTTTAATATCACTATGTTCTCCTTTCTCATAATTACTTTTTTCTTTTACATAATTGCCCATCTGAGCTTAATCCGATACCACACTAATGTAGTGGCCCTTCAAACTCAGGGGACATACTCTTAGAATGTCATATCTATCATAATAAAATTGTTTTAATTGCCTTTTTATTTCTATTACAGTATTTAGACGGGGTAATTGTGCTACATTCTGAATTGCTTCCTCCTATTCCCTATTCGTTTACTTTGCACTGTGAACTGCACATACTGAAGAGCTGCACCCCATCCCTGAATATTGGACCATCAACATGCACGCACACACTTCTAATTCAGCTTTCATCTTGACACAACTCTCACAGAAACAAATCCCTGCCTCAAAAGCGTTAGCAGCATTTAGTTTGGGCTCTTCCGAGCAGTGGCCATGAGATGGCAGTGTCACTCACGTCCCTAATGGAGTGCTGCACTGAGGCATGGCTAGTGGAGGGGAATGGATTCTGCTTCATCACATGGATGATGCAAAGAGAGAGAGAGAGAGAGAGAGAGAGAGAGAGAGAGAGAGAGAGAGAGAGAGAGAGAGAGAGAGAGAGAGAGACCCCATTATGTCTAATGGGCGGGATTCACAAGGCGGCTTTCTCTTGCTGCAATGTCAGGGAGAGATGGGGCAGCGTGGAAGAGAAGAGAGGATGGAGGGAGGAGAGAGACTGGACACAGAGAGAGAGAGAGAGAGAGAGAGAGAGAGAGAGAGAGAGAGAGAGAGAGAGAGAGAGAGAGAGAGAGAGAGAGAGAGTGTTACGGGATGCACTGAGAGATTGAGGGGAAGGAGGGAGATGGGAATGGAGAGAGAAGGGAGGAGAAACATGACCTACTTCTCCTCAGCTTATTTATATGCTGAAGACAACATGGTGCGCCGAGCAGGAACATGGAAACCTGCAGTAACAACAAGCACCCTGGCAAATTAATTAACTCATATCCACCCAAAGCAACACATTTGCAGACTACAAAACCAGAGGTATAATGATAAGAGAATACCGTAGCGTTACACCGTTGAGTAAATTCAAAACCGCGGAGCATCTTAGTACTCTAAACCGACTAGTCTAATCACAGCGCAGCTGACACTACTTGGACTGGGCGCTGCAGATGAGAGCGAGGTTGAGTGGTTTATGACCTTGGTGGAGTCAGTCTGCCAACCATGCCCAATGGAACCGTCGATCAAATAACCGTGGCTCCAGCGTGCATCAATGATAGCAGAGGCACAGGGTAATGGACCGCAGCCGCGTGCTGAGTAGGCATATTGCGCCCAGCTATAGTGCACTCGGCTAACCTGCAGCCCCATCGTCTAGACGCTGAGCCTCTAGCACCCCTAGGAGATGTTTCAACTCTAGCGCAGGTGTGTCAGACCTAGCCTGGCAAAGCCAGACCAAATCAGCCGTTGGCAAAACAAAATTGCCTGCCGGCGACACGACAGTGTGATTTGAGTCTGTCTTATTAGCCATATGTCAGACCAGCTTCCTTCGCCAGGGAAAAGGTATCATATTTGAGGATGGAGTCTTGAACATAAACATATCCTTTTCACACCCATTCTTAAACCTCGGTCTGGCCAAAACTAACATGATTAGGGTGGGGGGGGGGGGATCTTTCCCTTTCAAAAGGAGAGCCTATACGGCTCAGAGAAAGCAAACACGTACTGCTGCATGTGTAATAGGAGGTCTCTCGTGCAGCCTCTCCCCTTCAGAGGCAAATACAGTGCAATACTATCAAGGTGTTTGGCTAGCCTCACGTAGCCAGACAATATCCCCGTGTGGATATAAAGTATTTCTTAGCTGCGCTGCGAGCTTGTGCATCTGCTATTTATGATTATTATTATTTATTTATTTTAATATATATTTTTATCCCACGATTTTGTAACCCATTTTTCACCCCTGTGTCAATCATCTAATGTGATCCTGGGCTCTACACACCCTCCACCAACCTAGTCCCCATATATGGGGGACAAGGGGAGAGCAACGGACTTGAACTCATGCTTCCTTCATGCCTGAGTGTCCAAGTTGCTCCTTTACACCTGACAGGGGGGAGTTTCCCTGGTTGGACGTAGTGCGTGGAAGGAACACGTTATTCCAACCAGTTCCGTGAGGCGACAGCACTACCAACTGTGCCACCGTGCCCCTTTTTTATGATTATTTATTTATTTTTGAAAATAGAAATATTTTTCCCCACAAATCTTCTCTTCTGGGGGGTCCCTGCAGGGCCCTGGCACAAAAGAAATCAGATGGCGGTCTCTGTGGCCAAATACATTTGAGAACTGATTTAGAAGGCATTTGTAGAATCGGCCTCAGCTCTAAATGGGTTAAACCAGAAGAACTGGGCCGGTGCAGAGCACACTGGTAACTAGTAATGCCGAACAAGCAGTCTGTTCCAACAGCACAACAACAAACCTACAGTGGGTGCGTACGTGCTTGTGAGTGAGTGAGTGAGTGAGTGAGTGAGTGAGTGAGTGAGTGAGTGAGTGAGTGAGTGAGTGAGAGAGAGAGAGAGAGTGTAGTATTGTATGGGATAAAACAGTTATACCAGATACAACAATAAGTAGAGCACCATGAATTATGCATGAATAATTGTAGAGAGCTCGGTAGGGGGCCGTGCCTTGATTACCTGTCATACATAATTCAACGCAGTATGCTTCTGTCTGAATGACTGTAACTGTACTACTAACCAACCAGTAACCACACAGCATGAGGAACAACACTGCCACGCTTACTGTAGAAAGTTACGTCTCTTTACAAAATGATGTCACTAAAGTTAAACTAAATTCTGTTAAAGTCTGGTTGTTCATGTCCATCATACTTGCTATACAAGTAAAAAGAAAAGTTCAGGATCTAACAGTGACGTCACTCACCCTGTTAAAGCGCTTGGCCTGGAAGAGGTGTCCGTTGACTCGGTAGAGCTTCCTCCATCTTCTGGCCCCGCGGCGGTAGATTGATTCTAGAAGAGAGAGGAGATAGTTGTAGAGAAGGAGCATGGTGTGTACAGTGCATACAGTACGGGGAATCCACAACAGACAGCAGCACAGATTAACAGAGCGATGGATGAGAGAGTCTGCTGAGGTGAGGTGAGGTGAGGTGTGTGTGTGTGTGTGTGTGTGTGTCCAAAAGCACGCGGACAGAGAGAGAGAGAGAAAAGTCAGAGGCCGATAGATAGGACGTATACGGCACAGGCAGGAGGGTGCTGGAAGACCCGCCCTGCCCCGCACGCCACTCTGCGGGGAGGAGGGACGTCCAATGGTCCATCAGGCTCCTACATGACACACCCGCATTCCTTCCCTCCCTCCATCCATCCCTCCTTCTCACTCTCTCTCACCCACCCCCCTTTGCTCTCCTGACATTTAATCTTTCTATTCGTCCGTCTCTCATCATCGTCCCTCCACATTTTTTTGTATATCTCTACTTCCCTCCCTGGTGATTCTGCTCTCATTAACGGGACATAATGCCCTCAATTCAGATGAGACGAAAGTGTGAGGCTATTTATACCACTGTATGGTAATGTCGTCGGCTATTAATAACCTGACAGGTGTAAACAAGAGCACAGCGACACAGTTTAAGTGCTCCATGTGGCTGATATAATAAATAGACACGAGTAGACGGATGCACATGCAAATGAGATCTCCTACTGTATCTGACATCATGACAACGACTAAGTATTAGGAACATGGTGAGCGCTGACATGAAGCACTGTGGACAAGATTCACTTTAAGACCATTTGACCATTTTCAACCTGGCGTCAGTGGCGGCCCTATTTTGGGCATGTCATCATTATTGTAGCTGAAAATGTAGACATTTTCCAAAATTTCTAATACAACGAAGGAAAACAAAAAGTCACATTGTAAAATTGCCCCCCATTTTTATGAAGGCATTAGTGATATTTCTCAGATACGATCTACCGTATAGTATTTTGTTAAAGGATGTAAAACACTTTAGCAGTATTCATTTAAACTCCTACCAATTTATTTCCAGTTGCTGAATTCTAAAGAAGGATAACTAATGAGGAGATCAAATGTGGATTCAATCTACAGTATTGGAGGAACAATTGAATATGACAAGACAAATTATGCCATCATAATAAATAAGTAATTTGTAACATACAGTATAAAAAGAACATAGTAATTTATTCTGGATTTGACTTCCATGGCCATTTTATTGGTGGCCTAAACGTTTAAGGGTTCTTTCATGTCATATTAGTTAAAATCCTATTCTGATGTGTAGTGATGCACATTCAGCATGATTATGGACTCATTCAGCGAGGGAGACAGCTTCTAAGTAACTCACCCTAATGAATTATGTTTGTGCCAGATATGATTAGCGAAGTGATATATTTTCCTTAAGCATAGCATGTCAAAGATTTCTTTTTGCAAATTAAGACAGTTTTGGTCCAATGACCAATACGCTATGATACAACAAAACAGCACACTATGGGAAGATATCCTGTGTTCATTTAACACAGTATTAATGGAACCGAATGGACCTGTAAGGTTCCATTTGTACACTTTTGAGTTACAGACCTAAAAAGGGTCCATTTGGTTCCTAGCTATAAATCATTTAGCAAGGGAAACTATCAAGGACCCCTGGGGACCCCAGACCCATAGAACCAGTGGACGGACTAGTGAATGACTTGTGGCCCTGGTCGGCGAGTCACGAGAACAGCATGTAATGTGATGCAACCAACCAGTTCACCAACGATGCAGAGATTTTGCTCCATTTATAGGCTTATGCAGTTAGTTAGCACAGAGGATGACACCTACGGTATCGGCAAACAGCAGTGACAACGATCAACCCCATCCTCCGCAAAATGACGCTCCACTGTGCACGCATCCTGACTCACATGCCTCTCGATTCTTTACTTGCTATCTTCGCCAGGCCAAAGGCAAGCGGGGCCACTGATACTGTAACACGCTGTCTGTCTCTGTCTGTACTGTACATTATAGTAAGCAAATGTTTTATAGAGAGTCATTTCTCCTTGATGCCGTCGCCTGTACAGGAATCTTCTCTGTACACTTTCAAAAGACTCAAAGCAGACACAGGTATTTGTGACTCTTTTTGATACAGAGACAGTCATTGGGGCAATAACTGTTCAGGAGAGGAGAAAAAACTTTCTTTTAATTTATGTTTTATCCAAAATTAGTTAATAGCACAGGCAGACTCTTCACATACTAGAGCATGTCTGAAATAAATGTCAGAGCTGAAATCGACTGAAATAAATGAGACCACAGAAGTGAACCTTTCAAGTCTGTTTTCTCAACTCGCTGTTTTCTGCAAGACATTACTCTATAAGTCATATCTCCAAAACTGGTGGGCCAACCTGAACAAGCAATATGTCAATTTGAAGCTATGATTCCCTGCTTTCACATGACATGAAAAAACGAAAAGCCAGACATGTTCAATGACTTAGCCTCGGTCAGAAGCAGTCACATTTGATCAAACGGCAGAGGAACAACAACAAAACATCTGGCTGCCCCCCCTTGCAAGGCTGCAATGCTGCTTATCTCCAAGGTATTGCAATGTAAGCCACCGGCTCCTCTGAATGCATGGTACTCTAGTCTGTGCTCCATAGATGCACTCACTGCCCTCATTAGAACGAAGAATGTGTTTGCTTTTGGATTCGAGTACAGGCCCAGATGACTGAGGAGAGCTGGTCTTAATGTCTCCAGTAAGCACTGGAGGACCAAATGAATCGCCCTATCCAGCTTACACTCACGCACGCACGCACACGATAGGGCGACGCATAGCACACACACACACACACACACACACACACACAAACTCTCAAATGTGCACACTGACATCTTACTTTGCAGATAGACGTTTATTGATTCCACAAGGGATCAATAAAGGTCTGTGTAGTCTCGCTGATTAGTGATCTCCACCTACCGATACGTGTGTGAACTTCTAAAGGCAGAGTCGTTGCTAGAACATAGGGGAGAGGGTTTTACGACGCCCACTGCTTTGGAAACAACCAATCATATCACCACCCCAATATGAAGGACCACCCTTAAAGACTTTGGATTGGTTCTGAAATTCAGTTAAAGAAAACCCTTCTCTAATGGTTTCCACCCAGATTTAGGAACGGAAGCTGGGAGATTGTCTTCAGCCTCAGCCTTTTTTTTTAAGCGAACATGTTTAACCCAAATCTTTTGAGATGGGGTTGGCAGCCAAATACTGTACATGTGTGAACACAAGTTCACACAAGTGGATTTAGAAGACATTTTGTAGAATTGGCCTCAGATCTTAATGGGTTAACTCATGGCCTCCAAAGGGAAGAAGAGACACCCATCTCTGCACATCACTGCAGCATGTTTCCATAGTTACCCAGTTTCTTTTTTATCTTTTCCATTTTGCACATACTGGTGGGGGGAGGGGGGACATGCCACTGCAGGGACTGCCAGGCAGGCACACATTAGCCAATTAGCGTCATTGTGCTAGAGTTAGTGTCGAAGTGTCCTTGAGCAAGACTCTGAACCTGCATGGTTCCCTTCGCCATCGTGTGAATGTGTGTGAATGGGTGAATGTAATGCACAATCTATGTAAAGGTGTGTGAATGTGTGTGAATGGGTGAATGTAATGCACAATCTATGTAAAGGTGTGTGAATGTGTGTGAATGGGTGAATGTAATGCACAATCTATGTAAAGGTGTGTGAATGTGTGTGAATGGGTGAATGTAATGCACAATCTATGTAAAGGTGTGTGAATGTGTGTGAATGGGTGAATGTAATGCACAATCTATGTAAAGCGCCTTGGATAAAGGTGCTATATAAATGCACCATTTACAGTACAGCACAATGTGGCCGTACAAAAAAATCAAATTTAGTTCCAGATGAGAAAAAACACGGCACACCGTAATGAACGAATGTTTCAGTCAATAATACATCCGCTGTGGGTTACGCTTGTGGTTTTAACCTCTCACTTAGTGAGTAATCATAATATTCTAGGTTTTGAGTTTCGATCAGGAAAGCAGAAATGTCTAAAGGATAATCTTTGGAAAACCAACCAATACAACAATGGGCATTTGAACAAACCAATGGCTCCAACTCATACTGACCCCACCACTGGGAGTCACCTTCAGAACACGTCTCCACATTTTGAAGAGTAAACACACACACACACTACAATTATTTTAAAACATTTGTTACTAGTTACTTTGCAGATAGCTTATAAATTATTATATTATTATGAAATATACATTATTACCACTTTAGTCCGATTTTATACATACAGTAGGCTATTGAGTGTTTCTACAATGTGGTATTGACACTTTTACTTACAGTAAGTAAAATATCTGAGTACTTCTAATGTGTGATTTGTGAGACACACACTAGCGCTGCATGTGCAACATATAGCTCCAAAAAGGATATCATGATGATGGCTACAATGTAAAGGAATCAAATAGACTGAAATCAGTCGTGGCGACTGAACTTTAATCCGTGACTGTGCATGTGACATAATGACAAGCTGGCGCTGCATCAGAGGATCCTGCCATGCAGCAGCGGAGCGGTGGGAGACAGTGAGGTATAGAACAAACTGTCCAGCAGGCCTGCTCTGGTTGCGTCTCTTTGTGTGTGTGATGACACATGTGATGCCATGCCAGAGGACATGACTAATTGGGTGAAGCGGCATTGTTCCTTCCTATTTGGTTACATGATGTCATATCTGTGCCCTTGTTAACTCATTAAGATCTGAGGCCGATTCTACAAAATGTCTTGTAAATCCTGACAGTTTTCTGAAAAGGTTTTGCTGTATCAGTGGTGCTCAAAACTTTTCCATGTCTGTATCAGTGGTGATCAAACCTTTTCCATGTCTGTATCAGTGGTGCTCAAACCTTTTCCATGTCTGTATCAGTGCAGTGGTGCTAAAACCTTTTCCATGTCTGTATCAGTGGTGCTAAAACCTTTTCCATGTCTGTATCAGTGCAGTGGTGCTCAAACCTTTCCCATGTCTGTATCAGTGGTGCTAAAACCTTTTCCATGTCTGTATCAGTGGTGCTAAAACCTTTTCCATGTCTGTATCAGTGCAGTGGTGCTCAAACCTTTCCCATGTCTGTATCAGTGGTGCTAAAACCTTTTCCATGTCTGTATCAGTGCAGTGGTGATCAAACCTTTTCCATGTCTGTATCAGTGGTGCTCAAACCTTTTCCATGTCTGTATCAGTGCAGTGGTGCTAAAACCTTTTCCATGTCTGTATCAGTGGTGCTAAAACCTTTCCCATGTCTGTATCAGTGGTGCTCAAACCTTTCCCATGTCTGTATCAGTGCAGTGGTGATCAAACCTTTTCCATGTCTGTATCAGTGGTGCTCAAACCTTTTCCATGTCTGTATCAGTGGTGCTCAAACCTTTCCCATGTCTGTATCAGTGCAGTGGTGATCAAACCTTTTCCATGTCTGTATCAGTGCAGTGGTGATCAAACCTTTTCCATGTCTGTATCAGTGGTGCTAAAACCTTTTCCATGTCTGTATCAGTGGTGCTAAAACCTTTTCCATGTCTGTATCTGTATCAGTGGTGCTCAAACCTTTTCCATGTCTGTATCAGTGGTGCTAAAACCTTTTCCATGTCTGTATCAGTGGTGCTAAAACCTTTTCCATGTCTGTATCAGTGGTGCTCAAACCTTTTCCATGTCTGTATCAGTGGGGCTCAAACCTTTTCCATGTCGAGGACCACCAAAATTATATGTATTTGGCCGCCAACCGGCAAAAATATCTATATTCAAAGATTTGTGCCAATTAAAAAAATATATCACACCCGTGTGAACCGAGTGGTGCAACTCCCCCTCTCTCCCCCCCCCCCCCCCTCTCTCATTAGCAGGTGCAGCATTGTGTCTCTCTCTCTGTTTCTGGCAAACAGCGCCCCTACTGGTACTTATTATGGTGCTCATTAACACACACATAGGTGAACACATAGGCGGACACGGACATTGCTGTTCCTTGGAGTGGTTGCACCACTCAATAAAATAGCCATGGTCAAAATAATGGTTCAAATGGTTAAAATATAGCCAAAATCTAAAATGACAGATGTTTTTCCCACTCTTAATGAGTTAAAGGACCATTAAAGTGGTCCAGACACTTCTCTGTTCAGCACATTGAAGCCATTGAATTCCATTCATATCAGAACGGTAGGAAATTCAAGTTGCAGAGACTTGAAACGTGATTGAGATACTGTATCTACCGGTAATACAACAGAATAAATACCATAGGCCTACTACTGTGTGTATGTTATCGTTGTGTTTTGTTGCATTTTAAAGTGCTGATTGGTTTAGGCTAAAATAGTAGGATAAAACATTGATGTACAAACAAAATTCAAACAACCATAGCCAATTGAGTTCAGGTGAGTTCCATAACAATTAAGATAATTATAGGCTATGGCAGAAGCTGTGCATAGGCAGTGACACACAGTATATTGACACAGATATTAATAATGAATGCAACTACCACCTGTAGACAAATAGGCCTACAGGAAAACATAATATTGATTATAAAATGATCGGTCCGAGGATCTGAGAAAAACTAGGGTAAGTGTAACTAGGGTCAAGCATTTTTGCAGACATCAACTGCCTTTTTTTCTATTGTTTCACAGTTTATTTTTCTGATTGCTTTGGAAAAGAAACAATGAAATGATCAGTGTGGCGAGGCTAATGGAATTCTTTATAATCCACCATGAAGTGCAGGCATTACATTAGCTGCTGTTGCACACCATGTCCAATTAAAAAACAATTTAGGAGTCAGAGGGGAGGACTGCTTCTTGTTTATCACTCGCTGAGGCCTTTCCCCACTGCTTGAGGAGGGCAGTGTGTTCCGAGACTGGCAGGACGCGATTGGAGCTTCCAAGTCCCCCCCCCCCCCAACAATGCCAGGCATGCACATGCACAAACAAACACACTATTCAGGCAGCTAGACTCTCTCTCTCTCTCTCTCTCTCTCTCTCAGAAAAAGACACTTCCACTGGACCACTGGACCAACACAAACAGTCCAGCCCCACGACCGACCGACCGACAGACAGACCGACAGACCGACAGACCGACAGACCGACAGACCGACAGACCGACAGACCGACAGACCGACAGACCGACAGACCGACAGACCGACAGACAGACAGACAGACAGACAGACAGACAGACAGACAGACAGACCGACAGACCGACAGACCGACAGACCGACAGACAGACAGACAGACAGACAGACAGACAGACAGACAGACAGACAGACAGACAGACAGACAGAAGTGTTGCATCGCTCCCGTTACATCGCTCAGTGCCAAAGCGAGAGAGAGAGGCAGTGAGGAAGGAAGGAACAAAGGCAGTGCTGTCGATAAAGACAGAGAGAGAGAGAGAGAGAGAGAGAGAGAGAGAGAGAAGTCAGAGAAAAAAAGCCCAGATGTTCTGAGGAGGAGTCAAATACAATAATACTACACCTCCAGATGCAAACGTCAGAGCACATAATCCTGCCATGCTGTCCCGGCGAGCTTAAAGCACAAATGAAGAGGGCTGTTGTGTTATAGGCAGATCTACAGACACCAGTGGCTGCAGACTTAAGCCTTATACTGTATATACTTCGTCGTACGTTGGTGTCGCACGGCAATGATAAATGATCTAGAAGCTCACAACACGGAATGGATGCGATGCAGTGTGAGCTTGTGGATCTGCTATTTCGGAACACAACAGCATTTAAACTAGGCATTAAGGGTGGTACTAGGGAGTGACTCCTGGACAGGACATTTGCCAGGGCCTGACTCACTTCCAGACATTGTTCGTTACACTAGCAGGAAAGCGATAACATGCTCCCTTCCTCAAGAACCCCTCGAAATAAAAGTAATGATAATTAATTCCACTAGGTCATCTAGCGATTGGATAACACTACACCCATACTTCTGGCACCCTTTCTCGGACCAAAGCCATCTTTGAACTCTTTATCGGGATACAGACACACCTGCAACGTTTGGTGACTATCTATAAACACCTGGCAAAATACGGAAAACCACTTCTGTGGTAGTTCTCGAGGTCGCTACAACAGGTTTCTCCGGGACCACAATTTGTCAACACACACACACAGACGCACGCACACTCACACGCACAGAATGTGTAGTATAAAGTGATTGAGTTATGAGTCTTTCATAATCGACGCAAAAAGCGCCAAACGCGGAGGGGGAAGAGACATTTCACTGAACAGGACAACATGACATCATCGTTCCAAGCACAGCTTTGCAAACTCGTTTGTGATTAGCCGTGGCTTTATGACTTCACAAGTCCGGACCACGAAATCCAGAACAATTGGAGATCGGCCGGTACGAAAATGCTGCGTATGAATGACATGCAATAATATCCTGCTACATTCTTATCACTAGCCATGGTTCACATGACGCTCATACTCAGGGAGTACTGCTGCTGATTGTACAGTGGGAAATTCGACTGCAGCAAGTGTCAGATAAATTCTAGTTGTAACCATCACATCCAACACAGATGTAGGCTTTTGCTAGGAAAAATAAGTGGGCCCTGAGGCATGTCTGACCTTATTCCCTTCATTCTAGTCCCACGTCACACACACATTTAGATGGCACGCAAACACGCACATGCACGCGCACACGCACACACACACACACACACACACACACACACACACACACACACACACACACACACACACACACACACACACACACACACACACACACAAACAAACATGTGAAAACAATACCAGTCATGTATGTCATGTGAAAAACACATTTTACTAGCGATGGATATCTTCAGTTGGTTTAAGTCAGCAGCAGTGTGTGACATCATTACTGTAATAATATTGTTTTGTAAGAGTCCATAAGTTATCAATCAGGGTATAAACAACTGGTTAAGTTATACTAAGTGCTAAACATTTTTGTCCCCACTCCTTCCAATTAGTATGTCATTACATAGTTACATACTATTATATAAAGCTTGGCCTCCACTTTTGAGGTAGCCAGTAGCACGATCAATGCCACATCCCCACGGCTTTGCTTTTTAAAGACACAATTAGACCTCATTGATGTGGAATGTTCGACACTGGCATGGGCTGATTCCGTTAACTTGATTATGATTAAAGCGTTCATTCAATTGTCCTTATGGAGCGTCCTTGGTCGAGGGTGGACCATAAACGGTTGAGGTTTCGCAGAGTGAAAAATAAAGAAAGATGTCCAATGCGCTCTATGCACACACGCCATTTTAGAAAGAACTTGGGCCCCTTCCCTACTTCCTTCACAGGTGTTACCGATGATACTAATGAATGATCTCTTCCATTCCGATATTGTGCATGTTGGCTCACTGGAAACGCTCTGCTACACTCAAGTGTTCTTGAGTGTAGCAGAGCGTTCCAAATGGCTACACTCAAGTGTTCTTGAGTGTAGCAGAGCGTTCCAAATGGCTACACTCAAGTGTTCTTGAGTGTAGCAGAGAGTTCCAAATGGCCCTGTACGGGTCTGTAACTCTGTGATTGTACAAATGGACACTTACAGGTCCATTTGTACACTCTCAGAGTTATGGTGGTCCTTGAAATTAAACATTTTGAAAACCACTGTACACTAAACGGAACAGAGCCTTAATTAGTATGATTGGTAACACCTGTGAAGGAAGTAGGGAAGCGGCCCGGAGTTATTCTGTGTGCATATAGCCCATTTACTGTAGAAGTTGCCAACTTTTGTCTTGAGATTTGGAACGGAGGCGGTCACGGACTTCATGTGTAATAAATAATGCAATGTTCTGAGGGGCTTTTCCGGAAGGAACAACATGGTAGGTGGCAGACGCAGAAGGAACAACAGGGTAGGTGGCAGACGCAGAAGGAACAACAGGGTAGGTGGCAGACGCAGAAGCCTTTCAAACACACGCGTACAAAAATATACATGCAGTCAGACACACAGATGTATGTATGGTACAGACACATTGTGTGGGCAGCAGCCAACGCACTGCCATGAGCTTATTATGAGTCAGCAGCTGTTAGGCGACACCATGGAAACAGATCTATCACTCAGTATTACCACCGAAGCCATATTACGCCATTTGAAAGATGAGCTATACTTGAGATCACATAAAGCCGACTCAACCTTTTGGCTTTGTGAAGCAGGTTACAGTGTCAATCGACACTGGATTTCAACAACATTTTTCAAATTTTCTGGGACAAAACGTAGTTCCAATGTCTCATCTGCATGACACAAGTTCATCCCATACAGCCTAATGCTTAATTAAAAAAAATATTCCATCTTCGGTTCATCTGGACTGCCTTTTGTGAACACCGAACTCTCTCACTGCCCCCCGTTCTCGTTTCATATAGTTTCCCCCCCCTCTTTCATAGCATGGGACCGCATGGCGAACGCCACGTCTAATTAGCTATAGAGCATAGCAGTGGGAGTGGTTTTCTGGACCCACTGAAAAATCGGCCATTCATTTTTCCCATAGAGATTTACAAAAATATTTATATATATTATTTTAATCCTAGAATCAAGCCATCCAGGACTAGCCTGGGGTCTCAATGGCATAGGCAGCTCCCGGCAGGATCCGCCGGGAGAATGTAGACATGAGACTAATTAATTAGAGCGACAGAGAGAGTGAGGAGTGTGTGTACGTACGGGTATGCGTCAATTTAACAAAGGTGCAGACGATCAGAAATCAGCAGAGAGTGAGCGACGTTTGCTCTGTGCCGAATTCAAGCGGACTTTTTCTATCCAGGACCCGTGAAAAGCTTTCAATGAAAAACGCTAAACAAAGGCTATTTTTGTAGGTTAATCACATAAATAAATATTATTATTTTTTATTTCACAGAATCAAAGAATCACACTTCCTCTGCCAACCTAGGGGGGCAGCGGACTGACCTCATGCTTCCTTCTATGCATGAGGAGTCCAAGCTGCTTCTTTACACCTGACAGGGGAGAGTTTCCCCGGCCGGACATATAGAGTGTGGAAAGAACCAGTTTCTTTCCCCTCCATCAGGCGGGGGGATTATTGCATGTTTTTTGTGAGGGTACCTACCCTAGTGGACACGGAGAGAACATGCAAACTCCACACAGAAAGGCCCTTTCGCCAACCCCGCCTCTAGTATGGGCACTGATGACGCCCCTTACTGAAGGCCTCTTTCTGTTGCAGTGGCATCTTGCGCAACAAGATGTGGCCTGAATTAAAAACCCAGCCACACATTCGGCTTCAATGACACACCGGGCTCTCTGAGGGACTTGTAGAGGACTAACATTGAACTTGACTTTGTGCTGCTAAAAAACACAACGCCTCAGTTAGCACGCAGTCTGTGTTGGAGTGTGGCGGCGGCCGGTGGAAGCCATGGCGGTTTTGCCTAAAAATAACATTTCTATCCAAATCCGAAAAACACAAAACATCTGGAATGCAAGGAACCACTATACAGCCGCGCACGCTGAGCCGATCTACAAGCACACATGTTGTTTCTACGAGTTGCCAGGATGTTCGTAGATCTGCTATTGTGGGGGACAATTTCTTTACATTTAATGAAATGCAAATGCCCAAATAGGGACTATTTAACCAGTGTTTTTACCCTTCAAGACCCTTTTGTAAAAAAAATGATATAAATATTTGAAGTTTTCAGAAAACTGGGGTCAGGATTTAGAAGGCGTTTTTAGAATCGGCCTCACTACTAAATGGGTTCAAGCCTGGTCCCAAATCTACGCAATGAGCAAGACTTTGATGTGTGCCAAACAGGTTGATGCACTCAGTTAATGATGCACAGTTCATTCAGTTCATTGATGCACACAGTTCATGGCGTGGAATTATTTATTAGAATGTGGTTTGTAACCACAAGGCGATGCTCAAGGCAGCTTTGAAGCCATCCATGTCCAGTGGCATAATCTACTCCTACACAAACACTACTTACTGAATGCACTCAGTTTAAAGCTTGATAGACATTTCTCCCCCTGTGAGCGGTGCAGGGGTCTGGTGATTTCAGCATTCTGTCAGCATATCAGCTTTCACAAGATCAGTTGTGGTGTGTGTGCATGCGCGCATGCACGCGTGTGCGCTCGCGCGCACTCGTGTGTGTGTGTGTTTGTTGTAGTCATGATTCAGGCTCAGTCACAGGCCCCAACCTGGTTGTATGAGTTTTTAGACAGCAGCTTGACATTTGGTAGACATTCTATCAATACACTATTTCCATATTGGATGCAATTAACACACACACACACACACACACACACACACACACAATAACGGGTCTAAAGGATTTAGAACAGCAGCTGTAATAGACATTAGTTAGTAGCAGTACTTGCGCACTCTGCTTGCGAACAAGTAGGCCTACATGTGAGCAAGGCGCAAGTTGGCAGTGCATTTTCTAGTCTATTTTATTTGAGATTAACTGACTTTGCTTTCAATATTCAAATATTTCACACTGTCTGATAGCATCTGAGCTTCAAACATCTGAACTGAATGGTCTACCTACTGACTGAGTAAACAATGCAATGGCTGCAATGATGATTGACTGATTGACTGATGATCAATGATGATTGACTGATTTTGCATAAGTAAGCTAAAAGCATTCAGCTAACCAGTTGTTGTCCAATAACAACATACAATGCATTATAAACACATGTATGATGCATTATAAACAGATGTATGATCCACTTATAATGCCTTATAACACTTATTATAAATGTTTACAATCACGCATAACAATTTGACGACAATATTTATTTATTTATGAAATATTGCTGGTGTCTGAAGCCTGTCCTGAACGGTGAGGATGATTATATGCATTATAAGCTCAGTGGAACATCCCATTATAACTAACATAGTCAGTTATAAAATGTCTACAAAGAGAAGACAAGTTATGAATCCTTAAGTTATAAGAGTGCATTATAATGCATTATACCGGTAAATGCAATTATAATGCATTATAGACCTGACCTTTAGGTAAAGTGTTACTGAAAATACTCAGGATATACTGTCTGTCACCTCTCTACAATGCATCTGATAAACAGTAACTGCAGCTCAGTAGATTGCCAAGTGGAATCCCATTTCCCCCCGATGGCATTTCCCACAGCTTGAAAGGGCAAATGATGGTGTAATGAAAGACATCAATATTGATGTTGCAACTGTAATGGACGTGTTACTGGTCCAATGGTACCACCCATCCAGACATGCTAATGTTTTTAAATATAAATATAATATAAATATAAATATATATAAATATATATTTTTTTAATTAAGCATTAATGTATTTTGTTACCCCTACAGTACACGCAAAAAACGTAACACAAACATATTTAGTATTTTACTTTAACATTGTGTGTGTTAAATGATAAATCGTTAATGGTGCATATATAAAGCACTTTTATCCAAAGCGCTTTACATACTGTAGATTGTTCATTACATTCACCCATTCACACACACACACACACACACACACACACACACACACACACACACACACACACGGGAGCAATTAGGGGTTCAGTCTAGTTCAAGGACACTTGGACACTAACTTTGGGGGAACCCGGGATCGAACTGGGAACCTCACGGTTAGGGTTGTCCTAATCGGATTGGGTGATCGGAAATCGGCTCCGATCACATGATTTTCAAAAGATCGGAATCGGGGAGAAAAGTTCGGATTTTTTATATTGTCTAATGTAAATCTCAAAGAAAGATGTATAAGCAATGATATTTTGTAAAAACTGTTGTGTTTATGCTAGTTGTTTTCCTTCTGGTCCCAGTCAGAGATCATCAAACAAAGACTAGTCACACTCAGAGGCGTGAAAGACGAAAACAAAGGAAATGCAATGATGGCATAGGTGTCTGTAGTAACTTGACTTCAGTTCTATAAGCTGTAGAACTGTATTCACTCTAATTAACCAATACATATATATTTTGCTATGATTCCATGCTTTCATATAAAGAAAAAGATAACACAAAGACAGTCATTGTATAGTCACATTTTGCCTTTCAATAATTGAAAGGCAACACAACAGACTACACTAGAGTGACATAAATTGGGATATTTGCTATTGTGATATGGCATAAGTGTTATATAAAAATATAAAGATCGGATCGGGAAAGATCGGTATCGGTATGTCTGAAAATCAAATGATCGGAATCGGATCAGGAGCAAAAAAACATGACCTATTCACGGTTTTCCCATCCGTTCTACCGGCCACTCTACCTCTGAGCCACTGCCGTCCCATGCACTGTTACAGCAAATTGGAAAACCAGGATGTTTGCAAACCATTCAACATTCCACAATTTTCATAACTTATATAATATAACTAATGAATCAAAAATATAAACATAGTATGAGAACAAAAGGCAATTATATGCTAAACAGCCTTAAAATATGAGCATTGAAATGGATATTCTATTCTAACACTTGTCCAAGGCCACAGGCTGCTCGCCTAGCATCTCACATGCGTACAACTCGACGCATGTGAGATGCATCAAAGGCCTTCCCTGTTGATGCACCTGCCTTGTTTTCAAAAGTCTGCCACGTTAAACCATTTACTATTACGGTATAATAAGAGTGAAGCAAGAGGTGAATATTTTCCAATATAGTAAAAAAGGCAAAAAGGTTTATATTATGTTTGTGTCTGTGTAAATAAATGGAGGGAATTACCAAATAAGTCATTTGGTTATTTGTAATGTGACTTGTAACAATAGTGTGCAAATACATCCTTCCCAGATGAACTATAATCCTTTTCTAAACATCTAGAAACTCTAAAAGGCTTGTTCAAACCATCCTGGGGTGAATGACAAGAGTCACACAAGACTATAAGAGGAAGGGATGTTCGAGTCTAACCATTTTAGGAGGCACTTCTCATGGGAGATAGACCGCGCTCAGAGGGCTCTAAATAGGTTACACAGATTTCAATCACCAGTCCCTGTGGTACTGTACGACCGGCAGGCAGAAGACGTCAAGGCTGACAATAAAGCCGCCCCAGAAAGAGCGTTTCGGATGCTCTCAGCAAAAGGGAAATGGAAGGTATATTCAATTTAGATGCCGTTTAGGATGCTATGATGGAAGCCACAGTCTTTGGTTTGAGAGGTGCTGGGGCAAAATCTGGAGGATTTGATTATGAAGGCAGAAGCTAGCGCCAAGTGCAGCTGAGTTGCTTGATTTATCTTCGACCGTTTCCAATGATAACGATGAGTTTTGCAACAACAGCACGCACGCACGCGCACAAGCACGCATGCACGCACACACGCACACACACATTAGTGTTAAGATATCATTTACTGAGGTTATGCCAAATTAACCCACATCATCATCACACTGAGTTTACAGCAGAGATATAAAGTATAGCCCTATCACTGTCACATGACTTCATACTGAAGCTCTTCATAACAGCTCTCTCTCTCTCTCTCTCTCTCTCGCACGCACGCACGCAACACACACACACACGCACGCACGCACACACAAAAGACATCCATGCAGTGTGCGACAACATAGATGAGTTGTTAACCCACTTCCACTCTTACTCAACCATTGTCTCACATGTATACAGCCTTGCTTTGAAATCTACTTCTGACTCAGTGTGAGAAGTGCTGAACCTGGGCCGAGCCGACCCAGACCCTGTGGTGGAAAGTCACTATAGGTACATGAACTCAAGCACAAGGACTCCCTTGAAAACAACATCCCACCTCTCAGGGGGTTATTCCTGATATAATAATTTCAATAAGAAAGTGCTGTAATCAAGTACAATTTTGAGTTGTTATTATTTATTTAGTATATATTTCCAATTTAACTTTTACTCCACTACATTTCAGAGGCACATATTGTACTTTTACTCCGATATAATCACTTGTAGTTACCTTGTAGATTCTGATTATTATGACAAAACATGTACTATCATCTTCTACAAGCACACAACACATTGCATCGCAACATGCTGTGAGACCTGCTATTTTCAAAAGATAGATTTTTCTTTTTCATACACTTGTGAAATGGGACAGTGTGCATAATGAGTACATTTACTTTTTGTACTTTAAGTATATTTTCATGCCAATACTATACCTTAACTCAAGTAATTCACGAGCACCGGACTAACAGAGTATTTCTACATTGTGATATTGATACTGTTACTTAACGCATTAAGAGCTGGAACCTGAGCTGTCACCTTAAGCTTTTAACCACTTAACAACTATTATTATTTTATGCTGGTCTATGCGCCAGCCGTCGTAATGGGGATAAGTAAGTAAGTAACCAATATTTTAAACTTTAGCTGTTGACAAATAGGCAATATACAAGCTTATAACATGGCACAGAGTGCCGCTCTACAAGCTTGTAGATCTGCCATTTTCTTAAATCGTGAAAATGTGGCGCAGATCTTTGTATATACAGTATATTCCTTCACAGCTTTGTGACTCAAATCTTTGCTTCTGGGGAGTCCCTGGTACAAAACATTTGGCAGATGGCCGCCGGCGGCCAAATACAGATATTTTTCGGGTCCTTGACATGAAATAGTTTGAGAACCACTGACATTATAAAATTTGGTTTTGGTTTTTCAGAAAACCGTCATGATTTAGAAGACATTTTTAGAATCAGGTCCTCAACAACAAAAAACACCAATATCTGAGTACTTCTTCAACCCCTGCTCCAGACCCTAGCCCCTTTTCGGGATTCCTTGGTTACCTTTTCTGTATTTGGGACGTCGGTGCCGACGTCCCAAATACAGAAAAGGTAACCAAGGGTCCCGAAAAGGGGGCCGCCCCGGAACCCTACCTTTGACTCGCAGGTAGAAGAGGAGCAGCATCTCTCTGGCTGGCCGTTCTCCCTCCACCACACACACACACACACACACACACACACACACACACACACACACACACACTCACACACACGGCCCCCTGGCTGGAGGCTCTCCCACCCTGGCTCTCATCATGGTCACTCTCTCCACCTCCACACTTCTCCTCGCTCTTCTTTTTCTCTTCCTCGCTCCTTCTCCCAAATCCACCTACTCCCTCCTCCTGACAAAAAGCTTTTGCTCGTGCCTCTCTCTCTGTCACACTCCCAGCTCGATCTCTCTATCTCTCTCTCCCTCCCTCCCTCCCTCTCTCCCTCCTTCTTCTCCTCCTCACACACACACACACACACACACACACACACACACAAGGCTGCTAGGTCTGCAACGTAAACCCACATCAGGGGAGGGGGGAGGGGGGGTGCACATAGCGGTCATATATATGCCAGTTCATACAATACACTGCAGCTCATCCCCTCTCTCTCTCTCCCGCTGAGCGGACCTGCTCAGGGCTGCCAGGTCCCAGGCTCATTATAGAGTATTATTTTCATGGCTCCTTTTGTCCGTGTGTTAAGCTGTCCCCCATTGAACTGGCTCCGTTGGATCGCTCCATCCATGTGATTATGGGGGCATTTCGGGCAGGCTTTTTGAAGTTGGTTAACCACCACCACCGTCCCGCAGTCGCGGTATGCGGCCACAAGATGGCAGACCTTGCTGTGGCTATATGCTATCGGCAGCCCTTTCTCTGCACCCAAACACACTTCCACCTAAATTTAAAACCCCACAGTCTATTTTTAGGAACTGCGCCTTTATACCAATTGGAGCGATAGAGCTTTGAACGCATACTGTAAACAGCGTTGCATGACATTCTAGTCTCATACTATCTTATTTAAGCACTTTATTTGTCAAAATAACAGATATACCAGCTCACAATGTGTCGCATCATGACCTATTGTGAGCTTGTAGATCATATATTTTGGGAAAACTCTGCCTACTTGCTCAAAATAGGGATGTGAGTTTGAAAGTGGTTAAAACTTTGTGTACAGGCTTAGTTATAGGCCACCGTAAACAAACCAGGACACACAAATGAAAGGAAAGTTTGGTGCGTCATATGACTAGACTATAAACCCACCTTTGAGACTATTAAACCTGTGATTCCATAACTGGGCCTCTCCCCAGTCGGTCCAGGGACTTAGTGCCCATTTCCTTTTCGCCAATATTGCAACACCGAGGGAGGCTGTGCAAAGCATTTTCTGCATTCCTTCACAGTGAGGTTGTAAAGGCCATTCCCTGAGCTTTATCAAAGCAATAAGCCTCAAGGAATTCTTTCTTTATCAGCAGCGCTGCTGAAAGAGAGCTCCTTACTGCTGCTGCGGCGGCCTGCGGCCTACTACCTACGGCTGCCAGCATGCACACCTTGCGTTAACAATCCTAGTGGAACCAATACCTTGCATTACAACACGGGAGTTAAGTGAGGTGAATGTCATGCTACAGCAGCACATTGGGAGGCAGGTGACTGTGCAGAATGGGAGTTTATACCGTAGAGAGACTGGGGCTGCATTGTTAAGGCCAGAGAAACAACTGTTATCTTTGACATTAGCCTGCAAGTGTCTTTACTAGCCTACTTCCCTACTATACACTTGATGCTCACCCCGTTGACAGACAGCATAGTCTGTCCATTGATGTTTACGTTAGAAGGTAGCTAAATCCTAGCTTTTCTGACTATGATATGAAACAGTTGTACCCACTTTGTTTACAGTGTGGCGATCTTGACCTTCACCGGCGTGTTATAGGGTCAATCATTGTGGTGCTACATAAGAGTGCTGGGCTCTGTCCAAAATGCTGTGCGTTTATAGATTAGAATAACAAAAGCATGAAGCTTATCAAGGTGACCTGGTCAGTGTAGCACGAGGGGAGGGGAAAACGGCATCTAATGACTGAGGAAAAAAGGGAGCGAGAGTGATGGAAGGAGAGAGATGAAGAAGAGAAACTGGGCCAATGCATTGGAGACATTATTATGAAATGGATTAGGACGGAACACAGGAAACGTGGACTGAGGCACAAAGAAAAGACCATAGAGGCTAAATACTGTATAATAAAACGGTTAAAAATCCACCCAGGAGGGTGAAATAAGCCCATCCTCGACCAGCCACTGCCAGTCCTCGGCAGCTCCCTGAATTCAGCAGCTTAGCAGGCAGCCCGTACTGGCGTACTGTAACCTAGGCTCGCTTTAGCCGACGCCATTGTTGTGTGGTATAGCGTGTGGCAGATAAAGTGTCTGTTCGGCGAGGGCATTATGCAACACAATGGGGCCAGGCCCTTTTCTGGATTATATAGCCTTCCGTACAGTTGTGCTCCAGGCTATAGTGTATATACTTCACTGCACAGGGTCAATAGTGGAACACACCGGTGGAGTGCACCGACTGATCCAAGTCCAGGCCAAGAACAGAATGAGGTCAGCCTTGGTCTAGTTCGAGACTGTATATTATAAGGTCGCCATGTGATGAGGGAAGCAGCTGTTAGTGTAAATGGGTGCGTTAATGGGCTAAAAGCATTCTATTTTCTGCTTTTAGAATGGGGTTATTCCACACTTAAAGACATTTGGCGTAGCCCAATTATTCACATATATGGCAATATTTCACTGTAACCGTTCACTGCAAAGTTATTTCATCGTTCTCAATAGTGCTCATTTGAATTTTGAAGCGTTTGCTAAATTCCACATTGCCCCAGTGAGAGAGAGGGATGGTGTGTTGTTGCAAAAGCTCATAGATCGCCAAAACCATCAACAAACTGTATCTCAGTTTTCAAGTATTCCATTCATGCTGACCATGACTAAGCACAGCGTTGGTGTCCTTGAGCAAGACTCTGAACCCCTAATTGCTACCGATGTGCAGGTTGGTGACTTACATGGTGACCTCTGACATCGGTGTGTGAATGGGTGAATGTAATGCACAATCTATGTAAAGCGCTTTGGATAAAAGCGCTATAAATGCACCATTTACCATTTAAGCACAGAAAATTGCAATAACATATTGTACAGTAGTGTGGTGGGTTTCAAAGAGGGGTCCATGAACCCCTATAAGAGTCCTTGAGGGCATTAATATAGAATAGAAATAAGTTTAACCATGTTACCCTACGTACATTGGCCATTTGAAAATAGCCTATTTACAAGCTCACAACGTGCCGCATGGCTTTTTTTTTTTAAATGTATCAAAAACAAATTAGAACTTTTAACTCAAATCCAGTAGTAGTAAGCTTTGCCGAGCCATGAGGCCCATAGGGCAGGAGCCTATCTCCTGTTTCTGTAGTGTGAGGCAGCTTGATGTACAAGTACACCCCCTGGACATGACGCTAGTATGTCACAGGGACTTAGCCCAATTGATGCTGAGTGCCAAGCAGGCACTGGATCCCATTTCTTTGGTATGACCCGGCTGGGGATGGACCTTCCAGCCCCAGGGCGGACAGTGGACACTCTAACCACAAGGCCCACTGAGCTGGTCTCATTCATGGCCAAATACATGGGAGTCCTTGACATGACAACGTTTGAGAACCAGAGCTCTATAGTCAGTCTAGTAGGATTGTTAAAGTCTTTGTGTGAAAATAACAGATGTATTATCTTTGTTATTTACAGTATGCATGTGAGGTTGATATTGTGCAGTGCACTCCTGTGGCGTACTGTATAAACACACTAAAAATACACCCACCTGAGACCGATTCTACAAATGTCTTCTAAATCCTATAATAGCTTTGAGCTTTCTGAAAAACGTATGTTGCTATATCAGTGGTGCTCAAACTTGTTAATGTCATGTTAATGCATGCCGCCGCCCCCCATCTCAAAATATTTTCAATTTAAAAAAAATAGCCAAAGTATAAAATAACACACCTTGTATCTCCATATTTCAACTTATGTATTTTCTTTCAATGGCCTGCCCTACTTCATCATACATTTGTCACAGAAAGGAGGCAAAAATACAAGCCCACAACGTGTCAGAGACATGATTTACTATTTAAACATATTAAATGACAGCAACAAAGTGCAAAATCAGATGGCACGAACCCTATAGTCAACAATTGTGACATTGTGATTGTATCACAATCACATAGAGTGCAAAGAGAACAGTGGTGTGTTTCAAAGTAGGATCAGCCTTTGCATCTCGTCTAAACATCATGCTATCTAAATAACCTTCTTTACATTTGTAGTCAAGCCAAACAAATGTGCCTGCAATGCTTCTAGTGACTGGAGGAATATGCCTGATTTATTGGTTTACTATGAAAACCTGCATCTCATGTCAGACACGCTCCATATATGGCCTCATGTCAGTCAGTCCATCACGCCTCGTGACAAGCTCCATATATGGCCGTCTCCATATATGAAGATCACGACACTGACCTCATCAAACCCTGGGTAGCCATACTTTGGAGAAGACTGGATTGTCACCTAGATCTGCATATATGGAGCCGGCCAGCAACTCTACATCTGACCACAGTCCACAGGGATACCATGTTGATCTGACCTCATCAAACCCTTAGATCTCCATATATGGAGCTGACCTGTTCTGACATTCCATTATGTTGATCCCACCCCACCTGTCTTTCCTCTTCGATGTCTCCCTTTTGACTGATACCTGTCCATTCAAACTCTAGATGGGCCCGCCCCAAAATAACGTCAGAATGTAAAGTTCAGAGGTGTTCAGAGGCCAACATTGTAAAGGGTATCAACTAGTGGGCAGTAAAGTGAAGTCCCTCCGACGAGCTCCACTTGTTTTACGTTTTCATTTGGAGACGGCCCATCCAGTTCTCCAGGGTATGAGGATGATTAGTGCTTTGTCCCCAACATGTCCCCAGAGCTCTGAAACGCCACTGCCTTCCTTGTAGTCTGCAGCAAGGCAAAGCTATTTTCAGGAGCAACATATTTCCCACTTGCTCTCTTTTAATGTGGGGGGGGGGGGGGATGAGGAAAACAACTCCATCCCAAAGTCTGCATAGCCAGGAGCCATTCGCTCAATGCAAAGCGGCAACCCCGACAGATGTGTTGAAAGATGGCTTATGAATGCAGTCCACAGATGTGGGCCTAGTCTGCACCGCAGGGAAGCTTTCACTCACAGTGCTGCAGTTCTCAAGGCTTCTGCCCAAACAGTGCCCTTTATCATCTCTCTCCTGTGGGGTTGAGAATGACATGGCATGACTGAACCACAAAAGGTCCTTAAAACAGACTTGTCCATCCATGCCCTTCAATTCAGGCTTAATACTGGAGATTATCGAAGAAACCAGGTGTGTTTTTGAGTGGAGCTATGTATGTCATGGCTGGGTCTGAGCACTATGTGTGTGTGTGTGTGTGTGTGTGTGTGTGTGGCTGGCTGGCTGGCTGGCTGGCTAGCTAGCTGGGTCTGAGCACGAAAACAGCATGGTTGTTTTTCACCACCTGTGCGCAACCTAACACACACACACAAACACACACACACGCATCATACTGTATATGTGATGATTTCGGGTGTGCCAGTACAGTACAGTACAGTACAGTACAGTACAGTACAGTACAGTACAGTACAGTACAGTACAGTACAGTACAGTACAGGGACCCCCACACGCTAACTGTCATTTCTCAACCGTTTCGGACGCGGGGCGGCTCGCCGGAACCGGCCCGGCACCCAGGGTGTGTTCCTGTGGGTATGGACATTCCGGGGTCCACCCCCCCCCTTCCCGGTGACCCCCACACAGAGTTGCACCACTCACTTCACACAGGTGTGATTTTTAAATTGAAATTGAAAGTTATTTTGTTACTGTCGAAATTATGAAATGTATCTGCATAAAGTCATATAGGTTGCTTGTAAGGAAACCATCACCCGGAAGTGGCTACAGGCCACGTGACCTACAAATAGGAAGATTTTACTTCTCTCTTAGACTGAGAACTGAACAATATGTTAAGAATTGTAAGAAACGGTTATTACTGTATATTGGGGTGTAGCTCATTGCATGAATGATTAAATAAAATCTCTGAAATGTAAATTGTAATGTAATGCACTACCCACCTCAACACAATTTTATTGTTTCTTCTTTTTCTTTATTGTCCATATTTTCTTTTCCGTGTGCATGTCTTTTATGTGTGATCTTATGTTTACTGAATGTCATGCTCTACCCCATTTCCCATAACGACCTGATTTGGGAATGTCACGCCAGGAGTAGATCACCACCACACATTAGTCACACCGACCAGTACAATGTCACCGTGTAATGTCCGTCAGTCTCGTTGTGTACTGTACCATCTGGCAGACATGTTTAGTCAAGGTTACCTACAGTAGTCAGGACGGTGAGTGAGTGAATACAGTGTAAGTTTAGCACAGGTGGTCCCACTTGGATTTAAAGTCCTTCAGAGCATGGAGTTGCCACTATGTTCATTCATTGTCCACCTACTGCCCAGTGCGAAAGCAGCAAAAATACTTTAAAAGACTCTAATGACCTGCATTACAATCAATAGTTACAAGCCGGAATTTACTTTCCCCCCTATACATATAGCCTTGGTTAACACAGTTTTCTGAAATACCTGTGTTTCTGTCAGTGGTGTTCAATATTTCATGTCAAGGACCCCAAAAATGTAATTGGCCACCGACACCCATCTGAAAATATGTTATTCCAGGAACCCATCAGAAGCAAAGACTTGAGTTAAAAACGTTTTCAAGATTTTTCAAAAATAGCAGATCTACAAGTTCGTATAGCGTGCTATTTTTCAATAGCTAAAGTATAACATAATGCTAAAAGTATCCATTGAGACATAAAATGCATTGTACAGTATTTGGATGTGTGGTCAAATCCGCCATTGTTTCGGAGATGCAAACAACTCGGGTATAAACATTGCACTCGTGTGACAGATTGTAAATATAGCGCAAAGCGATAGGGGACCTGAAATGACCACCATTGAAGATGGGATGTGCAAAGATTCGTTTTCAAGTTCCTGAGCCACGAAAAGGAGACACATTTCTATTCAAGAACTATACCTGCAACTAAGTCTTGTTTGTTTGCATCTCCAACACGCCCAGTGACATTGATTGCCTTCCCCTATTCGCACGTACTATAGTGTGTGTTAATCACTGCATCACGCCTCCAAGTCTGGCTCAAGCTAGGCCCTTATCTCTACCCTCCCTGACTCTGTAACAAGCTCTTCAACTATATCTGCCGAGGATGAGTCATGATGCACACAGTGGGTGAGGATGTGGCAGTCCTTTGCGTACATATACTCGCATTATATCTCAGAAATATTCTGTCTTCATTTTTAGACTGGTTGCACCAGTGTTGATTTCGTCGACTAAAACTAAGATGAAAAATGGTTGTCGACTACCTTTTTGCACTGACGAAAACGAAATGGAAACTAAATGCTACAGTATGCTATGATGACTAAAACTAAGACTAAATATATTGAAAATGTTGTCACAAATAAAAACTAAACTAACATGTTAGGAAGGGACTAGTGGACAAAAGATCCAGTATAAGTCAATTTGCACTTGCTGAAAATAGCCAATCTACAAGCAACAGCTTGTAGATCGTCTATTATCAGCAAGTATAAAATCAGTCATTACGACGGCATCAAGGTCCGCCAAAACACATTTTAGTCGACCAAATCAACTGTAGTTTTAGTCGACTAAAACTAGACTAACACAAAAACATACCAGGTGACTAAAATGTGACTAAAACTAAATTCATTCCAAAGACTATGACTATGAAAATAGAAATTTGCTGTCAAAAACAACACTGGGTTGCACCTAAGAACTGATCTGAAGCAGGAGGCATAACGCTTCAAGGTGGGGACAAAAACAATAGGTTGACGGAGTGTATAGCATGTACACATGAAAGCCTTTTTACATACAGTGATTTTATAAACGCTCTGGTGGTGATTCTAGACGGATTCTAGAGTTATGGTTTAGGTAAGTGGGTCTCAACCTTCTCTGGATCAGAGGGCCCACTTGAAAATCTGTTTGCGGCCCACCCATCTGATCGCTTAACATGGTAGCTGATAATGGGTCACGAATCACAATCAATCAATCGCCTTCCGGCTTGGATCAATGGAACACAGTTATGCCTTAGTTCCTATGTATCTGTGCAATGCAATTATAATTTATTATTTAATATAATACTTTTTCATGGGGGTTGTCCAAAATAGGGTTGCCAGATTGGTCCTCTAACTGGTCAAAGAACTACAACAGCTATTCTATTCTGTACCAGAATGCAATGCAGTTAGAAAGCATTTTTTTAATGTTTTGAAAAGGAGTGCAGGCCATGCAGGGCCGCTCTGGGCCATAACGCTGATGAAACAACGGGATCTTTTTGATGCACCAGCAGGCATTTCAGGAAACACAGGAGGAAGAAGAGAAAAGACTGCAAAAACAAAATTTATCTTCGCCTTCGCTCTGGTGACAATAGACCGAGAAACTGCATGATCATCTGCCCTGCTCTCTCTATCCAGGGCCTAGATTTGAAACTCAACAATATTCTGCACTTCTTCAAAGTAAACAAGGGATATGGGGTTGAGGGGAACCATGGGACCTGTGAGAAAGAAGACCATTGTTGCAAAATCTGCCACGAAGCAAGTTATTCACAGCCAGGCATATATTTTTTCTCTCTCTTTTTAATCTTCTCTGGGAGCATTTCAGGCTTTATTTGAATGAGAGAGAGGGCAGCAGTGGGCTTCAGGTCAATGGGCCTCATGCACCAATAAGTTCCTAAACTCTTACATTTCTTCCTAAGTAAATTCCTAAAAGAAGTCAGATTCATGAAACGTTCTTAAGTAGGCAGAATTGTTTGTAAGCATGTTCTTATGATGATAAATGCAAATCCTCGTAACTTGAAGGGGTGTGCCAGTTCATTCAAATTATCATAGGTAGACGCCCCACCTATCCTAATTAGCATCCTAATGACCTAATTAGCACTAATCCCCATATACGATCAGATATCTCTGCCGACTGGTACGTCTGCTGGCTAGAACAGTTAACAAACTTAACTCATAAACCAACAAAGTGGAAAAAGCTGCACTCCAAAATAAAAGATGCAAGACTGGCTCAGAATGCAATTCCTCATGTTTTATTTAGGAACGCTGACACGTTTCGGCAAACAGCCTTCTTCAGAGCAGACTACTTATTTTAATCTGCTCTGAAGAAGGCTGTTGCTGAAACGCAAACGCAACGAAACCCCCCAACACTCCGAAAATTATATATTTGTTAATATGATTATGGCAAATAATCACAGAATGTCACTGCACTGCGAGACATGCAGCTGCTGTATACTCCCACAGCTGCTCTATACATTTCCTTACAACAGTGTTTTACCGGATTTTGCCGTTTGTGTTAAATAACACCATGAAACCGCCATTACCCTTTTCATGTCGCGCACCCCCTAGAGGGCGTTCACGCACCACAGTTTGGGAACCCCTGATTCTAGTTGAGTTAGTCTGGTGGTGTAGCTAGAATTATTCTAGTTACACCACCAGACTAACTCAACCCCTAACCCAAATGTCAATTTCCTGCCTCTTTTGCCATCTCCTCACAACAGATTGAAATCAATTTTCAGCACAGGTGCCTCTTCACTACAGCCTCGCTCTCTCTTCACTACAGCCTCTCTCTCTCTTCACTACAGCCTCTCTCTCTCTCTTCAATACAGCCTCTCTCTCTCTTCAATACAGCCTCTCTCTCTCTTCACTACAGCCTCTCTCTCTTCAATACAGCCTCTCTCTCTCTTCAATACAGCCTCTCTCTCTCTTCAATACAGCCTCTCTCTCTCTTCAATACAGCCTCTCTCTCTCTTCACTACAGCCTCGCTCTCTCTTCAATACAGCCTCTCTCTCTCTTCAATACAGCCTCTCTCTCTCTTCAATACAGCCTCTCTCTCTCTTCACTACAGCCTCGCTCTCTCTTCAATACAGCCTCTCTCTCTCTTCAATACAGCCTCTCTCTCTCTTCACTACAGCCTCGCTCTCTCTTCAATACAGCCTCTCTCTCTCTTCAATACAGCCTCTCTCTCTCTTCAATACAGCCTCTCTCTCTCTTCAATACAGCCTCTCTCTCTCTTCAATACAGCCTCTCTCTCTCTTCAATACAGCCTCTCTCTCTCTTCAATACAGCCTCTTTTCAGCCTGAAATGATTCACTGCTGGAGATGAGTCATTTGAAAAGAGGGGTGAACACATAATAATATGAAAAGGACAGGCTGCTAAACCATGCAACACAAACATCATAATAAAAAGCAGCAACAACCTAAAACATCAATTTCATGGTTGTGCATATAATAGGAATCTGACTGCACGCACATTACATGCAGCTCAGTCACTGATAATGACTCAGTCACTGATGTAATAATGCAGCAGTTAAAACAATTCCTGAATCCCAGAGGCCAGTCTAATCACTTCTGAGAGGACTGGGATTCTTCCGTGTAAGAAACACGCAATCAGCTCCTACTGTTATAGCCCTCTCTCTCACTGACATGTACATGCATAATGTACGAGGGAAGGAGCCATACAATCGCATTCTGAAATCAATGCATGGAACCATATATACAGTAGAAGACTATCTATTTGTGTGAGGAGATCTGTGATGAGATGAGGGTAGCCAATTCATGCCAGCACAAACAGAATCCAAACCTTATGAACATACAATCCATGATCTTAGCAGAAAACACAACATACAAGTAGAAAGAACAGATGATGATTTGTCTTGATAACATCATTGCATATCAAAAGAGAGAATTGACTGAACAAAAGGAGAGAGAGAGAGAGAGAGAGAGAGAGAGAGAGAGAGAGAGAGAGAGAGAGAGAGAGAGAGAGAGCGAGATCTCAGTGTTGTGGTCAGGAATGGGGCAGGAAGGACGAATTATAAAAGAATGGGGTGGCCTGCAGGTTCAAAACAAATACAAACATAGAATCTGGGCCAGGTTAGTGGATGTGCCACATACACATACTGTAAGTGCAGACCTCATTCCAACGTCATGTCTCCTGAAATATATTTTACGTTCCCCCCCCCCCCCCCCCCCCTCTATTCTTTTTCCTGTCTCACTCCGCCTGCACAGATAAAAGACTGCACAGATGTCTGAAATATTAGAACATGAAGATGAATACATAATGAGAAGTGGAGAGAGATGTGAAAGAGGGATGCAGACAGAGAACATCTTGGAAAGAGTGACCTGCCTGCGTTGGCTTGCCGGGTGCAGTACTTAGTTTAGACAGTTTTTGGTTTAGACTAGTCATTGGTTAGACCAGTCATTAGTCCTACAACTACAACCTATCTCAAGGGTGCAGTACGTTGTTCAGACTAGTCATTTGATCCGACAAATGACAACCCACCTCATGTCCTAACCTAACCCACCTCATCTCCTAACCTAACCCACCTCATGTCCTAACCTAACCCACCTCATGTCCTAACCTAACCCACCTCATCTCCTAACCTAACCCACCTCATGTCCTAACCTAACCCACCTCATCTCCTAACCTAACCCACCTCATGTCCTAACCTAACCCACCTCATGTCCTAACCTAACCCACCTCATCTCCTAACCTAACCCACCTCATGTCCTAACCTAACCCACCTCATCTCCTAACCTAACCCACCTCATGTCCTAACCTAACCCACCTCATGTCCTAACCTAACCCACCTCATGTCCTAACCTAACCCACCTCATCTCCTAACCTAACCCACCTCATGTCCTAACCTAACCCACCTCATGTCCTAACCTAACCCACCTCATCTCCTAACCTAACCCACCTCATGTCCTAACCTAACCCACCTCATCTCCTAACCTAACCCACCTCATGTCCTAACCTAACCCACCTCATGTCCTAACCTAACCCACCTCATGTCCTAACCTAACCCACCTCATGTCCTAACCTAACCCACCTCATCTCCTAACCTAACCCACCTCATGTCCTAACCTAACCCACCTCATCTCCTAACCTAACCCACCTCATGTCCTAACCTAACCCACCTCATGTCCTAACCTAACCCACCTCATGTCCTAACCTAACCCACCTCATGTCCTAACCTAACCCACCTCATCTCCTAACCTAACCCACCTCATGTCCTAACCTAACCCACCTCATGTCCTAACCTAACCCACCTCATGTCCTAACCTAACCCACCTCATCTCCTAACCTAACTATAACCGCAAGCACAGGAGCAGACGACATGCGGATGCATGTCGGACTAATGCCCTGTCTGAATTATATGCGGTCCCCATCTCAAACCCTCACCCTAAACCTAACCTCCCACGGGGCAGCACACCTAAACCAAACCTTAACCCATGTCTAACCAATGACTAAAGTCTAAACTAAGTATGCACCCAGGCTTGCCAACATATCTGAGACTGCACATGCAATATAATATACCCAGCTTCATTTAAAGAGAGTTCCACAGGTTACAAAGGGGAGAGAGGGAGAGAGAGAGAGAGAGAGACAGAGACAGAGAGAGAGAGAGAGAGAGAGAGAGAGAGAACCAAGGGTGATGAGAGCATAGGTAAATGCAATGTTTCAGTTGAGAGAGCTGGTGTCATGATTACTTGTGTGTATCATAATCAAATACAGATCACCTCAGGGTGTGCACAGCCACAGACCTCATCTGGCTCCTCAGACGCATACACACACAGCCAGGCCTTGGCCAGCAGCGTACAACCCGTCAGAGGAAAGACGGTGACAGAATACTTCTAGTGGAGATTAATTTCAGCTAGATCATGCAGAAATAAGTGACGTATAGCAGTGCAACATCGTTAGCTTACTTGGCTACGGTAAAAATAATACATGTATGAATATGCATATTGTCTTAATTCCTTCCAATAGAAAGTTTTTGTTTTATGCCATATCATTTTCTTTGACCCGACCGCCACGGTGTCCCATCGGCATCGCCCGTGTCGTGACATCACCAGCTGTGGGGCCAGAGTCATTAACGGGTATTGTTTCCTAGCACGCAGTCCTCGGTGATGCCCGCTAATCCTAATTCCTACCGCAGCTCCTTGAGAGAGAGCAGGAATACGAGACCATGGGTATTGTTGGCAAAATGGCAGACCGACTTCTACTTGTGGTTTATTAGTGGGGATAGAGGAGCTAGGACAGAGCAGTAGGGACCTTAGACACACACCCCCATGCGGTCTGTACGTAACTTACTGGATGACTTCCAAAGATATGTCATCCCTAGTATAACCCCATTGTTCTAAAAACATCGCGGTTGACTGCAATTGCCTCATACTGTCTGTAGATGGGGAACCATCTCTTCCATCACTTCCTGTTTTACAACCATTACATTTGAGGCTGTCATAATGACAACAATGTTGAATCTGTTGTTTCTGGTATGCTTCATGGAACATGGATAGAAGTCGAGCCAATTCACAGTGTGGAGTTTCAATGAACAGCTGTGTATGGTGACTGGTTCGACTATGCTACGCATATAAGTATACTACCCGATTGATACTGTCTGTCTCTATTTCTGCACACACACACACACACACACACACACACACACACACACACACACACACACACACACACACACACACACACACACACACACACACACACACACACACACACACACACACACACACACACACACACACACACACACACACACACACACACACCAAAAGTACCATTTCCATCTGCAATTCTGCATGGCAACTGAATCATCCAAGCCATTACAGACTGAATAAGCAGTCAATTGAGCATGGCGTATGAGAAGTAGTAAACATGTGTTTGTGTGCGTGTGTGTGTGTGCGTGTGTGTGTGTGTGTGTGTGTGTGTGTGTGTGTGTGTGTGTGTGTGTGCGTGCGCGCGTGCGCGCGTGCATGCGCATGTGGCTTCACCTATACACATTCACACAGTAGGCTGGTTCCTCACTGCAATGCAACAGGATTGTAATGCAGGCCTAGAATGAGAATGAAGAACATGTACAGTATTGTGTTTCTTTACTGCAGAGCTTTCCTCCAGCAGCGAGGAGAGGAGAGGACGTGCCAACACTCACGTGGGTGTAGAAGACATTACTATTCACTCTTTACGTAAGCATCCGCAAGAATAGTCTCAGTGAAGACGGGTGCCTCCGCTATGATGACACGCATGATAATACCACCATCTCCCACTTCATATCTTCTTCCTTCTGCATGCCGATTTATTACACCAGTGCCCAGCGGTGTTGATTTCGTCGACTAAAACTAAGACGATTTTTTATAATTTTTTCCCCGTCGACTACCTTTTTCACTGACAAAAACTAAATAAAAACTAAATGAAAACTAAGCTATGATGACTAAAACCAAGACTAAATATATCGACAATTTCGTCAACAAATAAAAACTAGACTAAAATGTTAGGAAGGGACTAGTGGACCCAGGATAAGTCATTTTACACTTGGTTGCATGCTGAAAATAGCCGATCTACAAGCTCTTGTAGATCGGCTATTTTCAGCAAGCGTAAAATCAGCCATTATGACAGCATCAAGGCCCACCAAAATACATTTTGACATTTAGTCGACTAAAACTAGACTAACACAAAATAATTCCAGGGGATTAAAATGCGACTAAAACTAAATGAAAACTATTCAAAAGACTATATGGCTAAAACTAAAATCTAATTTTGCTGCCAAAAACAACACCAGTGCCCAGTGCCCATGCAGGGGAATATGCCACAATCTTTTTGACCACAACATTGAACTATGTCATTAATATAATAACTTAAAGGTCCGCTGACATGCCCCGAAATTAATATGGGTGGTACAGCACATCACGTGGTCTGACTGAAAACAGTTTGAAACAGTTTGAAACGGGGCTACGGCGCTAGCAACAAGTGGCTATAGGTCAGGCTAGCGTTTTTGACGGTACATTTAGCGTCATATTGGCTATAAATGTAATTGAAAAAAATTATTTTTTCGCCAGAAATGCTTAGTTTGAATGCAATTGAGGTTGGCGTGGGGTTTTTTAGGGGAACTGCAGCACAAGCGCAAATTTTGGACTGGAGTCCCATGTTCCCCCGGTCGCCAACACCCCTGTCTGCCCGCTCTGAGACCTCTCAGCCCCGCAGCGCGACAGTCGCGACTACGGACGGTCTGCTGTTGTCTGGCCGCTGTGAGAGCAGCGCGACTACTGTTCTTTTCCCCTCTCAGCCGCAGGCTGACATGTACACCCTCGATCTCACTCTGTAATACCGTAGTTAGTTACCACAACATTGTTCAAGTGAACTATAGTGTGTTTATGTTTGTATTCATTGTAATAATAAATATCGCTATGCCGAGGCATAGTCTTGCGGACGAGATCATGAGCCTCTACGGGGGACTGGGCATGTGTGTACACACACAGCATAGCAACTTATGCTACTATTTTGGTGTCACATTTAGCTTGAATACTGGGTGAAAGTCTCATTCAAAAAATTAATTTTTCGCAACATTGTTCAGGTGAACTGTGTGTTTATGCTTGTTCATTGTAATAATCAATATCGCTATGATTATTTTATTTATCGCCGCGTCGCTCCGCATGACAACATACAGTCTAGCCCGTCTCAGATGCAGGCTGCACACACACGGACGGACGGATAGTCTCTGGTCAGGTCCCCGCATTGAACTGGGCATGTGTGTACGCACACACACACACACACACACACACACACGCAATGGCACGGAATCTGCCTCGGGCGTCTGTAGCTCTCTTCCCCGCTGTCATGCACTATAGCCGTGTGTGTGTGTGCGTACACACATGCCCAGTTCAATGCGGGGACCTGACCAGAGACTATACGTCCGTCCGTCCGTCCGTCCGTGTGTGTGCAGCCTGCATCTGAGACGGGCTAGACTGTATGTTGTCATGCGGAGCGACGCGGCGATAAATAAAATAATCATAGCGATATTGATTATTACAATGAACAAGCATAAACACACAGTTCACCTGAACAATGTTGCGAAAAATTAATTTTTTGAATGAGACTTTCACCCAGTATTCAAGCTAAATGTGACACCAAAATAGTAGCATAAGTTGCTATGCTACCACGGCCACCAAGCCCGGCGAGCCCGCATAGAAGTCGTTGGGGAAAGCTTTCGCCAGTCTGACGTCAGAATCATGATAGCATTGTTTGATAGCAGTTATTAGCTCCCGAGGGGCGTGTCAGTTCTCCTTTAAGAGTTGTTGTGTGGAAATAAAGAAAGTCCCCCCCTTCTGTTTAGCCTAGAAATGGAGGTCTAGAACTTGGGGTCATGACATCACGTCGGTCGGTATACTATTTGGCCTGCAGAGTACACTGACATGATGTCACCAATAACACAAGAGATAACACAAGAGATTTGGCAAAAAGCGGTTCAAGTCACAAGTTTCACAAAGACTAGATTTAAGAGGTTAACTTACTTATTTTCAATACTTTAGTCTACTGCTATATGCATTATGTAAGCAGCCTGACATGTCAGGTGCTTGAAAAGCGCCTGGACTACATTTGCACGCACCACTACTGACGACCGTCATTAGTGGTGCGTGCAAATGTAGTCCCATTGTAGTCCCATTAGGCTGCCTCATAGGCTGCCTAATGGGAGACATACTCATAAAACCCATTGTCTGAACGGCATAAAAACCCAAACTCTGAACGTCGCAAAACAGAGCGAGCGAGCAGCAACAGAAGCTAATGTTATGAGCTAACTGGAGCTATAGAGGACAACCATAACAAAATACAGTGAGTGAACCAACAAAAGAACGTCGGAAACGAACGAAAACGGGCTCTACAAGACCTGGCAGTTATGACTGAGTCATTCTTGTTTGGTTTGCAGTACCCTAACCTACAGCAGTACATTACATTTACATGTATACATTTTTCGATAAAAATACATTAATTTATTTGTAAATAGCCTTTTACTGGCCAGTGTTTGAATACATGAATTAGTAGTAGGCTATAATACTAGTACAAACTAGACCTGTATGCTCTAGTGCTTCTATCAGTCACATTTTGGTCAGCGTGCCAAGGGAAGAACAATGGCGCTTTGCTGTGCCACAGTCAAAGCTATACCAACAAGGCTAGCATTGACTGCATCACTGCTGTCATCTCGGTGAGGGCAGCTACAACATGTAGCCTATACCCAATGACCGCGAGGACATAATGATGAATACACTCTTTTGCTTATTTATTTTGTAATACTAGAAGAGACAAATGCTTACACATAGGCTAGCACGTTCTATACAACAGTGGTTCTCAAACCGGGGTCCGGGGACCCCCTTAGGGGTCCTTGAAGGGGTTCCAGGGGGGTCCCCAGGAAAATGTGTTCATATAGTCGGTTTAATCACCTCAAACCTATATTGGTGGTTAAAAATAGCCGACTACCAGCCAGGTCTGCATGCTTGTAGATCTTGTAGATGTGGTTGACTGAAAACCTATTAATTCGGTATCAATACTGCAATATAGAAATACTCTGTTACAAGTAAAAGTCCATAATTCAAAATATACTTGAGTAAAAGTACAAAAGTATTGGTATCAAAATGTACCAAAAGTAAAAGTAGTTTTCAAATGTAGCAGATCTACACGCTTTGTGAGCTTGTCGATCGGCAATTTTCAAATGTATACAGGGCTAAAGTGGTTAATGTATGTTTTGTAATAATCATAAAAATCATAAAAAATATAAAAAAAAGTAACTAGTAACTAAAGTTTTCAAATAAATGTAGTGTTGTAAAAGTACAATATTTGGATCCAAAATGTAGTGAAGTATTGAAAATTGGAAATACTCGGGTGAAGTACTAATATCTCAAAATTGTACTTAAGTACAGTACTAGTTAATGTACTTAGTTACTTTCCACAACCGCAAACAATGTGTAAAATAAATCAGGTCTGATTTATACGCATAGTCGTACGATGGCGTCTTGTGCCGAAAATGGCCCATCTAAAAGTTCACAACGCGCTGCGAAGCCAACCCAACTCTAACCGTAACCTCACATGAAGCCACGGGTTAGTTTGAACCTGCCTCGGGTTAGATTTAACCTGCCGTGCATGTCGGGAGCCACGGGTGAGTTTTAACCCGGCCATGGGTCAGTTGCAACTGGCAGCGCATGTCAGGAGGAGCGACGGTGTTGTTGGTCTAATGCCTGTCGGCCTGTTAGTATAACAGTATGCACGCCGTGATGGAGACAGTTGTGATGGACAGTTAACATGGAGATAGAGGCGAGAGCAGAAAACAAGGTGTTTTTGTATGGAGAACCAGGGACAGTTAACATGGAGATAGAGGCGAGAGCAGAAAACAAGGTGTTTTTGTATGGAGAACCAGGGACAGTTAACATGGAGATAGAGGCGAGAGCAGAAAACAAGGTGTTTTTGTATGGAGAACCAGGGACAGTTAACATGGAGATAGAGGCGAGAGCAGAAAACAAGGTGTTTTTGTATGGAGAACCAGGGACAGTTAACATGGAGATAGAGGCGAGAGCAGAAAACAAGGTGTTTTTGTATGGAGAACCAGGGACAGTTAACATGGAGATAGAGGCGAGAGCAGAAAACAAGGTGTTTTTGTATGGAGAACCAGGGACAGTTAACATGGAGATAGAGGCGAGAGCAGAAAACAAGGTGTTTTTGTATGGAGAACCAGGGACAGTTAACATGGAGATAGAGGCGAGAGCAGAAAACAAGGTGTTTTTGTATGGAGAACCAGGGACAGTTAACATGGAGATAGAGGCGAGAGCAGAAAACAAGGTGTTTTTGTATGGAGAACCAGGGACAGTTAACATGGAGATAGAGGCGAGAGCAGAAAACAAGGTGTTTTTGTATGGAGAACCAGGGACAGTTAACATGGAGATAGAGGCGAGAGCAGAAAACAAGGTGTTTTTGTATGGAGAACCAGGGACAGTTAACATGGAGATAGAGGCGAGAGCAGAAAACAAGGTGTTTTTGTATGGAGAACCAGGGACGTGCAGGGAAAATGAGAGGGGCTGAAATGTCCAAAAAGGGCACATTACTCCGGCAACAAGCCGGTGAAAATTGTTTTGACCTTTCTAGCCAGTAAGATCTCATTTTAAATTAACACTAGGTTTATACAGTACTTGTCATGAAAACAGTAGATCGGCTATTTTTGGCAACAAGACACAATTAGGCATCATCATCAAGCGCACGCTAGCTAGCGGGGGCCGGCAGCTAGCTCCCGCATTCTAATCAATGCTACCGTGGAGAGCTTCCCAGCTGCTCTGTTATCACCAGGACAGAACGTGGTACATGTGGGTGTGCTGCAGTGCAGCATGAAGGCCACCGCTAACCTCACCCAGCCAGCCAGCCAAGCCTGACACATTATTAGAACTCCACTGCTGAAGCAAGAGGCTATGCCGACTGCAGGATCCAGATCTGCATTCATTTAGTAGCTATTGAGACGTTTCATGAGCTCATTATATAATGCATAATATCGCATGCACGCACACATGCAGACATGCGCAAGCACACGCACGCACACATGCAGACATGCGCACGCACATGCACGCACGCACGCACACACACACACACACACACACACACACACACACACACACACACACACACACACACACACACACACACACACACACACACACACACTGTACTGTACATTAAGTTAAGAGTTCATCTGATTATTAATGAGCACATCTGACACAGCTAAAATGACCTGGTGCTACAGTATATTTGCACAGAGATAGATAGATAGATAGATAGATAGATAGATAGATAGATAGATAGATAGATAGATAGATAGATAGATAGATAGATAGATAGATAGATAGATAGATAGATAGATAGATAGATAGATAGATAGATAGATAGATAGATAGATAGATAGATACTGCCTATATTTCAGTACATTACATATTGTATGACCAGGAAACCTTTCAATAATATGACAATAACTGTTGTTGATATTATGTTGAGAACTTGAGACATTCAACTTCTTCCTTCCAACACTGGCCTTCTATTCAGACTCCCTGTATTTTTAAGTCATTCATTCAGAGCTTGAATATTGTACAGGCTATTGAGCAAAACAACAAAGGCATGTGTGTGGCATCTAGCAACATAATATTACAGATGCCAGTTATTGCCTAACTGGTGGAAACTGGTTATTCGTGGGGAAAAACAAACTGACCCGGACTGCCCCCAGTAGTACAAACACAATTTATGTCTCCTCCGTGGGGTGCACACTACAGCACACTGGACAATTTGAAAATGACTTCACCACTGCGGGCCAAAGTTATGACAACAGAAATTGAGACAACGTAACCAAACATGAATAAACTCAGTGGAGTGCAGACCTCCACCAAGGCTTATAAATATCCCCAGTTTGCTCATTTGAGAGGTTTTGCGTAATGGTGGTGGGGTTAAACCAGGCTAGGTCTCATCCTCTTGGAACCATATGCACACAGCAAATGTTGTCAGTGGTGTAGTAAAGTATATTTTAGTCATTTACACAAGTACTGTACTTAAGTACAGTTCTGTTTACGTTTGACTTTACTAGAGTATTTACAATTTACAGTACTTTAGCTCTGCTATTTTCAAAAGATTTGTATACATTTTATACACTAGACCTGTACGTGCCCGTTGGCCACTGGCCTACTTGAGAGTGATGCAACTTGGGAACCTAATAATACCCGCTGTCAACTTGTCATAGCACCCGTTTTAACTATCCGTCTGTGTCCCACATGGAGATCTCTGTATTTGTCTGTCTGCCTGTGTGTGAAGAGTGCAAACTGAGTGGTTAAGTAATCAATTTGCAGGTGTGGGGTTGCCATGGCAATCAATTGGCTGAGGCAGAGGCTGGAAATTGCACAGGTGAGGGGATTTAGGCTGATTATGTCCACAGGCAGAGCTGACCAGAGCCTTTTGGGGTGGTTCTGGAGAACCGTGGGTTCGACCGACTCGATACCGGGCACTGGGGGGGTGGGTGGAACGCGTGTGTCGAATGTGAAGTCGGTGGGGCAAACGGTTCTTGAGTTACGTGCATTACAACCGCGCGCGCACACACACACACACACACACACACACACACACACACACACACACACACACACACACACACACACACACACACACACACACACACACACACACACACACACACACACACACACACACACACACACACACACACACACACACACACACACACACACACACACACACACACACACAGAGAGAGAGAGAGACGTGGCACATTTATAGTACTTTACTTGTAACAGAGTGTATGTTTTATGTTTACATTGTGGTATTGCTACATTTACTTATTAAAGAAGGGCAGCACCACTGTCTGTCATCATCGATGAAAGGAGAAGGAGAATGGCTGGGCACGTACTCCAACTGCAAAGAGAGAGACTGGCAAGTTTGGCAATGGACTGGATGCCAGAAGGTGGAAAGAGGAAGAGAGGGAGGCCAAAAAAGACATGGAGACAGACAGCGAAGGAAGACCTAAGCGAGATGGGTGTCAGCTGGCACGGAGCAAGAAGGGTCGCCAGAGACCGGAGTAAATGGAGAGGACTCGTCGCCCAATGTTCCAATAGGAATGGGAGGAACTAAGTCTTATTAAAGAAATAGTACTTTTTCCACCACTGAATTTTGTGTTGGTATGACTAAAGGCCTATATTCATACTCCAGGTTTCGGTGATAAGGTGACCACAGAAATCTACAACAGGACGTCACGCCGCGGTGGTCACCGCTCACCCAAACACATGTCTCTGTTTTTACTAAACATCGTTACGGTGGTCACCGCTCACCCAAACACATGTCTCTGTTTTTACTAACCATCGTTTCGGTGGTCACCGCTCACCCAAACACATGTCTCTGTTTTTACTAACCATCGTTTCGGTGGTCACCGCTCACCCAAACACATGTCTCTGTTTTTACTAACCATCGTTTCGGTGGTCACCGCTCACCCAAACACATGTCTCTGTTTTTACTAACCATCGTTTCGGTGGTCACCGCTCACCCAAACACATGTCTCTGTTTTTACTAACCATCGTTTCGGTGGTCACCGCTCACCCAAACACATGTCTCTGTTTTTACTAAACATCGTGGTGATAAGTGACCTAAAACTGGAGTATGAATAGGCCTCAAGGGCTCAGGCAATGTGTTCATTACAAAATGGAATGTTTGGACTAATGGTGACACTTCCTCCTGGGAGCTTGTAATTGCACAGCGAATGACACTGCAATCCGGCCAGTACATTTCAGGATATATTGGTCAGGCAGACAAACAGACGGGTGGAAAAGGTAATCATGAAAAGCCTAAGGTCACGGTTAATTTGGAACCAAGCTGATTCACGCTCGATGGTTCACACTAAGGACGAGTCGTCATCGACGATGGCAAAAAGAACGTCTTTCCAGACGTGACAAAGAAGGGTAAATATTTGACTCAATTTTTCTTCTGAATCTTCTCTTTCTCACTTTCTTTCACCTTTTGCTTTACCCCCTTTTCATATTTCTGTCGCTGTGATATTAGTCAAACATTAATAGGTCATTTGTACTTTGTTAGACGTCGATGTCGTGTGCCGAAAATATCAGATCTACAAGCACAACTCATGAGCTTGTAGATCTGCTATTTTTGGCCGCACTGTCTATGCTTTGACAGTGGAATTATGTGATGCGTGAAGAGCCTGCGCACGCACGCACGCACGCACAGTGACTTAAGCACCCTTGGGATGTCTGAAGAAGAAAATGGGAGAAGATGGAGGAAGTAAGACAACACGCACAAAATCTCACAGAATATATAGAAGCCAATGACTAGAAGAGGGTCTGTGTGTGTGTGTGTGTGTGTGTGTGTGTGTGTGTGTGTGTGTGTGTGTGTGTGTGTGTTCGTGTGTCCGCAGCAAATCTCACAAAACCACTGGACCGATCTGCGTCAAATGTCTTGTGCATGCTGCCAGTATAGGCCAAGAAAGTTTATTATTCATATTGTGAATATTTCTCACACGATACTGACATCATGGACAGGAGCGTGACATGTACGTCCCCATGCGGTACATCTGATCTGTAATCATTGACAGTGTACTTCTATTGCACCGGTTCCTAAACATTGGGTCGGGATCTATTTGTCGGTCGCGGACACATTTTTATGGGTCCCTTTATTTTTGTTTCCTACATTTTAGTTTTTAATTATTATAATTTCAAAACATTTTCAAAAAATGTTAAATTTTTTCTTTCTTTTTTACTAATTTCATGAGTAAATCAAAGAATAATTACGAAGAAAACACATGTTTAAGTAGTAGTGAAAATGGCCGATCTACAAGCTCACAACACAGCGCGAAGCGGAGCATTGTGAGCTTGTAGAGCTTTAGCTTGTAGCTAAAACGTTTGGGAACCACCGCTCTATTGGACTCATCAGCGTGAAGATGGTGTACACTGGACATCTGGTTCCAGCCAGGGCAGACACACATACAGTACACACAAAACATTGTGCTGAACCCAAGGCCCAACCTCGTCCCCTCTCGTCACTTTGACCCCCGCTTTGTTTTACAAACGAGGCCCCGACACCTGCAGCCATTTGTACACTGTCACAAATGAACGTGCGCCAGCCTGCCTGCTGTAATGAATCCAGCAACACTTAAGTTACAGTATGACGTTTTGAGTCCAGCAGTGCATCATTATGGCATATTCCTCTGTGCTACCGTTAGTAAGGTCAGGGGACACCTGTCGAAGACCGTAAGCATGGTCAAAATGCTTTACTTGTGGGTTTTTTGCACAGTACATTTATTTTCAATTATTATTGATCGTTGCTATTTAGACCAATGTAGTCGATAATAAATTAGATTTCATTTTCATATCGGTTTGCTGATATACGTATAAATAAAAATAAATAACAATATATGATATATCACAAGAATGACTCAAGTCATAACTGCAAGGTGCAGGAAGCTCTCGTTTATGAACGACATCAAGAGTATAATCAGTGTGTGTGCCGCAGCCTCTGCCTCAGTGTATGGCTTTATGAGTATGGGTTTTATGCCGTTCAGACTATGGGTTTTAGGCGTAAGTCTCCAATTGGCTTAGAGGCAGCCTAGAGACGAGGCAGCCAATCCTGAAAAAGTGTTCACTACAGTCGCTACTAGAGGTAGTAGAAAATGTAATCAAACACACACACACACACACACACACACACACACACACACACACACACACACACACTTCTCGATTATTCAATGAATCAAGAAAGTTATCAATAGAATATAATCGCTAAGAAGACAATGGTTTTGCAAGCAAACTGCAGCCCTAATCCACTACTCTGTACTAGAGCTACCATGAACAATCCACTAAGATGGCAATGAATGATGAATCCCCAGAGACCAGGTGGCTCCCTCATTAGAGGTGCTGGCTGGGCCACCTCTTCACAGCATGAGGACCACAGCTGTGGCCTCGTGTTTTAAGTAAAGGTTAATATGCATGCACACACGTCATGAAATAAGCCAGGGCAAAAAAAAGAAAGAAAATTCTTTCCGGTTTCACAGTAAAGATGACTTTAGCTCCTCTTACTTCCTCTTACAGCTGCTGTAATAGCACTATTGTAAATGTGTAGTAGTATCGAGAAACAGTCTGTATGTGTGCGTCATTACAATCACTCAGGCACACTGCAAAACGGATTTTTACTCTCTATTGATTGTTACGTTGCAGCTTTGCGGTGGCAAGACCCAAACCGCTCGTTCACTTACCAGAGTACAAGGTAATGGTGCAGAAGGCAGAGCCTATCGCCCAATTGTGTCAAACAAAACACAAGGTGCCAGTTCTCCCAGACATCAATTCACACAGAGCCCATTTTAGAACGGTGCACTGTGTTCGACAGCAAACGCTGCCAGGATTGACAATTTGCAATGCTGCAAGCGATGCACAGCAAGATTCTACAGCTTGTGTCAAGGTAATGTGAAAAAAATTGTCTTTCAATATACGGGCAAAAGCCTTTTCTCTCTGCTAGAGAGATTAAAATCGAATTACTTGGTTGTCTTAAAGCCCTGTTTGAAGGGTGAGGTATCTTCAAATCGAGACACATTCCCTCGTACTTATCCTAGACATAGGCTATCCTTTCATGATGAGCAGGTATATAGCTGTGGCATGGTGGGAAAGCTGAGAGAAAGCAATGATCCTTTCATCAATGGAAAAGAGGGAGTGAATACAATTAATTATACAGTACGCACCACCTGTGCATCTGTCCCCGCGACTTTTGCATCCATTTCAGATATTGCTCAGAATTTCCCTTTCAGTTAGAGATACAGAAGAAGTACCACTGAAACAACATAATGAAGATGTGTCTGACTTGGCACGACAAATGAGTGTGTGTTATTGTATTGCATGTAATGTATGTTATAAATAAATATAAAAAATGTCAATAAAATAAATATTATTGAGAAGTGTACACGGCCATTTCAGACCACAGCCTGCTTTTCTTTGGCTGGATCTTTTGGGGCTCCACCTCCCGATGCAATGGGGCACATTATTTGAACAGTTTTGGAAACTTTTGCCTATTATTTCATGACCAAAATATGGAATAAAACTGTGGCCAACTTCTGCCATCACGTCACGAGTTAGTGGACTGTGGATGATGGTCAGAACAGAACCAATAAGTTATATTCTCTTGTATTACTTCTTTCACATCTTTTACCTCCTTACTGTTCCACAGAGATGCAGCAGAGCACTGGTTCTCACTGGGTCGGGACTCGGGACACATTTGTGGGTCGCAGACACATTTTTATGGGTCCCTTTTTTTGTTTCCTACATTTTTTTTAATTAATATTATTTAAAAAAAAACTTTCATCAATTAAAAACAAATTAAATGATTTCTTCAAAGTCATTTCATGAATAAATGAAAGAAAAATATAATCTAATGAAAACGAACTGAGCGAAAATGGCCGATCTACAAGCTCACAAGCTCACACAATTGTGAGCTTAGACTATTTTTTGCTAGTTTGGGTGCCGGGCGAACGTCTAATTTCTCTTTTGGGTCACGGGCTATAAAAGGTCTGGGAACCACTGCAGTAGAGCATAAATAAAAGAGAGGTTGTGCATATTCTGTCGCCGCACTCGTAGTACATAGAGGAAATCCGTAAGTCATTTCCAGTCCACTGAAACCATCCCAATCCCTTAAAACAAGGGCAGTTATGGATCCTTATTAGAATGACAAACCACCTCAGCTTTGACCCTTCTGAACAAGTTAGATCGCTACTTGTTTCTTCTCATTATTATGGACTTAAAGGGGAGGCCATGCTATGTGAGGGGGGCTTTAATTTGCCTGTGAGCACTCGTTAAAGGGTTTTTAGGGAATGGGGAGTTTCCTGTGTAGGAGGAGGTGAATTACAGTAATTGGACCGAGGGTCAGTGTGCATTAGTGCTGTCAACTGAGCTCAGAGATGACTTATTTCAGTCTTAAAAAACGGCATATTTTTTTATTATATTCAATAGTTTATTATTATTATTATATTTTGCATAGAAAATTACCGGTATGTACATAATGCATGTAATAGTGGAATTTGTTCAGTACCGTTATATCAACAAGAGGACGCTTACGAAAAAACAAAAAAATACTTAACGGTATGTTCTATCAATACACATTGATACTGCTTTAAACAGACTTTGAACAGATGGAAAACTACAGCTAAACTATTGCAGAGTGACCCATTATGTTACCTTCAACAATCCAGTTTCTAGTATCAGCATTCTGCAGTATACTGTAGATATGCTCGAGGCTGTTTGAGAAGGCTACAATAAAGATACAAGGAATTCTCAGTGTTGTCACTGTCATGCGGATATGTTTCAGTCTCAACATAAGCTGCACAGCAGTGTATCAAAGATGGTGTATCAACAAATAAAATATGGTTAAAGTGAAAAGAGGTTAAACTTATCGTGACGTTATATGAACTATTTTTGCTGGGGACACCCTGGAACCCCCTCAAGAACCCCTGGGGTCCCCGGACGCCCTCCCACACGAGCAGCTGTAGGGGTCAGCAGTAACAGGGACTACATGTGAGTTAGAATTAAATTAAAAAATAAATTTAAGAAAGTATTACACATTTACTAATCTGTCTAACTAAAAGCCAAACATTGCAGACCCCCACCCCAATCCCAACATCTTCCTTCCTTTTTATTTGTATTATGTTTAGCTACACAGTTACCTCATTCTCTAATGTACTGTATATCTTTGTTCTAATAATGTTCATGTACATGATGCTATTATAATAACAGCAACACAAGTGGCAATAACAAAAGTTACAAAAACATGGAGGCACTCCTGTGGCCTACTGGCAGCAGTATGCTCAAAACATTTGGTGCTGTTCGGTCCAGTGGTTTGTGAGATTACATTCTCTCTCTCTCTCTCTCTCTCTCTCTCTCTCTCTCTCTCTCTCTCTCTTTCTCTCTCTCTCTAGAACCATGCGAAAAACAAAAAAACAAAAGATACTTTACTTAGACTAGTCTATTTTATAGTCACTGAGGGTGCACTGATGTGCGTTTGTCTGGTCTGGGGGGGGGGGGGGGTTGGCCACTGACCTCAATGGAGACATGGAGCCAATTACGAGGCGTTTATTAAGGGGGGAATAGGAAACAGCAGGCTCATTTAGCCAGGCATGAGGAATGATGGGGGAGATGATGCCATTATACAGGCAGATAATTGGTGATTTGGTGATGTCACAATTTACAATTTACAATTTAGGCATTTAGCAGACGCTCTTAATCCAGAGCGACTTACATTAAGCATTCGGCTCGCATGTCTGTCTGTGTGATTACTGTACATGTCATATACAGTACATGTCTATTAACACAGCAACAAACTGTCCTTTTTCTCTTTAAAAGGTGCTCTATTTTTAGATTTTGTTTACATTTACCCTGCAAAGCAAAGTAATTAAGATGTTACAGGACGAACCTGAATAAGTGAGTTATTGTTGGCTAGATAACACGGCATGGCTAATACGTTATGGACGTCTGAGTTTAGTTTGTGAATCAATCTTTACTCCAGGCACAATTTTCAGCTAAACTTTTCAAATCAATCTACAATCAAAACATGCCAGACGTCCCTGAAGGACATATTTTTCTATTCATCAGCGTGAGGAATTTGATTTGGAGCTGCCACAATTATCTCCTTAGCTAATATTATTTTGATTACTTTTGATTAATCAAATAACCGAGAAGCATTTTTATGTTATTTTTATTATTTTATAATGTCAAGGAATCAACACTAAAAAGGGAATAGATTTTTTTAACCACTTAAGGCGCATTCTTTTCATAATCTTTCATAACAACGGCTAAAAATAGCTGATCGCTAAGATCACAAACAATGCATCACACCGCATTGCAAGAACCTGCGGGTCATTATTGATTCTGAATTAAATTTTAATTCACACATTAATCATGTTACCAAGATTGCCTTTTTCCACCTTAGAAATATTGCACGAATCAGAGCCTATTTGTCTTTGGACGATGCAAAAATGCTAATGCACGCCTTTGTTTTTTCTCGGCTTGATTACTGCAATGCACTTTTTTCAGGACTGCCTAAGAAAACAACTGACAGATTACAACTTGTCCAAAATGCAGCAGCCAGAGTTTTAACTAGAACTAAGATGAGAGAACATATTACTCCAGTTTTGGCTTCACTGCACTAGCTTCCGGTTGTTTTTAGGATTGTGTATAAAGCTCTCAATGGTCTCGCACCTTCCTACCTACATGACTGCCTGCCTAAATATGTCCCAAACCGCCCCCTAAGGTTTTCCACTGCTGGCCTGCTCGCTTTGCCTAATAAAATGGCAACTAAAAAATACGGGGAAGCAGCTTTTTGCTTCTACGGGCCGTCGGCATGGAACAAGCTCCCACTGTACCTTCGTCAGGCAGTCTCTGTAGACATTTTTAAAGCACAGCTCAAGACCCACTTCTACAACATTGCTTTTAATTGATCTTTTATTTTTTGTTATTCATGTCCTCACTGTACTGCTTGTTTTGTAATGTCGTTCCCTTGCTTTTTTTTCTTTTCTCCATTGCTCTGTAAAGCACTTTGAGCTGCATTTCATGTCATGAAAGGTTCTATACAAATAAAGTTTTATTATTATTATTATTATTATTATTATTATTGTTGTGAGCTTGTGAATATCGATAATTTCATAATCAATTACATTGATTTCATTAACTGTTGCACCCCTAATCGTTTTCAAGTGAAATCAAGTGTTCAACTGCTAATACAGTACAAAAAAGCTATTGAACTGTATAAGCCATAACATAACAACACTGCAGCTAAACCTGGGACTGAGGTCTGAATCTATGAACTGAAAGGCAGTGGTGTAACTGTAAAGTAACTAACTACTTGAGTAGCTTTGAGGTATTTGTACTTTACTTGAGTATTTCCAATATCCAATACTTTTACTTCTACTCTACTACATCTCAGAGATTGTAGTAGAGATTTTGCATACATACATTACCCACTTCAGCCCTGTATATACTGTACATTTCGGCAATTTGAAAATGAAATAGCCGATCTACAAGCTGAAAATGTGTCGCAATGCGACTTGTCGAGCTTGTAGATCGATCTGCCATTTTCTGACATTCTGCATAACGAGTACTTTCTACTTTTGGTACTTTTAAGTACATTTTGATGACAATACTTTTGCACTTTTACTCAAGTGCATTTTGAATTCCAGACTTTTACTCTCAACGGAGTAGTTCTGCATTTCCTTATTGACACACTTACTTAAGTAAAACAATCAAGTACTTTTTCCACCACTGCTGAAAGGAGACGAGCAGTCGCAGGTCGGTAGATGGCCAATGGTGCTGTGTTGTACTACGTGGTACAGTATCCCTCAGAATGGTGCTGTGTTGTACTACGTGGTACAGTATCCCTCAGAATGGTGCTGTGTTGTACTACGTGGTACAGTATCCCTCAGAATGGTGCTGTGTTGTACTACGTGGTACAGTATCCCTCAGAATGGTGCTGTGTTGTACTACGTGGTACAGTATCCCTCAGAATGGTGCTGTGTTGTACTACGTGGTACAGTATCCCTCAGAATGGTGCTGTGTTGTACTACGTGGTACAGTATCCCTCAGAACGGTGCTGTGTTGTACTACGTGGTACAGTATCCCTCAGAATGGTGCTGTGTTGTACTACGTGGTACAGTATCCCTCAGAACGGTGCTGTGTTGTACTACGTGGTACAGTATCCCTCAGAACGGTGCTGTGTTGTACTACGTGGTACAGTATCCCTCAGAATGGTGCTGTGTTGTACTACGTGGTACAGTATCCCTCAGAACGGTGCTGTGTTGTACTACGTGGTACAGTATCCCTCAGAACGGTGCTGTGTTGTACTACGTGGTACAGTATCCCTCAGAACGGTGCTGTGTTGTACTACGTGGTACAGTATCCCTCAGGGAAGTGGGTGCTTTAGCACGCCAGCAATTCATTCCTGTTCTTACTTTCATTGCATAATGCCAATGGCATGGATGGAGCCACTGTGCACAGAACAAATCCTCAGTGTTAATTCAACTCTAGAGTGTACAAACGAAACCCTTACGGGTCCATTCGGTTATGTTTGTACACTCTCAAGGGTTACAAATGGATGGAGCCACTCACTGCATTAGTCCCACTTGGAAATGCACGAGTGAACTGCTCTACTTGATGGCCCAGTTGAGCGATAGTCGAGTGTGAATTGTATACATTTAGAAAAGCATGCAACAGGACTAATGGCATTTTCATATCAGCTGATGCTGTAATTAAAGACAATTTACAGCTGCCATCTTTAGATTTTGTGTCTCACATATCTAATAAACTTAAATAGCTATAATATCAATGTCTAATAAAATAGTGATGTTGTTCCACTAATCTTAGGTCTTAGACTTAGATAGATGTTGGCCTATTTGACAGTGCAGAAGCATAATTGCCTTGAATATAACATTAACGAGAGTCAACAACACAGATCTGCCCTCTGCAGTGCTCGAAACTGAAAGTGTCCAAATATATGGGATCTCTTGAATATGATGGGATTACTGTGAATATGGTAATCTCACATTTCATATCACACACTATACAGTAAGAACTCCTGTAACTTTCACTAGCCTCCCAAACACGTTTGATATTCTTCTAATATCTTCAAAAAAGCAGATACAAGCTTGCAACGTGGCACGAAGTGAGTTTCTAGATAAAGTGGTTAAATGAGGCTATTAACTACTTTTGCTGGGACCCCTGGAACCCCCCCAAGACCCCCTAAGGGTCCCCATTCCGCACTTTGAAAACCAATGCTCTTATAATTTGCTACGATTGATTTGATACACTGTGGAAATGGTGGTTGTGCTACATTGGAGAATGTTGCATAACACGTCAAATCAGAGATATGCCAGGCAATGTGGAGAAGCTCTTCTCCATCCTATGCACAGCACACACATTACACAATATACCCTTTGAAGATCACTTCTTAGGTCCGAAAATAAGAAATACACTGACGTTTGTTTAAGTTGATTTTAAAATCTGTAACGTTTATGTCTTATCTGCCGGCATTCATACTACTAGCAGGTCTGTGGACACTTCAGAAACATCTGAGAGGCAAACTACTCCACTACAATTATTTAAAAACTTTAGTTACTAGTTACTTTGTAGATGAGGATTACCATTACAAAACATACATTAACCACGTCAGCCCTATACTTTGGCTATTTGAAAATAGTCAATCTACAAGCACACACTGCGTTGTGATTGTGATGCAACACGTTGTGAGCTTGTAGCTCTGTAGAGCTTGTAACACATCTTCCACCACTGCACATATTATGCTTGAGGCAGTACCACTAGCTCAGTCTGACAACGCTGAGGAAGGCCCATCAGGCTGAACTGCGTCCGTTTGTCCGTCAGAGGTGAATAAACTTGCTATTCCTTCATTCTCATGTGTTCCTTTGAGCCTCGCACCTACAGTATAAGAACTGTACCCATTCTGCAATATGTTAATACAATGTTCAATCAATCACTCAAACCAGTCTTCTAATTTTGAGTGTTTTCTGCTTTTGCAGTTTCTCTTTCTCTCAGTACTATTATCTCAACCAGCAGCAGTCCTTCTCTAACCTGACGCTGCCAGATGAGGGCGTGAAACAAATTTGTGTAGCAAGCTTTTTGGATCTGGCAGCGTCAGGTTAGTCCTTCTCGACACCAGTGCCTACAATTTTCAGTGGAAGAGTTAGGAAACCAGCATCTACAACCACTGCAGATGTACTAGATATATCTTATACTTACAGATTAGTTAAAATAAAGTTTTATTCATTATATAATAGGCTCCAGATTGCAGCTTTAAGCACAATAAGATCCCCTTAAATCAACCCTTGGAAGATGTAAGTGTGCATTAATATTAATTAGGATAATTTGGTGTGTCTAGGAGTTAAATAATTCATCGCCACTAAACCAACTCTACAGCTGCTTCTGTTTTGAAGCCATTTCCCCCCCATTGGCTTCAACTGTGTGAATTATTCTATAGTATAATCAATAATCATAGTTGTGTGCAAGCATATGTTCTGTGGTAGTGTACGCAGTAAAATAATGAGTGAACAAATTGCGTCACTTTACGTCAACACACACACGGAATATAAACAAGCAATGGAATCAATGACGGGTTTGATCTGTCATAATTTTTGCAACATACACAGAAGACAAAGGTAATTGTTTTGCCACACTGGGGGAGAACGGGGTAAGATGAGCCAGTGTCCAAGTTGAACCACCCCCTTATCTAGAAAACTAGAAACCTGTGTTGCCATGTGACCTTAAATCTAGTAAGCATCCATAATTTACACCTGGCTGTGAAGTTGGGAAGCACATGGGGAAAGTAGAAAACATTATTTTAGTAAAAAAGTAAATTTTCGACACATCATGAAAAATGATATACAAAGCAAAATGTACCTAGGTCTAAAATGTAATATCATACACGTTGATGATTTGCCAATGGATAGAACCATGTGAATCATTTAGCAATTAAATTGTCTGAAGTAGCTTATTCTAGTGAATCTAGTCATTGTTTTCTAAAATGGTGGCTAAGATGTCCGGGGGTAAGTTGAGTCAATGAATCACTATTCATATTTTCTTATTAAGTCTTTGCTACTCAAATTATACTGAATGACCTTTAATTTGCATGTACATACTCATTTAACAGAAGTTTGCAATATTGTATTAACAATATTGCAAATATAAGGTTCTGAATAACAAACAAAGTCTTAATATTGTTTAAATAATAAATAAACAAATAAATAAGACTATTTGCAAAAGGGAAAACTGTTATTATATTATCATCGATAAGTGAATACATTATCTGTTCAAGTTTAAGCTTTTTCAAATATCATGTGGTTCGACTTGCCCCTCGACTTGGATCAACTTACCCCTTACCTGGGGCAAGTTGAGCCACATGATCACTTTTTTTTAAAAGGTCATATTTTCATGGCCCTTTGTCATAGATGCTTACTCATCATTTCAATTGATAGAAGACATCCTGAAATATGGGTAGATCATTAGATTTTACTGTCATCTCATTTTGCCTTGCTTCCAGGACAACTTAAGCAAAAAGTGGTTCATCTTACCCCGTTCTCCCCTATATTGATCATCTCACATTGAGAGTGTACATATGGAACCAACTATAAGTTAGTTTGGTTACAAATTGACTGCTAACAGCAGAATTTGTCAGCACCACTACCTTATACTGCAATGTAATGTTGTTGTTTGTAGGAATAAACAAAGAAGCCCCCGGGAATAAGTGAACTAAGAAAATGGAGGAGCCCAACTGAGTTCCTGCTTTACACAAAAAATGACCTGGTGCCACCAGAGGCAAATGTGTTCCATTTATTTTTACTGAATGGGTTCCCAGATTACAAATGGATAAATGAACACTGAGGATTTGACTGTATACGAGGATAAAAGCCAGAAACAATAAAGAACCAGAGAAGAGGAGGGTAAGATGAGGAGCAGAGGTTGGGTGCTGTGGGTGTACAGTATAAAGCTCATTTCTCCCATGGCTCATTCTCTCCTTTCGCCGACTCTTTTGCCCATTGCTTCCCTGATACGAGTGACAAAAAGGTGTCATTGTCCAACGTCGGTCTACACCACTAGCATGCTAAATGTGTCTGCCCTGAGGCAGACAGTCCGTTCACCTTGAGCGCCTTTGAATGAAGAGACACGCTGAACTCACTGATGCCGCACACAAGTGATACACCGCTCATTTCCATGGACATTGGACTTCACAGATTTCTAAAATGATTTCAAAATACTGTATTCACTCAGAGTGACTGAGTGAATACAGACTTCCCATCACTGTCCAACTAAAGCTGCCATCTGTACATAGGTCCAACCCGCGATTAGAACGCCCACCTGCCGCACTAGAGCAAACATCTGCCACTCATCCAAAGGGTATAGTCACTTACAGTATAAGGGTACACTTATGAGCTTCAGACAGTACTACCTGTCCACCAGTACAGCAGGTGTCCTACCTGACAGACAGACACCAGGGCCTACATTTCTCATTGGAAGAGTAAGTCCAGAGTAAGTCCACCTCTGACCACTGCAGATGTGCGAGTTATAATTTATTAACATACTTCTTTTCATCCTGTGAGATGACAAAAGGCTGGGTACTACGAGAATATACTTCATCTTAGTCCAAAGGTTCACATGTTTGACATCATTATTTCAAAGCCAGGGAGCAGGTAAAGCTTTTTTTGCTATGACATACAATCACTTGTACTTACTGTAGTTGCGCACTGGTGTTGGGCTGTTGCACACAAAATATTGCCGATTTACAAGCCCACAATCTCACGTTGCAGTGTAAGCTTGCAGATTGCCTATTTCTGGTGCACTGCACAAAGTGCACAACATGGCCCGCACCAAGTATCAGGCATAATGTAGATAGAATTATGATGAGAGTTTTAAAAAGCTAGTATGGAAGTGTAGGCTATAATTAAATTTCGGCGAGTATGCCAGTCTAACCACCAATCCGACACAGGGGTAAGGGGTTGACAGTACTACGGCAGTTAAATAAAATGTTGGGGCGTGTAGAGTTTGTTTTGGACTTGCCCAAACTGCAAGTGCACATATGAGTGAGGAGTCTGCTATAAACACAACACGAGATATATAGCTAGATAGCTATAAACACAACATGAGATCACAACACTGGTATCGGTATTCAGTATCGGCTAACACAGAAACTGTGGTATCAGGATCGGATCAGGAACGAGACATCCCTAGTAATAATGAAAAATTATTAAAAGCAAAACCAAAATAGAACATATCTCTGCGGTCTGGAAGAAACCACCTAACTGTAACACCTAAAATGTAAATTTTAGGTGTTAAAATGGAAATCATCCAGTGGAGTTAGGAGGTTTTTGTCAAAGCGCTTTTTAATACTTTTCATTGATTCAATATTTTCTTAACCAACACACAGACGTAAAGGAAGTTCAATAGCACTGATTTATGAATTAGGGAAAAAAACTAAAAACAAAAATGGAGTTAGGTGGTTTCTTCCGGGCAGCAACGTTGTGTGTGTTAAAACCTTACAGGACATCCATGTAAAATATAATTGAAGAGCTTCAAACAAGAATCTAAAAGAAATCCAATAAAAAAAACTATACAAAACAATTGGGCAGTGTTTTCCTAAATACCAATAACAACAGCTTTGTCATTAAATAGAATGACACCCGTCTTTGGGGAAGCGCATAAATAAATGGAGCATTGTTATCAGATTCTCTGGGGCTGGGATATCGTTCTCATTATTGATCGTAATATGCTTGGCAAAGTCTCTTAAACATCACTTAGCAGGAGCAACCGTTGCATTTCATCAATGGAAATGGTGGCAATGCAGTTCCGTTGTTACCAGGTATGCAGAGTAATGCATTTCATTAATCCGATTACAAAAATGGTAACTTGAATCCATTACAGTTACAGTACTTTAAAAGCACAATTATCCCATTACAGATGCTGCTGAATAAAACAATAGGTTATTACTAGGTTGAGGAATACTTTGAAAAGTAAGTTGGAAATGAAACCCCTATATTAACTAGTATGATTTACCATCACAGGGCTGTGGATAGCTAAAAATGTTGATAAATGGTAAATGGTGCATTTATATAGCGCCTTTTTCCAAGGTGCTTTACATAGATCCGATCCTGTGTCTAGTTGAGACATGACCTTTGACACGACCTAAATGTCTCAATAGAAGAGCAGGGAGACAAAATACAACCACCCCAATTGTATAAGTTATAATATTGCATGAACATACTGTACTCTGCCATACAGACTGGACAACAAACAGTACATCATTCTAAAGCATAATGTGAATGTTGGCGTGACAGTATGTGTGATCCTATCAGACCTCAAAAGGATCATTTACATGTGCTTACAGGTACACAGTAAAATCCTCAGTGTCAACCTAACTCTGAGAGTAGACACATTTAACTGGATGGACACTCACAGGTCCACCCTGTTACATGTGTGCGCTCTTAGAGTTGGGATGTACAGTATGTGATTTTGTGTATGTATGTGCATGTGTGCATGCGTGTGTGTGTGCGTGCGTTTAATTTCAAGTGTTGATCAATGTGTACATTGAGTTGAAGCCACACCCAAACACTTGAACACAAGAGACAGCAGCTTCCTGCTGATCGATGACCAATATCTTTTTTTTTGGCGAGCATGTTCGAAACACGTGACAACAACAAATATATTGGCTTCCCGAGGTACAGGATTTACTAACCGTCCTCCAGCACTCTCTCTGGGGGGTTGGCGCTGACTCAAGAGCCAGTCTAGTACAAATCATTCCAGTCCAGTATCCAATCCATACAGCCTGCCTAAAACTAAGACGAAAAATGTTCGTCGACTACCTTTTTCCACTGACGATAACTAAATGGAAACTAAATAAAAACTAAGCTATGATGACTAAAACTAAGACTAAATATACTGTCAATTTAGTCAACACATAAAAACTAGACTAAAATGTTAGGAAGGGACTAGTGGACAAGAGATCCAGTATAAGTCATTTTACAATTAGTTGCATGCTGAAAATAGACGTTGTGGGCTTGTAGATTGTGAAAAGTAGACGACGGTATTACGACGGCATCAAGGCCCGCCCAAATAGATTTTGTTCTAAAATATGACTAAAATATTATGATATTTAGTCGACTAAAACTAGACCAACAGTAAAAATTCCAGGTGACAAAAATGTGACTAAAACTAAATGAAAACTATTCAAGAGACTGCCAAAAACAACACTGGTGCTCAAGCTAATGACCAGTGTTGGGTGTAACGGCGCTATTAATAACGGCGTTATGTAAGGGACTACTTTTATTGGAATAAAGTAACTTGTTAGTTTTGCAATTTAGTAGTTAGTTCCTTAGTTACATTTCCAACAAAGTAATCCCGTTACTATAATGTGTCCCTGTTCATTATGTTGGCAAGATTTAAAAATAATAAAGCCCCGACAGTCTCCTGCCTTCTGTGTGATTTATCCTTCCAAGCCCACTATACCATGTACTATACATCCTGCGTCTACTACATCCTGTAGTTCACTTAAGAAATAAAAGTATTGTTACAAGCAGCTTTTATTTTGAAGAGGAAGAGGAAGTTGTTTCGGTTGTAGCCAGCTACCATGACAGTGGTAGTGGTGCCGGGTGGTAGTGGAATAATAAAAACAACATGCTTTTAGCCAAAGTTCATAAAAACCGCATGCGTCTATGACTTAAACAATGTAGGCTAAACACTTTGGAATTACGTTAAACATCCTCCGTGGCGGCATCATTAGGTGAGTACTAGTAAATTAATTGTTAAGTTTCATAGTATCATTCATCATCAACAGGCTGTTGTTGATGATGCCCCCCAAAATGAACAGGTTACACAGCCTACAGGATTCTCATTATGTTACTGTCACTGCCTGCAAGGATGGCCGCCGTGCCATTTCTTATAAACTATCTAATTCATACGTGGGTCGTCGTGGGTCCACGTGGAGTTGTTATTGTTGTTCATGGGCCACGGTGCGCGGCGTGGAGAGGGCATCAGAGCGCAGCGCAACAGCCTAGTATGGTATTGTCTGTACTCTCTGCACTAGCTCTTTCTGTCCAGTCCTACGTGTATAGGCTGGCGATTGTGGCGACTTATATTCGTTAATAAAGAGAGCTGTAAAGGGGATATTGTCTATGGTCAGTTCATGGTGTGTATCATTCTCGTTTTTAACCGGGCCGTGATAATGCGGCGCATTGACGGTAGGCAGTAGGGCTAATACAATGTAACCAACTTGCGCAAGCATAAAGAAATGGGTTTTAATTGTCTGGTAACGGAAAATAACGGAAAATAATCTAACTTGTTACTTTTCTCAGAAGGTAATCTGTAACGGTAAGGGATTATTTTTATGGGCAGTAATCCAGTAACCTAACGACGTTACTTTAGAAAGTAACGATGCCCAACACTGCTAATGACACAGATGTCGCCTCAGGTTGGAGCGGCTGTGGTTCACTCTAGTGGTTCTATTCTAGATAGAGCCAAAGGCAGTCTCGCATAGCCGGACATATCACAGATCTCCACCTATACCAATAGGTCTGGTCTGGTGACATCTGAATGGGCTCTATATGCACACAGAATAACTCATCATACTTCCGGCCCGCTTCCCTATACTTCCTTCACAGGTGTTACCGATGATACTAATTAAGGCTTTGCTCCATTTAGTGTGCAGTGGTTCTCAAACGTTTTAATTTCAAGGACCCCCATAACTCTTGAGAGTGTACAAAATGGAACCAAATGGGTCCATTTGTATACTCTCTGAGTAACACACCCATACGGGGCCATTTGGAACCCACTCAAGGACACTTTGAGACCCACTGGTGTAGCAGAGTGTTTCCACAGTGAGCCAACATGCACAATAGCAGCACCCTGACTCCGTTTGACCAGAATGGAACAGAGCCTTCAATCATTAGTATCAGTGGTAACACCTGTGAAGGAAGTAGGGAAGGGAAGGGGTCCAAGTTCTTTCCAAAATGCCATGTGTGCAGCAGAGCCCATTCAATGTCGAATGGCAGAGAAAACAGCCGCTATATAACAAACCTACGCCCGCTGCTTTGAAATCCAATGCTGATACAAGCCCCAATATGAAGGACGACTGCCCTAAAGTCTTGGCACTGCTTTCCTAACCCTAACCCTATTTATTTTAGATGTCAGGCACTTCGACCACAATGGCTCTCACTGTCTCACAGAGGTCCTCGGGCACTCGGTGAGCGCCGGTGTGACCGCGTGCGGCACCGTCTCATATCAACAACTGCATTGCAGGCCGAGCCATTCAACCAAGCACGATCCATAAAAGAGCTATTAATAGAGGAGTGTGCCTAGTCAGCAAAACTTGGCGACAGGAAAGAAACTTCCACGCACCAAATAGCCACATGCGGACTAATAAATACTGAGACTGTGGATCAATACACAGCATGACTCAGGTTTCATAGAGCGTGGCCGACACAGCTAAAAATGGCTCCAGTACACCCCCCCCCCCCCCATACCAGATGGGGCCTGAGAAGGCACATATTACATCTTCTTCAGATTCGATTGCTTTTACTGCCAATATGGAGCCAAGGACAGTGATATTGAAGCATCTTGTCATTCTGGGTGCCACCGCTTTCACGGGAAGCCATTAGCAGAGGCTATGTGGCACATACTCATGGTTCATTCTTCTCTAAAGAGGGAGAGCACAGGTGATTAAAACTGAACAGTTACCATTGCTATTGGGCCAGTTAATTTAAAAAGATTAAACAATTTATGGCAATATTGTTTACACAAGTGCTTTCAAGGGCCATCTGTGCCCAAATGTATGCTGCAGCCATTAGAGCAATTCTCTTCCAAAAAGATTCACTGATGATGTGTGATCATACCAGACCCGAAAAGGATAATTTACATTGCAAGTGTGCCTATAGGTACACAGTACAATTACATTTTTACTGAGTGTACAGATGTAACCGGATGGACCCTTTTTTGATACAATAACACATTATGCTGATTTTGTCTTATAGGCCAATCATTGCCGTCTGAATCAGTTATCAGCCAAGCCTTGCTAAGCCACGAGGCCCATAGGGCAGGAGCTCCTGTTTCTGTAGTGTGAGGCCCCCTGGACATGACGCTAGTATGTCGCAGGGATTTACCCCCAATCCAACCCTTGATGCTGAGTGCCAAGCAGGGAGCCATTGGGTCCCATTTTTAGAGTCTCCTTGGTATGACCCGGCCGGGGATCGAACCACGACCTCCCAACCTCAGAACGGGCACTCTGACCACAAGGCCACTGAGCTGGTTAGACACTGGAGTATAGTCGTGGCGTTATCACTGTTGTTTTGGTAGACGTTTTTTGCGCTAAACACCACCACATGCCTCCAGTGGCAATTGACTGCTGTAATAGAGGGAAATGATGGGTAAATATATATATATATTGTTTTGTTATGGTGTGTGTGTGTGTGTGTGTGTGTGTGTGTGTGTGTGTGTGTGTGTGTGTGTGTGTGTGTGTGTGTGTGTGTGTGTGTGTGTGTGTGTGTGTGTGTGTGCGCGCGTCCAGACTCCAGAGCTAATCTAATCCAAGCTTTGTACAGTATGCATAGTGCACACTGCCAGTGGGGCAAAATAAGTACCTCTATGGATTTCTTTTCATCTGTATTTTAATGTTATAATAGTCAATGGGGCTCGCAATTTCGCATCGGGCTGAAGCCTTTCCACAATGTTTGAGTCACACATCACAGATGCAGTACGTCAATAGCCGACTGACCTCACAATCCAATCCAATCCAAAAGAATGGCTGCCGCACCGTTCCCATGTTGATCTCGACATGATCCACATTAATAGGATTTTTAATAAACGTCAGTGACACTGGACCCTTCATCTGTCAACGAGCACTATTGACCACGCAGGCATAGAGCAGAACAGACACTGTGGGCAGTATTTTGCGTGTCTTAAGTACCAGGTCTTATTACTTAACTTAAGACCTGGAGGCGTGGTCAATGCTCTTTGACCACTCAGAATAACCAAATGGCATTGATCACGCCTCCAGGTCTTAAGTTAAGTAATAAGACCTGGTACTTAAGACACGCAAAATACAGCCCACAGTATCATAAATAGAAGGCCAGCCCTTTCATACCCAAACCCAAGCTCAATCCAAGGCAAGCATCCTTTTCTCTCCCTGATCAAATGGAAAACAATTCTCCTGTTGTCTCATCTCTCCTCCTCGAGCCATAGGCCTACGGCAAGCGTGGGAGATGGCAGAGTCAGCACTGTGGTGTTTTTAAACAGCTACTGTACACAATGACTGACCACTCCCCCCAGGAGTAATACAAATATTTCCCCTCATCTTATAGCTCAGTGGTTTTCAACCAGTGGACATTGAGGGGGTTTCAGCTGGTCCCCAGCTAAATTATGGAGATTTGGTAACCAAATGGACCCTTACAGATCTTTAACTCGAGAGTGTAAAATGAAACCAAATGGACCCGTATGGGTCCATTTTTGGTTTCATTTTACGCTCTCAAGAGTTAAATTATTGTTAAACATCTGCATTACTAAAATTACAAGAAGTATACACAATTAGATAATGTAGAAAAAATGTTATTTTTATCAATCTCTCCTCTTAAGGTACCAACATCAATACAGCATGAAATTGTGGACAAAATCTTATCCAATGACAACAAAATATTCAAAGTTTGGGTCTGAGAGGCTAAATCAAATGGTGGTCTGTGGCTCAAATGCTGAATAAAATAATGGGCCTTGGTATGAACAAGGTTGAAAGCCACTGTCTTTAGCTCAGAGCTGATAAGATGTGGTGTTATGCTAACAAGGTTAGCATATAGCTGTCATTATAGTGTTGCAGCGCTAACTCGTGTTGCAGCTCGTCCCATTGAGAGAGGGGACAGGTATAGTGGACCCCTATTTAGCAGATGCAGCTATCATCTGTTGTTTGTCAGAGAGCCATGCATGCTGTCAGTGTCACAAGCAATATAGCCGTAAGATCACCAATTTAAATCGAGAGACACACACACACACACACACACACACACACACACACACACACACACACACACACACACACACACACACACACACACACACACACACACACACACACACACACACACACACACACACACACACACACACACGCGCACACACACACACACACACACACACACACACACACACACTATATACAGATAAGAACAGACTATTTTGCCCCTTTTTTCCCAAAAAGTAGAATTTTTCACATACCCTCCTTTTTAGGATGCATTTTGTAGAGTTGAGGAGAGGAGGAGAAAGAGGACTGTGTTTTTGGCTTTTGCTTTTCTTCCTGCCTTGGCAGAGAGATGGGAAGTGAGATCTACGCCTGCTCTGTTCCTTCTCCTCTCCTTCGTAGCAATGAGTAATACTGCCAGGTAGGCAGAACACGCACGCACGCACGCACGCACGCACGCACGCACGCACGCACGCACGCACACACACACACACACACACACACACACACACACACACACACACACACACACACACACACACACACACACACACACACACACACACACACACACACACACACACACACACACACACACACACACACACACACACACACACACACACACACACACACACACACACACACACACACACACACACACACACACTTGACTACACTATGTGTAGATTATCAGGACTGGACTGACAAACACATAGACACGCATGTGCGCGCGTAGGCACACACACACACACACACACACACACACACACACAGTACAGAGAACACAGAGGGCTCTACCAACGAGTCAGCGGGCCAAGGCAGACACTGAGACCACAACACACACAATGCAACACAGTGAAGTATACAGCAACAGCCAGCAGCCTGCAGCCCCCCACCACCACACACCGGTAGCAGGGTCTGCACCTCCACGCATGCAGCCCCCCACCACCACACACCGGTAGCAGGGTCTGCACCTCCACGCATGCAGCCCCCCGCCGGCCCGCCCGCCCGCCTGCAGCGCACCAGAAGATGGAACGAGGAATCCCACATACCAATCATGGAGGGCAGATCATCACACGCGCTCTCTCACACCCGCTTGTGTCACACACCACGCGCACGCCAGCCGATTAATCCCAGGGGGGAGAAGGACGCGCTGTCGCGCTCGTTCGGATCCATTGTGTTGTCTGAGGTTATTATGGAGATGACAAAGACAAGGACGGAATTGATGAATTAAGATGGATGCGCGGACGGACATATGGAACGGACGGAGGATTGATAGCTCACCCGTTGCCTCGCTCTCCTCTCTCCTCTCAGAACATTATCCAGGCTTAAAGCGTCTGTGTGTCGCACGGCCAGCCGGCAAAGGATACAACGGCTACAACCCCTGCTTTCTCTCTCTCACACACACACACACACACACACACACACACACACACACACGCATATACACACACACACGCACACACAATCCCTCCCTCTTTTTCTCTCTCTCTCTCCTCCCGACGCCTCTCTCGTCTCCTGCCCGGTGATTTATTTAATTATTTCCTCCTGCCTCACTCTCACTTGTTCTCTGGCTTGCTTGCCTCCACTCCCCCCCTCCCTCTCTCTCTCCCTCTCTCTCTCTTGCTCCCTCCCAGCAGCAAGGCTGCTACAGCTGGCAGTTGTGATGTCCTCCTTTTCCTCGTGGCTCTCTTTAATTCTCTATCCTCGCTACATGTCTTCTGAATGTATTTCTCCCCCACTTGCTTTTGTTTTAGTGGGGGTTGGGGTGGGGGGGTTGGGGCTGGATGCAAAACCTCTCCCCCCCAAAAAAGGGAGTGCCACTGCTCTCTCTGTGTGTGTATCTCTGTCTCTGTGTTGTGATGTAGCGGGGAGGCTGGCGGCGGCGGCACTATAGCAGCCTCCTCCCTGGTAAGAGAGAGAGAGAGAGAGACAGCGGTGCCACCACCACCACCATGCAGCTGAGAGCTAGGCGGGCTGATGGGAAAACACGGAGCGGATGAGTGCCGCAGGGCCAGGCAGGCGGGCGGGAGGGGAGAGGAGAGGAGGCAAGGAGAGATGAGGGGACGGGAGGGGGGACAGGTGGGGGGGGAGGGGGGGGGGGGGGGGGGGGAGGGGGTCCAGCACGAGGCATGCAGACGCCATCGCCAGAGCGCGTCTGTCCGGGATTTCATCTCTCCCCCTCCTCTTTTTTTTCTCCTCTTCTCTGTGCCTTCTTCCACTCTCTTTCTCTCTCCTCCCCTCCCTCTCCATCCCACACAGGGGGGTCTGTTCAGAGAGATTCTGCTCAGTGCTCTCACACACACACACACACACACACACACACACACACACACATGCACACGCACACGCACACACACACACTCACTTGCTTGACAAACCCAGAGATCAGTAAGCCAGCAGCAGCGAGCTGCTTTTAGAGCAAGAGAAGTGAGGTGTTTTGATCAGGCCTGTGAGTGAGGCTGTAGGCCAGCGTGTGTCAGTGCCGTGGGCTGCTGCACAACCCTCACTGACAATGAACACTTTATATTGCCTCGCTATATAGCGGGTTCAACTGCCTCAGACCGGCGTCCAGCATCAATGCCTTGTCTTTGGGTGGTCATTTCCCAACTGCACTGGCACTGCTGGCGGCTTATACAATGAGCACAAAATGGCTACCAAGTGTCTCAATCAAACAAAGAACTCACATATCAGAAACATCTCTCACTTGGTTCTGTTTGCAGCGAGTACTTAAAAGAAAGAGTAAAGACAACAAATCAAACGAAAGAACTGGAATAAAAGCCAGGTTGGCTACCTTCCGGCTTCCGCAGCCAACCAGGTAACCATAGTAACCATAGAGGTCAGCTTCTGCTGCCTGATATGAAACCTCCAGTATGATACAGTACATACTGTATGAAACATATGACTCTTTTTGATACCGAGACAGTCATGGTGGCATGACTAACTGTTCAGGAGAGAATAAAATTAGATTTTTTTTAATCAAAAATCGAAAATCCCCCCAAAAATCCAAAAATAGGACAGGCAGACTCTGCTTTCATATGGCATGAAAAAAATAAAAATAGATTCAATGACTTATCCACGGTCAGAAACGGTACACATACTGTATTCATTACTACCGTATATAGTACAGCGATTCTCTATAACTACTAGTATCTATAACTACTATAGTATATCTATAACTAGTAGTAAATCCATAACTACTGTATCGGAATGAGATTCAACCGATAATCACCAGTAGGTTACTTATCACTCGAATGCAATCAAGCTAGCAGGCTCGCCTGGAGCCGATTAGCCGATTAGGAAACGCGGAGACGTGGCGTTGTTCGCGTTATTCCGACTATTACTGATCTATAACCCTAAATCTGACTCTATTCCTAACATCAGTCTTAACCGGCCACGTAAGTCCCCTAACCTCATCAGTCTTAAATGGGGACATAGGTCAGTAATTTCACTTCCTAATTGCAGTCAGTAGGCTCCAGGTGGCTCGATTGCATTTGAGTGATAAGTGATTATCGGTTGATAACATTCGAAGAGGGTGACTTCTGTTTAGTAAATCCATAACTACTGTATGGTTGATATACATGTTGTAAAGTTCATGCAGGAGACACGCAGTGGGCATACATCTAACATCTGCTAACATCTTGGGGTTAAAAGGGTTTATGGAATTAATATATAGTACAGGGTAGGCTAAGGCTACATATGTAGTTTGTCCCTTCCACACTCACACACTTTGGTGTCTGTTCTTTTGACTGTGGGTCCATACACATTTGGGAAAACATTGAATAGCTTGCGAACACTGGTATATACATAATCAGTGATGAGACTGACATTTATACGTTTTACTACAGTACTTAACAGCTGGGCCACTTAACCACTTAAAGAAGCGCTTCACCCATTATCAACAATGTCTTCATACAATTATCTTGCATTCTACAGAGCCTCCTCCAAAATAATAAATTATAGCACCATTTATGGTGCTATATAAATCTGCCATAAGCAGCGAATAGGTGAGAATAGGTGTATTTTCAAGGCAGTCTTAAAAGAGTCCAGTGTTGGCAAATCTCTATTGGGAGAGAGTTCCACAAGGTGGAGGCTGCGTGCTTCTGTGTTTATTCCTACTAACAACATTGCATGTTTATAAGGCAGTGGAGCTGAGAGTTTAAATTGCTATAGATACAAAATACATCATGAACTCACAGCCATTTAAACTGATATAACTGTAGCAGGCACAGTAATATGCTTATAGTCTACTACACACACTTTGTTATGCAAACCCTAATCGGTTTATAGTGCAGCAACAACCAAGGTTACCCATAATCCTCTATAATTTGATCCAATGAACAAAACTCAAAACTTATCAAGCTGTGTAATGTGCTTTCACAAGGACATGGAATATTAAATTAACATTGTAATCAAATGTCCACATTCAAGTGTACAATAACCAGTGTTCATTTATTCATTTGTAACTAAGAGAGTGTACAAACCAAATGTAAAGGGTCCATTTGGTTAAATTTGTAAACTCTCGAGAGTTAAATGAGCACCGAGGATTTCATTGTATAAAAGAATATTGACCTGTCAGGATTTACAGTTTACAATCACAGAGCTGGCTGCTCTTCTAGGCTCTCATCCTTATTAGTGTTCCTCCCCTCCCTGCATATTTTCCTCCTTCCTATCCCTTCCCTCCCCTCCTCTCTTGAGAATGTCTCCCACTCTGTAGCTTCCGGCCCGCCCCATACACCTCCTCCTCCCCTCCTGCGAAAAGAGAAATGTTACTTCGGAGACCCGGCAGCAAGCTAAAGGGGCTAAAAATAGCCATTTCCCACTCCTTATAATGCAAGGAGCAACTACTATAGCGAGCTGTAAACGCTTCACCTCCGGCTCCGGAGAATGCTGGCGAGCATGCAGCACGCCGCTTTCTGACGAAACAGCATCACGGATGCATAGACAGAGAGACAGCGAGGGAGAGAGAGTGAGTGAGATGGAGAGAGAGAGAGAGAGAGAGAGAGAGAGAGAGAGAGAGAGAGAGAGAGAGAGAGAGAGAGAGAGAACGTGTCTGTCCATGCTGACCTACCTGTAGACTGGCGGTCACACTCTGATAACTGTGTTCTCTTCATAAAGCAAAGGGATGGTTCTCTACATCAGGGCAAGAACACCATGCATTCCCACCCCATCACACACCTCTCTCTCACAGACACATACAGGACCATGGCCCACACACTACTGGAGATAAACATGCTGTGGCAGCAAATAGACCACTACAGAATGCGCCAAAGAGCACACGAGTACATACGAGAGAGAAGAGAGAGAGAGAGAGAGAGAGAGAGAGAGAAAGAAGAGGGAAGGAGAGAGAGAGAGAGTGGCGTGTCTGGGAAATGAAAATTTATTTTTTTCCCTCCCTCTTTTCCACAGTGAAGTTTTTCAACAGACGGGAGGTCAGTGCCTCCCGTCGACCCTTGTTTACACGTTTGACAGATATATTTTTAAGCCACAGTGAAGATTCCTGCATCAGAGCATAGCGAAAGAGTGAAACAGCAGCAGCCACATAATGGTATAGCTCCGATGCAAGACAAATGCAAATACTGTTGTGTTATTGCTTCCAACATAGCAGTAAACAGATCGAGGGAACCGGCAATTTTGTCTAAAGTAGACACCAGCTCAGGGAAGCTGCTTAATGGAAGACTTAATGTTGACATTTTTCTGGATTAAACCCTGACAGCCATTTATAAAGGCTCATGAGCATGCAATGATCTACACACTTTTACAACTCATGGTCACCCTGCAACGCGTTGTGAGCTTGTAAATAAGTATAAATCAGGCTTGAGATTGGGAGCCGCAAAACAATTGGTGTATGTGCTCTATAAATAAAGTTGGATTGGATTGGATTGGATGTGTCCAATAGGTTTTTCTGGAGGGATTCTGAGGGAAGTTTGGTAGAATGAGGATAGATTGGCCAATGGCGGCCAGCTGCATGTTACGGTGTCAGCAAGCTGTTCCAGGAGGTCTGGTGTAAGCGAATGCAACTGAGCTCTTAGTTAATGAAAATAGATAAAATAGATCAAATAGATTTAAATAATGATAATATATAGTTTCCCCCATTCCACATCACATTTACATCATTATTGAACAACATCTCAAAGGAGCCAAAATTCCCAGGGGAAATTAAATAATCTAGTCAATGGCTACACATCCCTTAACCATCGATGGTCATGGAGAAAATATCTATTGCAAATCATCGATGTTCTCCATCATCACACACAAATAAAATCCCCTGAGCGTAAACCTTAAACCAAACCATCTTAATTAGGAACAAACCTAGATCATGTTGGAAGAGCGATATCAAATTTGGGCCATCCACCGGCCTTTTGCAAAAAAAAAAATAATAAAATAAAATTATAATGGTACATAGATATCATAGCAAAGTGTTACAGAGGAGGAACCTTACAGCGAAACAGACGCGGAGGACTGAAGCATGTTAACCATGGACATTTTCAAACGGTGGACATTTTTGCTGTCATTCTCTCAGAGGAGAAGAATCCTGGGGTATGACATACAGCATGTTTGGTCCGACATACTAACAGTCCTACAGTCATGAGTCCGACACCCTAAATGGTAAATGGTGCATTTATATAGCACCTTCATCCAAGGCGCTTTACATAGATTGTGATATATTGGTGATATACCCAAAACCCAACCCTAAATCTAACCTCACAGGAAGCCACAGGTTAGTTTTAACCTGCCACAGGTTAGTTTTAACCTGCTGTGGATGTCGGGAGCCACGGGTGAGTTTTAACACACAGCACGGGTTAGTTTTAACCTGCTGTGGATTCGTTTTAACCTAGCCGACGGTGTTGTCGAACTAATGCCTGTCGGACTCTTAGTCTAACCAACATATGCACCCATGACATAACCGCAAAATGGCTGCCATGTCAATATGGTCAATTACACTATCGACAGGCACAAGTGGCTGCAATGTTGTCTTGTTTACCCTCGTTCTAATAGCTTTTCCCCACCGAGCCACAGTGATACCCCCTCTGAGGGGTGGCAGAGGGACAGTGATACCCCCTCTGAGGGGTGGCAGAGGGACAGTGATACCACTTACAGTTGTATGTCTCTGCCGAACAATGATGTTGTACATTAAGCTCACACTTATAGATCCTAAAAGCACATGCGCGTGCACGCACACACACACACACACACACACACACACACACACACACACACACACACACACACTTAGAGGGGGACAATTGAAGTGAGTCAAAGTTACAGCCTACAGCGCCTTGGATAAACGCACCATTTAGCATTCTCTATTCTGTTAAGGTGGTCTATGGTAGCTTTTGAAATACATAAATAGAAACAAAGACAATATGGAAGCTCCTCAGCATTGTGACCTGACATGTGGGGGGTGTAGGGCAGAGAAAAGGCCTTTTCAGACAGGGAGCTTGTGACGCAGACGTTGTCACCTGGATCAACGCACTTTTCTAGTCAATGCTAAAATATAATACATGTACTCTGACACGGGTACTTTATAGCCGGGTGGGGCATGGATCTCCAACTTCCATCGTTACCGACTCGGTGCTCTACAGCAGGGCACAACAGACACGCCTTCATACAAATAAAAAGAAAACTGCTGGGGTACTCAGTACTACTCACTGTCCTCTCCTGGGCAAGGCATTCCAGGCTTCTCTGGGATGCTGGGGAACACTGTGGAGACAGCAAGGGAAGGACGTGGCCAGTATGAGTCATAGCAAGCAAAGGACCAGTGTTGATTTTGTCGACGAAAAACTATGATGAAAATTGTTCGTCGACTACCATTTTTCACTGGGGGAAAACCGAACAAATAAAAACTAAGCTAGGACGACGAAAGCTATGGCTAAATATGTTGACAATTATGTCAACAAATAAAAACTAGACAAAAAAGTTATGGAGGGACTAGTAAACAAGACAACTAAAAGAGAAGTAATTTTTTGTTTGCATTGCATTGCATTTTTGTTTGCAATAGCCGATCTACAATGTGTCAGCTCACAATGTGTCAGCTCACAATGTGTCGCGACGTGTTGTGAGCTTGTAGATCTGCTATTTTTGGAGCGCAACCAAGTGTCAAATCAGGCATTACGATGCCATCAAGGCCTGCCAAAACACATTTTGGTCGACAAAATCAAGTGTAGATTTAGTCGACTTATCCTTATCCTTAACCTTATGACATTAAAACTAGAAACTAAAACTAGACGAACACTAAAGCATTTCAGATGACTAAAAATAACAAACGTCGGTCTGTCGGTGTGAACTCAGAATGACAGCATGTGAAGAGGGGTGGATGGCACTCACCATGGAGCTGCAGGCCAGTCCTCCTGGTGCGGCTGTAGATGCGAAAAGCCTCCTCCAGCTCCATCTGAGAGGAGATGGTGCATGGGTCCCCTGGACACGCACGCACACACACACACACACACACACACACACACACACACACACACACACACACACACACACACACACACACACACACACACACACACACACACACACACAGAGACTTACAATCATGCATCAATCAATAATCGTAACTGGTTCGGTCCCGAATTTTCAGGGGTCGTTTTGATGATCAGATCAACATGAACATACTAGCATATAAACACTAACATATACCATACCCTGCCATCATTTCTCTCTGGTAGGAATTGCATTATTCTGTTCATCTTTGCATGTTTGTTAACCGTGTCAAATTAATAATTAATATACAGTATCATAGCGTAAGCGTGATCAAAAGAGCAGGTCCTCCTACGAGGATTTGTCAACTCAGCGTGCAGCACATAAGATGACCATGCCATTCTTATTGTAAACTATTTGTTCCCGTCAATAATATAGGCTACTATAATAATAATAATATGCAACCTGTCAGTATCAGCCCTATCATCTGAATCTATAAACCTTCTGCTGATCTTCAACACCTCCAGTACATACACAAATCAGTTGTTTACTTTAATTGGATCACTCACCATGCCCAGACATAACATACATAGTCTACACATAGATTTTGAGGCCACAGTGCACAGCATCCTCTGGGAGTGCCTCACCATTAACATTTCATGAATTAGCTTTGTGTGTGTGGCATTCGGAATTAATTAGCTAGAAACAGAAGAAACGCAGGGGCCCGAGGCCACGATGTTGATCCATCTAGAAAATAAATAGGTGGAACCACTTTGTGCATTTCAAAAGTATATTCTATACTTTGGGGCAGGTAAAAGCAGATCATTTATTTAGTGTCCATGTAAACAGTTAAGAACCTCTGATCTGGCCATGTAAACCCAGTCACTGTCTTACTGTACTTGCAAGGAGTGTCTTTAACTCCAAACTTTAAACATTAAGTCACTAATACTATTATGTCTGACCATATAGCCCTGGCTTTAACCATAAATTAACACTACTAGCTGACTTTAATCTAAAACTAATCCTAAAATACTCTTGACAAATGTCCTCTCCAGAGCAGATGAACAAAGTTCACTCATCTTCACCTTGTGTCCAGAAACATCTGATGTTTCCATCCATTCCAATTCATATAGCTATTAGCCCAAACACAACTTTAGATTGGGCATTTTTCCTCCTTTCACCAGAACAAACCTTTAGTAAATGTGTACCGTAGTTAATGTGTACAGCTGATTAGAATGCACAAAAGCCCCACAAATCCTTTTGTGAATCTAACATTTGGAGTTAAATCCAAGGAGTATAAAAGCTGAGTGAGAGCAGTTTGGCCTCAGGAAAATCACCTTTCCACCTGTACACCCCATAGATTTAAAACCTGTACACCCCACAGATTTAAAACCTTTCCACCTGTACACCCCATAGATTTAAAACCTGTACACCCCACAGATTTAAAACCTTTCCACCTGTACACCCCATAGATTTAAAACCTGTACACCCCACAGATTTAAAACCTTTCCACCTGTACACCCCATAGATTTAAAACCTGTACACCCCATAGATTTAAAACCTTTCCACCTGTACACCCCATAGATTTAAAACCACAGGCATGGCATAAGTGACCAGGCAGACCACGCTTATGTAATACTTGTCTCTCTTTTTAACCATTAAAGTCCTATGTTATACTTTATCACATGGTGTGGCGCAGTGAAAATAGCTGATCTACAAACTCTCAAAGCATTCAAAATCTATTGAGCTTGTAGATTTTCGCTCATTTTGAAAAGTGCCCAAAACAGGGACACCAGGTTCAAAGTAATCTCTCTCTCTCTCTCTCTCTCTCTCTCTCTGTTTTTTTAACCGAATCCCACATTAATACAAAGTCCTCACACAGTCAACATGGCATGGGAAAGAAACCCACACAAAATATGACTGACATCTAGCCCAGTGGTTCCCAAACGTTTTAGCCCGTGACCCAAAAGAGAGATTAGATTTTTGCCCGGGACCCAAACACGACACGTTGTGAGCTTGTAGATTGTCTATTTTCAGTTATTGTTAAACATTTATTTTCTAATTAATGACATTTCTTAGATTTTTCTTTGATTTCCTCATGATTTTTCTTTTCTTTTTTGGGAATATCTTTTGAAAACGTTTTGAAATAATAATTAAAACCAAAATGTAGGAAACAAAAAATAAATAAAGGGACCCATAAAACTGTGTCCGCAACCCACAAATGGGTCCCGAACCAGTGTTTGGAAACCACTGATCTAATCACACCCACCTTCATCATCAATCCACTTGAGTGTGATTGGCTGCTGCTGAGCAACGCTGCACATCTCCCTCACCTCCTCGCACAGTCCCATGAAGGTTACTGTGGCAGCCAGGTCTGTGATCAACATGTCCCTGAAGAAAAGGACACCAGTCATAACACAGCTTTGACAAAATCATGGCTAATGTTAATGGAGCTTAGCTGAAAAATTGATCCATTTCACTGCATCGTTTTGTTTGAACCAGAGACACAGCAGACTACAGAGCTGACGAGCAACACTGCTTCAAGTTTTTTTTTTTTTTTGCCCTTAGGCTACGAACTGTACAGTACAGTACCTTGATTAAGGTAACATTCATTTTGTACACAATACTCATGAAATATCATGTCTCTTGAATCTATTGATTTCATCATCTGTATCATGTAGTTATTTAAATTCCTGGTTCTTCTCTTGTCCTGGTTTCTCTATATTTTCAACAATTACACCCTTGGGATTATATTTGAATAAAAGGAAGACTAAATAGGTTCAGGCCAGGGTTAAATTACACATTGTCACCAAATCTCTATTATAATCAAACGCATTTAGTTGTTTGCAAGTATACAAAACATTTTTGCAGCCAGTGTGTTGAATTCAAACATATATATATAAGTGTGAGTGCAGGTCAGGAGCGAGTGGCCGAAATTGGGGTTATTGGAATTTGGCTTTAGACCAATCTATGTCCCTGGAGGGAGAGCTCTTTAGCAAGGTCAACAATGCGAAAACATTTCTCTCCACTCTGTCTGATAGAAAGTGTCACAGCGTAACCACGGTAACTCGTTAGTTACTACTGTAGAGGCCATACTGACAGACAGGGCATGTCTGACAGCTTTAGACAAAGTCATTTTGATGCAGAGATCTGTACTGTACAGCTATAGTTCCTACATATAGTGTGTATTGTAATTGTTGTTTCAGATGAAGGAACAAATGGAGGCACATAACAGGAGTTACACCTAATTTTAATTCCAATTCCATTCAAGCGGCTTAATGTTCTCAGTCTGCACATATATTATATTATGTGGAAGGGCTGAAAAAGACCCACTCGAGTCAAGACGCTAATTAGCAGCTAGAAGCGTATTTACCTCATAGACTGAAAGCATGAAAGGGTCGGCTGGACAGACAGGGTAGTTAATTACAAATTGATTACTGAACCAGCTTACGATTCGCTGGGCATTTGTGACGAGACCATTAATTGTTATGCAGCGTCTCGCTTCACTTTCTGAGTTGCTGTGCTATGGCTGCAGACAGACAGGATTGTTCCTTGTTTGTGGGGTTGTGAGCAATGCCAAGTCTCAGCCTTTGACTGGTACAGCAGCCAACTGGCCTCTCAGTGTGCATGGCTCTTTGTTGGTGTAAGATGGCGGCGGTGCAAGAGGAAAACATATACTGTATAACTATAAGTAAATAATACATGTTATTTGAGTTTGAACAGAGTACGAACCATTAAGTAAACATCTGGATTAGATCTCAATTACACATTTATGTCTTCCATTGCCGGTGCATACAGTAGCACATTTTAAATCGTTGATCCTCAAACTTTTTAAGTACCCCCACTTTCATATGATGACCCAGACCTTGATTTGATATGATTTTCATGTCATAGACCCCAATCTACACTGTAAAACCCTCAGTGCATGACATGGACATTTTGGAAAAGAAAGAAAAAGGGGAAAAGAAGACCAAGAAACAAGAACAGGCTAAACTCAACGCCAAGGTGAGCCAGTTCAAGTTTTTCTTTATTCAAAATAGGCTACTGTGGTGTGCCCTGCCCTCAAAACAAAACAAGAGCTGTTTCATTGCTTAGAAACAGTTTGTGAAAAAGCTTGAAATGTCACATATACATTTGTGCCTGTCGTAAACATGCGCAGAGCAAGTTCAGTCAGGGAACCTCAGTGCAGTTGCTGCCGGCCGTTAATTGGGCCACCGCAGCATCACGCTCTCATTCACATGATTCACTCAACCAATCACACACTCACTCCATCTTCATACCGGCTACTTTAACCGGAGGTTTGTATTCCTCCTCTTGCTTGCTTGCTGCTGCTGTATCAGCGCGCTGCTGTATACAAACCTGTCGTTTTGGATCTACTGTTTAGGTATGGGGGATTCAGGGTCCCTATGGTCGGGACTGATGCGCTTGATCTGAGTACCTAAAAAGCAGATCCAATACATCGCCAGATCATAATAAATATATTGCTCATCTTATATTCAATAAATATATATATTACATCCATTCTTGAGTTGTCCTGACTGAACTACAAAGTATAGCCATATGTTTTAACCTGTGCCGAAATGTCTGAACTTGATGTGCATGTACACAACAGTGGAGAACCTAAATGGGCCGTGTTGCTGGTGTTTGACAGGCTCTGTGGACTGTGGCTTCTGGAAGGAAGAGGAGGGACAGCTTGCTTCCCAGCAGGCAGGCATCCACTCCTCCTCACTGGGGCACATCCTCTGCCAAAATGGCACACAGTCAGCCCACTGCCACTCCCTTGACACACCGACACATGGGCCTGACACTGGATGAATTCACACACACACACACACACACACACACACACACACACACACACACACACACACACACACACACACACACACACACACACACACACACACACACACACACACACACACACACACACACACACACACACACACACACACACACACACACACACACACACACACACACACACACACACACAGTATGTGTTCCGGAATGCACAGTTTGCACACATACTGTACTGTACATAATGTGGCCAGTGCTGCATCTTGGCCAAAGAGCCATTATTTTTCTATCTTCTTTTAAATACCTGCCTACATACTGTATGTACAATAAAATTGATTGTGTCTTTAAGGTTCTAGCTAACTGCTAATTTTACTACTACATCATTAAGCCTATAAACGTGTTCAACAAGCCACGTAGTCATATGATCAAGTATGACTACGTCGCAAGACAAAGTATGAATTTAGTACAAGGATTAAAACGAATACAACAGAACTTGTCGCTTAATTGGGGTCCGCTGGCCAAGTGGTCCAGGCGCATGCCACATACAGTATAGGCTCTGGTCTGCTTTGCTGCGTGTCTCTCCCCTTCACTCTCTCTCCCTCTTTCCTGTCATGATTCACTTGTATCTATCTATAAAGGCAGAAAAGCCAAAAAAGATAAGAAAAAAATAAAATCTTAACAGAACTAAATTGTGCCCATGTATAGGGCTGTTAACATTCCTCAGAAATTTTATTTTAATATTAGTCCCGAATATCAAATATATGTATAGGGCTGTTAACATTCCTCAGAAATTTTATTTTAATATTAGTCCCGAATATCAAATATATTCGAATATTTTGATTATTAACATTATTATAATAAAAAAGACCCATGGAAAATTACTTGTTATTGTATAAACAGGATACCAGCGGAAAAGGAACTGCTGCTTGGATCCAATACAAATATATTGAGATTTGAATAAAAATGTACCACCCTAGTTGTACTGATAAATCAGAGCTAATCAAGTCCATAATGTTCAAAGTTGTAAGATCCAGTTAACTACATTTAGGTGTACAATGTTGACGCACGCAGCCACGCACGCACGCACGCACCCCCCCCCCCACACCCCCCGGGTTCTCCTGATATTAAAACAACTCTCTGATCTCCACTACAGTGCGTTCCTTACAATAGGTGGACCTTGCCCACAATTTTCTGAGTGTACTGTACATACTGTAGCCTACTTGAGGGCGTTCAGCATACAGAGGGATTGGCCATTTACAAGAACACAAGCATGAATGAATTAATGACATTTATTTTCTTGTCATGATGCCACTTTGGCCCATCCCATATGGGATTATATGACACATTTAACAGAATACATTGAAAACAACTGACATTACAGTCCTTCCTGTTCATATTGCATCTTGCATTATTATAAATACATTAATATTTGTACAGTATTTGAACAAAATGAATGAACAAATGGCCCTCGTTCAATGGCCAGGTCTTTTCAAGGAATGAGGCAAATTAAAAGATGTAATTTTAGAATAGACGATTTTATTAGCCAAGCAAGGACCAACCTAGTCCATCCATCCATAAAAAAAGTGAATTCTTGACCAATATATTGACCATCATAGATAGATAGATAGATAGATAGATAGATAGATAGATAGATAGATAGATAGATAGATAGATAGATAGATAGATAGATAGATAGATAGATAGATAGATAGATAGATGGGTGTCTGGCCATTCCTGTTACTGCACTTGACAATGATGCATTTCCCCCATTAATAATCTCATTAAGTCATCTAACCAGGTACCTCACCTGATAATTTGAGGAGAAAGCCTGAAATGAATCTGCATGAAATAAACTGAGTAATTTGTCACAGGATGATAGGATCTGAGAATAAACAGCCCTATTAAGGACCTAATGGTTAGTGAGGTTGTGCAGAGTATTTTGATGGATGCTTCTGTGGTTGGTTGTCATGATATTTATTCCATTAACCTGTTAATGCTGGAGAACGAAATAGAGTCCGCAGCACTGGTCTTCCTCATTCCTGAAGAAGATCCCAGTGAAATGTTGAATTAATAAACCAGTGGAGCTGAGTTTTCCCTTACCAGTATTGCGGACTCTATTTCTTTCTCCTGTGCTGTCATTTGTCCAGCACCTAGAGTGGATGTGCCCTATATCACCTTTGGACATGTTAATGCTCCCCTGAGGAGAACTTATTACTGTTATACTACAGAAGCAGTTGTAGTGCAGTACGTATCACATACAGTATGTCTTCTGAGCTGGCCTTTACAGAATAAGTTATTTCTGGACAATACATTCATTGTCTTGTATTAAATTATTGGAACATATGAATATGTAGGGCTGGGTGATATGATTTCAAATCAATATCACAATATTTCAAATGACTATTTTATACCTTTTTTTTTTTTTAAGTAGATCTGTCCTTTTAGAATACAGTTAAGGCTTTTTCTATACCAGAGATGTAAACAGAGAGAACGTTCACGCCAAGTCGCCAACTCAAACTGAATTCAACAACTTTATTAGACTGTGCTGGAGTGACTTTATTTAAATGACATAACTCTCATGACGCCATGTTAAGGGCACTGCACAGTTCATGAACGCTGGGGAAACAATTAACTGAATCAATCGACACGAGCAAGATTAATCAGTGATAGGTTCTAAATGTCGCTTAGGTTTTAATACATTTGACTGAAAATGTATTCAATATTGCTCACACACAAAATAATATAATAGCAGTGGCAAAGATGAGATGACATTTTGAGTAGCCAACATCTAACATGATGAATGGGGTTTTTTCCAAATCACCCAAATCACTGAATGCTCCTTTAAGTCGAACCAATATGGCTGCCCATACCAGGTTGCTAAGCAACAGACAGGCGGTCTTGTGAACAGTCCACTAGCCTTGCCCCTTGGCTTTAGATTCAGGGTATTATTGAGAAAGAGTTCTGCCCTCAATAATAATAAATAACAGAAGTATCACTGAAACTATGTCATTCATTCATATCAATATGCCTTGGTTACATACTTTCAAAACTAACACAAACTATCATGACCTGAAATGAGAGAGAAGGAGCCATGACTCATGAAGCAAGAAAAACAATGTTACTTTTAAAAACAAATTCCTCTGTGGGAAGAAGAGATCAGAATATAGCAGAATGGGAGTGAACTGTTCCATTTAAACTAGCATGTTTATCAATGCTAATAAGCATATTAATGACACAATGTGAGGTGTCCATATGCCCACAGCACTACACCTCCATTCTACTGAGAGTCTGAGACAGGTCAGATTCTGACCCACTAAGTTCATTAACCACTTAAACCTATACTTAAGTCAACTTGACCTGCTGCTCTTTTATCCCTCTACGTCAAATCTCTTCACCGAAAATAGCCAATCTAGCATTATCTAGTTCCCTAGCCTACTGTTCCCCCCAGAATAGGGATGCTAGAGTTCCAGTGGTTTGAGCAGGTTTGAAACAGGTGGTTCAAGTGGTGGGGATAACTTTGTTAACCAAAATTTGCTACCAAAATTAGCATAAATTACTACCTGTTGATGACACACAATAAATAGCGAGTTAACATAAATGTTTAACTTGAATTGTCTTCCAGTTTACTGTAATGTGTACTTTATATGGCTCTGCAGAGCCTTGTGGAAGTGATCAATTGTGATTAGATCAAAAATCTAAATGTATAGGCCTATGCCAGAATCTGTAGAAAATATTCTAATTAGCCTACCTATTCCCGGGAATATCTGAATTGTATGTAGGCTATAGCATAAAGCAGTAATTCATTACTGTAAATTAGTAGCCTATAGGCCTATTCATTATTTTAGGTCCCAACATATTGACTCAATATTTAGTGGAATAAATAGGCTGCTTTTAACTAGATAACTCTATACTTTCTCTAGCTACTTTAAAACTAACTTTAAAACTATAGTGTAGCTGTAGGCTAAACGTAAGTGTAAACTGAAGGCATTCAGGCATTATGCAAATGATCATTCTTCTTTAAAATGATTCGTATGCACCTGACTCGATTCTCAGGTTGTGCCATAGAGTATTAGGGGGTGTGCAGGTCATGGAACACAACCTGAGTGCAAAGGCCGGGGTTGTAAAATCAAAAGCCCTAAACCGTTATCACATCACAAAACAGGAGTGTCACTCCATCATTGAAACTTCGCTATAGGCTACCGCTACTCGACCCGACAACAAGTCAACAACCGTTCAAATGGACTTTTATAAAATAACCGTCCAGCGTCCTGTGTCTTAACTTAATGAAATTATAAAAGAACTGTGGCGACAATTTGCTTTAACGGTTCTGGACAGTTCTAAAACAAAAAGGTAGCCTACTAGGAACGTGGTATATCGATGCTAACTAATGTCCACCCCACCTGTGATGTCAGTTCCATTCCACAGGTGTTTGTCCAGCTGACGTGATCACTGCGCCGTTATAGGAACGCTTTAACAACAAAGCTCCTTCCAACAACAACATACCAAAGTATAGCCTGTATACTGACACCGTGAACGAACCACACGTTGGTTACTCACCCGCAGTAGTGCGCTTTAATCTTCACCAACTCCGACCCGGCTAAATCCATGATGGATCCGTTTGATGTGGGCATTGGCATGTTCGCTTCTGGCTTCTCCACAACTAGTCAAGAAGATATTGATTGAAGCAAGTTGTATCACAGGGCCTCGTTGAAGATCAATGTTTCCATCATGATGCCAGCACAATTTTACATTTCATAAAATATATGGCCGTCCGATGGAGAGCCCTGTCCGTTTACGCGCTGTCATCAACTAGGCCTACTATTTCGTCTACCTGTAGCCCTGAGGAAGTAGACTACAGTAGAAATATTGGACACATGTCCTGTAGTTTACAGGGAGTGTGTGTGGTGTCTTGCTATGGTTACTGGAGCTTACAGGGGCGGAGTAAACCCCACACTGCCACCCTGCTGCTTGGCCAAACCGACCTGTTGCAGGGTTTTCGCTCTAGTGTCCCGGCTTGTATAGAGGTGTCTTTTCGTGACACAAGACAAAACAATACGAAATACATAAAAAAAAAAAAAAATGTATAGTTGTTTTATAATGTTCAACAAAAACATGTCCAGCCCCAAAGCATTTCGCCCACATGTTTTTTTTTTATACTGTAGGCTAAATGTAAAAATACAGTGACGTAAATGCATAATGATTTTTATCATCTTTAATATTCTTTAGTCTGACACTATAACTTCACTTGTATGACTTTATGGAAACAGGTGGAAAAAAATAATGCTGATTGATTGCTGACCCTGTACGTATGACTGAGGATACACTCCCATTCCCTAAGTTGTATTCTTAATTCTGCTGCTATTTGATGTCTTTGAATTGTTCAGGAGACAGAGGAACTGTCTATATCTATTATTACACGTTATTTATATATTTTTACAATTATAAAAAATGTAACTGGCAGTGGGAAGCTTTAGCTTGCACTAATAGTTTCAGCCAGTCTTTTATAGGATATCTGATGTAAACTTGTAATGTTGAAATGGTGAACTGGGTGCTTGTCCTCTTCATGGAGTTTTATTATTATATTATTATTATTATTCCATTAGGAAATATACTGAAAAAGTGCCTGCCATGACAATATGTTTTATAGTTCATCAGATGAGTTCAGTAGCAAGACGTTCGGGAACTTCAAAAGTACACAAAACAGCCCATAAACGTGTGGTGAACATAATACTATACTAACAAGTGTTAGTACTGTATCTTGTTTCAAAGGAAAAGTAAGCTTCTACTTTATACTGATGAAATAAACCTGGCAAATTGATTGTGCTGATGGCAGTAGAAGTAGATATATCAATATGAATACCGGAATTGGGCCTCGACTACTGGCTTCCTGCCATTAAAAGAGGAACATTAATATTTTCTCTATAAAAAGGGAAGGGCTTTACGATTGTATTGTGAAAAAGTTGTAGCATTAACAATGTGACATGTTGGGGAATGAAATGTTTTGATGTAGGCCTACTTTACAGTACACCAGTAGATATGGGCAATTTGGTTGATCTAGCAGGCAATATAATCATATAGCAGATTAATATTAAAAAAAACATGTGCAACAGCCAAACCACTGATTATAAATTAACAAGCTGTGAATCCATTTCAATAAAGAACTTTTTAGCATAGAGATGGTCATGGATATACAAGGCAGGGGAAAATAAGTAAAGGTCGAAGTAGATATCACTTCAAGGCACGACAGCATTTTTTTCTTTCACAGCATTGTACTTTCTGATACTCAATGGAACAATGTTTACTAGGAGGCAGATATGAATTCAAGACATTCTGAAGGTGAATTATGAGGCAAATAAAGGAAAAGTGAAAGTGCAGTGAATGAGTGTCATAATAAAGAATAGAGGGATTTAAGTGCCATCTACTGGCTGAAGCTGAAAAGGTGCAGGAGTTAGCAAAGTTTACAAAGTCCAATGGACATGACACACACACACACACACACACCTATAAATCGCAAATCAAGAAGTGCAAGTGTCTAATCCGGAAATAAAGCTGTAGCAACATGCCTATAAATCAGGTAAAATGCACCAAATGCATCAAATATTATCATTGATAAAATTATATTAAATGGGCCTATAGATTATAATTGTCTTATTTTAAGAACAACTTTAGGTTTTAAGCCAGGGAATGGAACAATGAAGTCTCTCAGTCATTGGAGACACAAATCTCTCATTTCAGAAATACATTTTCTACGTACTGTCTTCTTCAGACAGAACATACCCCAAAGAAGAAACAGGTTGATTGATTGATTGAAATGTTTATTCACAGTATGCAGAATGGGTACATTTCAAACGAAAGCACAACTCAATACAAAAACTGTTACTGTGGACAGCACCATGATAAAGCATTACACTTGTTTACAACCGGGTCCACCATTTTAAATTCATCAGAACATGTAGAGAGATGCACAAATATACACTTCAATAAAGTCAGGAAATCATCATATAAACAAAGGGGAGGAAAAAAATGGGAAAACAAGTACAGTATGGGAAAAATGTGGTGTGGGGGGACTCAGTGGCCTCCACAAGGTGTGCAGTGACTGGATAAGTAATATTTATTTTTGATCTAACGGTACTACAGTACGGATGTTTTAAGTTCACGTTTATGGCCTTGCCCCATATACTTTACCACAGGGTTTAGGTAAGTAAATAGATAACATCTATTTTTTTTATATATATATATATATATATATATATTTTTTTTTTTTTTTTTTATTAACAGAATGAGATTTTAAAAGTGCAATTACATTGAGCACAGGAGCCACACATCTGTAATTCCCATTAAGTAATTGGCTCTACCAAACTTGAGTTGCTCGACACGGCAACTCGGTGGTGTCTCTCGTGGCTCAAGTTCGGTAGAGACGGCGACCCTCCATCGTGGTCTAAAACTATACTTTATCTGCAATATTTATTTCCCACCACGGAGTAACTTCCGTCAGTGTCACCAGACTATTCACTTCGGAGGCGGGCGTGGGGGAGCGCACGGCCAACTGGTATAAGAATAACTGAGTAGCGTCATAGCCTGGAGTGGAGGGACATCTGCTATGTGATTGGCTAGTCTGTTGCAAGTTGCTGAGCCAACTAGCAGACCAATGCTGTATAAATCAGTCAGTGACAGGTCATTGAGGTCAATAGTGTTATAGTCCATCCATGGCATAGGCAAAAAGCACTTAAGTATTTATAGGCACAGAAGGTAGAGCGGCCACTCGGGCTCCCACTGTGTTACAAATAAATGAATGAATTAATGTTTTATTTCCCTGTCCGGACAATTTCTTGACCCATCCCACATGGGATTATCAGAGACATCAATTAAGATAGTAGCAAAAAACTAGTGTTACTGTCAAAGTGTTCTTGAGCAAGACATTGAACCTGTAACTGCTCCCGATGAGCAAGTTGATGCCTTACAATGCTTATTTGGTTTCCTCTGCTGTCGGAATGTGAATGTGAGCGTGTGCGTGCATGTGTAAATGTAATGCACATTGTAAAGCTCTTTGGATAAAGGGCCAAGGCGCTAAGTATATGCACCATTTACCATTTAGAAAATTAAGGGGCACTAGAGTGGCACAGGTGTATAATCCCTGTCCCACCATGCAGTCGATGGGATTGAAGTCACTGTAGTTTACCTCTACTCTCTCTATGGTGTCCTCGGATGAGCTCCCCACACTAGCTAGCTCGCCAGTACTTTCCACGGTTCCACCCTTGCATCTTACTTTAGTCTGTGTAGGTACAGTAGGCGTGGATATTCTTGTGAACGATGTCCGTATGTTGACTCCCAGATTGCCAGTTTGCTGCTGGTGCTGTGTTGATGGCAGTGACCTGCCAGACTCCTGGTCCTGGCTGCTATCTTCTCACGGACCCTTGGTATCCATGCACGGATACAGATTCTTGTTATTAAAAAGGGGACTTGCAATCAGCATACAGTAGCAGAGCATAAGCTAAGCTTGCCGGGAAAGATGTTGGAACATGTTCTTCAGCTCTCCATGCGTCTTTCTCGAACAAATTACGCCCCATTCTAAAAGACAAGAAAACGTTTTTTTTTTTAATAAGAATTAGCTAACATTAAGTAAATTATATGTAAAAACCAAGTAGTCAAAATCAACTTACACTGTCATCACCCAACTTAGTGACATCACCCACTTCCTGCACTGGCTGTGTCATGAAATATTTAATTGAAGTTAATCACAAAGAGTATTACTGTAGTACTTCCTCTCACACATGACAGCTGCATTATTTTTAGTAACATGATATGTTCTTACTGTTGTAATCGCTAAGTACTGGACCCTCGTCGGGTTCTGACAGACCGGTCTTGTGTGTGTAGGCTGAGGTGGTGTGTGACGACTCGGTTGAATCATTCTTTGGTCCGGCGGCGAACAGACGGACGGACGGGCCTGGGAGAACATAACATGACACGAGACTGTATCACGCTAAGACGTTCACAAGATTTATTACATACATACAGAACATTATATAGCTTTGGATCCTCATGTCCTAATGACGTCACTAACTAGACATCACAACCTAGCTGCACGCTGACCTTGCTGTCTTGTCTCCACTCCAGGAGCTAACTATCAAGTATGTTACAGTTCAGGCAGTACACAATACATATCTAGTACAAGTACACAGCATGGGCAATCAGATCATATCATGTTGTATACTACAACACTTACTAGCTTGAGGAAACAAAGGTAAGACATGCATGTTTACAAAACACCTAAATAAATCTACCAGTCATACCTGCTTAAGGGTCTTCTTTCGCCAGACTGATACCAAGAAAAACACTGAGAAAACAAATCAAATATTAATTTGACACTACTCATGTTACGAATTAGATAGATATTGTATGAATGCAAAGAATAACATGCACTAACCCACTAACCTAAAAACAAAGCAAGTAGCGTTATTAATACAAATGATGATAGTATAGCATAATGATTTCTAGATGCGTCACTGCAGATAACATCTTTGGTCACGTTTCCTTCTTCCCGTTGTATTTGGCCATCTGGACACCTGCACGTTTGGAAAGTACATGTTTAGAATGACATGTCACAAACTATTCAAGCAATTGATCTGACAAAATACAGTATTAGTTGTCATACTGACGCCTACCATAACATTCACGTACAAAACATAGCCCTAAAGTGAACTAATATTGTTTATACTTTTAAGCGGTGGGAACGTCATATAATGTCCGTTGCCATGACTCAATTACTACTTGGAAGGTGCTCTCAAGATCAAATGATGAGCCCACGAGTTAATAGCTCGTATCTGTCATGTCATGTAGGTTGGTAAATGATAAATGGACTGCATTTATATAGCGCTTTTTTCCAAATTGCTTTACAATGTATTCCACATTCACCCATTCACACACACAGATGGCGGAGGAAACCGTGCAAGGCACCAAACTGCTCATTGGGAGTAGCTAGGGGTTCAGTGTCTTGCTCAAGGACACTCAAGTCACTTCCTGGCCTGCCCGGTAATTCAAGTCAATAGGTCAATAGGACCCTGCATGGGCAGACTGAGTTAGTGTCAAAGTGTCCTTGAGCAAGACGCTGAACCCCTAATTGCTCCCGGTGTGCAGGTTGGTGCCTTGCATGGTTTCCACCACCATCTGTGTATGAATGTGTGTGAATGTAATGCACAATCTAAAGCGCTTGGGATAAAAGCGCTATTTAAATGCACCAATTACTGAGTAGCACGAATGAACGAATGTAGCGAATCAGGCTGGATTCCAGGCTAGGTAAACAATAGTGTCCCAATTAAACCATACCAGTGTGCATTTAATTCAAATATAGGCTATCAATGTCTTGATAGCTTGTAATGTCTTATAACAAAATACAAATGAGCAGTGTGGTAAATACACATCAGATGTCTTATAACAAACAGCCTCATGATACAGTATATGTTTTATCTTTTACAAAATATTAAGACGTTTTAACAATGCAAACATGAAGCATGTTTACATTATGCCTATGGTACAATCATGATGCCACTGACAAGATGGGAGTCCCATCAGACAAAGACGAATAGTGTTTCAGAGAGGCTGTGTTATTTTAAGACCTGGAGTCACCACTACCTCCAGTATGAGGCACACTGCCTTTCAAAAGTCTGTTGTTTGTTTATACTGTCAAGACACACTGTGTAATGTATCAATATTTATTAGATTTATTTTTAGCAGTTTATTTTTTCAGTGCTCTTTTGAAGTAAAGCTTGATTTTTATTTGCACCTACCGGTAATCAAATATAAAATATAAAAACTAAAAGACAATTGAAATTTGAATGTTAAATGTAATTGTCCGAAGTGCCTCAAAAGGTTAATGTCAAGCCGTAGGGACATTGTAGAGAGACATTACATTTTACAAAATTAGCCTTGCCGAGCCATGAGGCCCATAGGGCAGGAGCTTATCTCCTGTTTCTGTATAGCGTGAGGCAGCTTGATGTATAAGTACACCCCCTGGACATGACGCTAGTATGTCACAGGGATTTACCCCCAATCCAACCCGTGATGCTGAGTGTCAAGCAGGGAGGCACTGGGTCCCATTTTTAGAGTCTTTGGTATGACCCGGCCGGGGATCGAACCCCGACCTCCCAGTCTCAGGGCGGACACTCTAACCACAAGACGCAAAAAAAGAAAGAAAAAAAAGGAACTCAAAGCTTTTAAAGCTCTAAAGCTTTGAGTACAGTTGGGACAAAACCGTTTTAAGGTCAACCACACCAATGCAACTCATTGCAACTCAATGAGTTGACATTATGATTTGAATAGATTTTGGTAAAAGATATACAAGTAAAATCACAATATAACTTAAAGGGCCACATAATATTATGTTGCTTGACGCCACTAAAGGCCTAGAACCGGCACTGTCCTTCGGCATAACTACAAATAAATAGTCCGGCCTGGGCCGTGGCTAAGCGGTCCAGCTTTACAGTGTGTCGTGGGTTAGAGTCCCGATTCCAGACGAACTTTGATGTGTGTCCTCCCCCCCATCTCTCCCCCCCCTTTCCTGTCTACTTACTGTCACCTGTCAAATAAAAAAAGTCCCCTAAAAATATCTTACAAAAATTATAATAATAAATAGTCCAATAGATTACCAATACATTTTAGCATGCAGCATGTCACATGATATGATGTACTTACTTAGTATGAGTAGTGCACGTTAGCCCAGCCAATGAATAATAGCCTTGCTGGCAGTTTTCACACTCTGTGTCTGTATTGTGGGTGCCTAAACAAAAAAACCCAAAACAAAATACATTCAATAAATAATTCAAGAATCCAGGTACTTCAATCCAATTTCTAAATAAGAATGAAAAATACAGTCAATACTAATCAATAAAGTAAGTAAGTACTAGTAGATCTAAATGGTCAAACATGTGATTTGTCTTACCGGGTGCTTTAACTCCCTGGCCAGGTGCACATTTGGTGTGTTTCTCTGCAAGATTACACATTGAATCGGCGTCGTAGCTTTTGCAGTAGTATCCATCCAAAACACCACACACTGCATTACTTGTTGATGTGCATTCCTGCACGGTGACAAAACCTGGTTCTGAAAATTAGACACCAAGATGTACTTACTAGTTGAGGTGCATGCGCTTTTCAGACTAATTTCACCTTTCAATGCTGATGCTGTGTTCATTTAATAGCAGAACTGTGTCTTGTTGGACAGTGCGTTGACCTCACATAAATCATATATCAAGAAAATAAGTGGCACATCACAAATGCAAAAGTTGTTTTCACCAATCATAATGTGATTGCATGTACGTATGTACTATGAAAAAGTGCATTTCCCGCTGGTTCGTCACGCCCCCATATATGGTCATGCCTCGTGACATAACATCTGGGATCTCCATATATGGGCATATATGTAGTCGTGACGTAGACGACATTGCCAAGGGCCCTTCCCCACATATGGGAATGTTAATGTGAAGACCCTCTCCTACCCTACGTATATGGCCATATCACGCCTCCATATATGGTCACACCTCGTAACATCATACCTCCATATATGGTCATGCTTCGTGACACCACGTGACATCATGGAGACCCTGGAGACTGCATCGTTTATCTGCCCCGTGTGAACACATGTTGTGTTCACACGGGGCAGATAAACGATGCAGTCTACCATTCATTGTCAAAGAAAGCCAGCAACATGACGTTCCAAAGGCTCAACGATGCATGCACTGTAGCTGCTCCAAATCAACTCACAACGCGTCTTTGCATCGTTTCATCTGCCCGTGTGAACGCACAATAAGATCTCCATATATGGTTGTCAGTCCGTCACGCCTCGTGACATCACACGCTCCTGTCATTCTGACATCAAACCCAAAAATGAAACAGTCTGCCGTCACCCAGGCAGATGCATGCACACGACCTCAGGGCGTCTTACTGGTGAGTGGTGAATAATACATTGTATCCGAGTGCAGGCCATCCATTCACTTGAAATGTGCGTTAACTGGCAGTAACCGTCAATCAACATTATATAACCATAGCCATTTAAAACAATTTTACCTGCACTGCAAGAACTGCAGGGGAAACACTTGGTCAGGCCGTTGGGTTCATTCATGTAGGTACCCCTCCCACAAGGTATACAAGATGTACCGGAGTCCACCTTACAGTCTCTTCTCACAACCGAGCCTATGGGACAATAATGTATTCTTAAAACCACATTCACACATTGTTTAGGTCATGACAGGAGGACACTGTCAAGATAAGGTTTGAAATTATACAGGCCACCCATAGCCTCTTTTAAAGTCACCCAGTATTGTATGTATTGTCTTTTAACTGTAATCAATGTACATCCGAGTCCAGTGGCAACGAGCCACTGAGCCATTTACCCGGTACTGGTAGAACAAATTATTAGGATGAAGGATCCTATTTAACAGCAAGATGACAGAAGCGTTCCACTGTTAAAAGCCAGAAGCACTATTTCACTGTGATCACTATGCTTTTTCCAACTACCGGTATTCTTTTGTTGTTTTTACAGTTAATATTACATTTACCAGTGGACCAAGATAAATATGTCTGTGACAAAACATGGAGAAGGGCATGTTTAACAGGCTGCCAAACACACAAAACACTTCCAGGTTTTCCGGAGTAGTAGCATTCCTTGAAACACCTGGTGCCAATACTTGTAGGCAGATGGAAAAAGGTCACACCAGGGGATAGGTGCCTGGAGAGGTTGGCTCAGGACTGGGATGCTTGTCGACAGCCTAAGTCCCAGGAGGGGTAATGGGCGTAAGTAAGCAAGCAATCTTCCCCATAGCATACCTGGGATCTGCAGGCCGATGGAAAAGATGCCTCTGACCTGAGAAAGGTCAACAGCAGACTGAGCAGAGCAGTCACCGTTTTGAATAATGCAAGACAATATAAGGAATAGAAATGTGATATTGTTATCATTATCATAGTAATTTCTATTTACTGTATTTCTACCGTTTAATCCTACTTTGTATTGATGGTACAATGTCAAGGGACCAACACCCAAGAATGTTTCCCGTTTATATACCGTACTTGTATGGGATGTATGAAATAAAATATCGAGCCGAGTTGAGTGTAGTTAACAATGACTTGCTCCATGGAGACAGAACGAAGAATAAGTTGAGTTTGTTTGCCTTTTTTTCCCAGGCCCCCGGTTAGCATCATCATAAAAGGAGGGAAAAGGGGAAAAATGGGCTACATCTTGCACTACCCCTTAACCCTTATCCCTAAACTAATTTGCCATTTTCTACTATTTAAAAAAACCTTTTAAAATAGTTCAAATAGCTGATCTACAAGCTCACGTGTAGATATAGATCGACTATTTTAAATGATTTTCAAAATAGTAAAAAATGGCAAATTAGTTTAGGGATAAGGGATAAGGTTGGCACAAGATGGAGCCCATAGAGTGAGGGGTAAAAATAACTTATTTCACTTGAGAGCGGTTTTGAAGGAGTCAAGGGATTTGCATGTCTTAACATATTGAGAACTGAGATCAGAATCTACAACATTTTCAGTTTTCTGAAAGAAAAAAAAACCTATGTTTCTATATTAGACCCCCGCCCCCCAGAAGCAAAGATACGAGTTAAAAAAACGTTTGCTATGAAAGAATATTCAAAGATTTGCCGTGCTACGAGCTTTGTAGATCTGCTATTTTTTCCTCACAGCTAAAGTATATCAAATAATGGTGGTTTTTAATTGGCTAAAATGACACAGATGCGTTCTAGGTCATAATTTGTTCCCCTGCTGTCTTCCACCCAGCACCAGCTATGAGCCCCATGTCCCTTGTTTGTGCTGATGAATCTAGGTTGTACGTGGTTTGTTGAACTCCCTCTGGTGTTGTGGGTGTGGACTTCGTTGACATTAAGGAAATATTTAGACAGGTACATGCTTATCTTGGTGGTGTAGCGAATCTTGTGGACCAGACCCATTGCAAGATGCTGTACTCTGTCGTCAACCCTAAGATTTCCCAGCCTGTCAAAGTGGGAGAGACGGCAGGGATTGTTTTGGGAAGTCTGGAGCCTTGTTTTAAGGGTCTTTTTTGGTGCTGTGGTACCAAGAGCATACTTGGTACCACTACTACTACTACTTGGTATTAAGTCCCTCAGCTCTGAACTCGGTAGAATCTGCACCTGGCTCGCTGATAACAAACTATCCTTACACCTGGGAAAAACTGAATCCATTCTCTTCGGATCAAATAGTAATCTCAGCAAGGCAGATGGCTTCTTGGTTAGAGTGGGTGACAATATTATCACACGAAAAGATGACATTACCTACCTATAGGTTCCATCCTGGAGGCCAATCTTTCCGGTGATAAAATGGCCACCAACGTAATCAAAAAAGTCAATCAAAGAACAAGATTCCTTTACAGGATCTCCTCACTGGTCAACAAAAACACCTTGAAGACCTTAACGGGAGCCCTCGTACAAGGTTTCTTTGACTATGCATGCACCTCTTGGTACCACAGCACCACAAAGGACCTTAAAACAAGGCTCCAGACCTCCCAAAACAAACTGGTCAGGCTCCTACTTGGCCTCACCCCCCGAACCCACCTCACCCCTGCCCACTTTGAAAGGCTGGGATGGCTTAGGGTCGACGACAGAGTACAGCATCTTGCAATGGGTCTGGTCCACAAGATTCAATACACCACCAAGATACCCATGTACCTGTCAGATACTTCCTTAATGTAAACGAAGTCCCAACTCACAACACCAGAGGGAGTGCAACAAACCATGTACAACCCAGATTCCGCACAAATAAGGAACTAAATTATTTTCGCTCCTATGCCACCAAAATGTGGACCAACAGTCATTAAGACATGTGAATCCCTTGACTCCTTTAAAACCACTCTCAAAGGGCACCTACGGACGGCTGCAATTCGAAACTGGCCCCTGTAAAATCTGAATCCCCCCCACCCCCCCTTTCCCCTCACTGTATATGTTTCTTTTCCCTTTTTGCTTCCTTTATGATGAATTCCTGTTCTGTTCTTTAACTATATAGAAGTGTCTATTTGTACGTCTCTAAATGTTTTGATGAATTGAACAAGGTGGACCCTGTTGTAAACAAGTGTGATAGAATGAGCCCTTCCACATTCCATTGTTACAATGGGAGGCAACGCTATAGTGTCGCCACTCTCTTACTATTATTACTCTGCATTATAGTAACTTTGACTGCGAGAAGAAAGGAGATCAATACCTTTATTACACATTGGACAGCATAGTGGTTCTAGTGGATCGTTAGTCTTATATTCTTCTGCTCGACATTCTTCTGCTTTCACGAGCGCAGAGAAGTACGGGCTGATTAGAACTGAAAAAGAAAGCCATGTCATGAGTTTACACAGGTCAGGGTCCAACTCTAACAGCTACAAAAACTACGACATATTTCAGAATTGACATTATTGACTATACGTAAGAACATATGGTCTGAGGAGTACTTACCAAGCAAAATATATATCATTAAATAATACATCACTCACTCAATCACTTCTTGACAAATTGAATTGTAACATATTTGTGATAAGAGAGGCCATGGAGCACTGCATAACTTATTGTAGCCTTGGTTATTCGCTTTTGACTAAAAAAATCCTACAATTTTAAAGAGAAGCTATAACAGCGGCTAACGGCTAAAACCCTTAAGTATATACTGATTATACTCTAAGCTAAACCCCAGGAAAACAAACTTATTTTCTTTTCTCGTCTTCTTCTTCTTCTTCTGCTTCTTCTTCTACTTCTTCTTCTTTGGATTTAATGGCGGCTTGCCGGCTTGCAAACAATTGCTTTCAGGTGTATACCGCCTACTACTGTACCGGAGTATGTAGTCCGACTAGGTCTATGCTCTATTTACTAAAAGTCCACCCAAGCATCTATCCACCCAAGTGCTCCCCTTCCATATTCTGTCCTGACTGTCCATTCCTATATCCCAGACCCTGAGGCGTGAGGCCTGAGATAATGTGTATCCTTCCCTTAAAGTGCTGTCCAAATCTTCTCCAGTGACGTCCAGACGGTCCAGTACATCCAGAAATCTTTTGACCGCTTCCAGTATCATTTTTATCCTCTCTGACTTGGTCTGTATGTGAGCTGCACAGTTGATCACAACATTGAAGCCAAAAATCGTTTCTTATCCACGCACATCTGCGTCTGAATCAGTCACCTTGCCTTTCCTCTCTCTTTTTTTGAGCGGTTGCTTTTAGGCGCCTACCGCCACCATAGACTGTGACCGTCCACCACCTAATGTACCGAGAGAGTAGGCCTATGAGTCCCTCTCTGCATTTTGCAGATGTGACTTTATGGGCTCTATTTTGGTCCATGCATGCTCATGCTCATTTGACCTGAATTCCCCTTTCATTGTCAATGGTAAATCTTGAGACGTGTGGGAACAAAAGCTGTATATAGGAGGGGCTATTGCCCCTCAAAAATCACACCCATGTAAAGTGAGGGGCGCTCTTATCAAAGTCAAAGTCATATGAGTTATTGCAGTGAAATTTGTTCTCTGCATTTGACCCATCTCTTGGAGCGGTGAGCCGCAGCCAAGAAGTGGTGAGCTGCAGCCATGCCGCGCTCGGGAATCATTTGATTAGTTGATTTGACCCCCAATCCAACCCTTTGATGCTGAGTGCCAAGCAGGGAAGCATTGGGCCCCATTTTACAGTCTTTGGTATGACCCGGCCGTGGATCGAACACCTGACCCCCTAGTTTCAGGGAGGACAGCCAGACACTCTTAGCCAGGTTAATAAGATGGCTGCAATTAGAAACTGGCCCCGTAAAATCTGAATCCCCCACCCACCCCTTTTCCCCCTTACTGTATATGTTTCTTTTCCCTTTTTACCTCCTCTATGATGATTTCTTGTTTTGACTAGTTGTGTATATTTGTACATCTCTAAATGTTTTGATGAATTGAAAATGGTGGGCCCTATTGGTGTAATGCTTTATGGTGTAGTCCACTCACAGTTAACATTTTTTGTATTGAGTATTTGTATTTATTTATTTACTTATTTGTATTTGTACTGTAATTCTGCAAACTGCAGGACAGGACAGGACACTTTAACCACAAGGCCACTGTCTGGTTATCATCGTACATCATCATGCATCATCTCATACTGGCCAATCAGAATGCCTGTTGCCACAAATAGAAGTCATATTTGGTGGACTGGACATTTGACCTAATTTCTCCTTTCATTGTCAATGGCAAATATGAGATGTGTGGGGACAAGATTACATACATTTTCCCTTCATTGTCATTTAATGTTTGTGTTGTTGACATTTTGTGGGGACAAAATCTGGGGCTAGCTTTTGTGGCTCTTGGCTCTTATCATCGTATTTAGTATTAGTATTTTAGTATTTATTTATTCAGCACAATATAAAAACAATACAGTGAACATACAAATATAAGAAAGGTAAAGTGGTAGGCTGAGGAAAAAAGCCCAAGGGTCTTATACGAGGCCTCTAAAACACAATGACACATTGTACAAGAAATATAGAATATCCATAATACATGACTGCAGTAGGCTATATATAAAATAAAATGACAACAACATGATTAGAATACTTGGTTATATACATGATTAGAGAAAAGAAGAGATAATATACAAAGAAATATAATTAAGTGCATGGGTCCTATAAACTTGTGTTTGAAATTATTTAATGAAGTAGAATTAGATGAGATTGCTGTATAGGTGTTCCATAGCTGGGCACCCCTATCTGATGGAGAACTGACACAGACCAGTAACTTTGGGAGATGTAAATTATTGTTGAACTCATAGGAGGCCTTAGCTATATGTTTCACCAGTTTCAATTGAAACGGGCCTCCACCCTCAGGGGGGCCTCAAGCTCCACCTGAACGTCAGGCGTCAGTCAACCACCACCACTCCCTCTCTATCTCGCTCACTCACTGCCTTGCTCTCTCCCACAATGTTAAGTTACACCTATTTTATGTTAATAACCTGGGTAAAATGTGCAGCAATGGGAGGTAGACACATTAATTGTGAAGGGACGACAGGATGAGGAGAGGTGTTGTTGTTGCTAATTGTCGAGAGTAATGTCTGCGTGTGATATTGAACAGTCAAACTATTTGTATCAATACTGCTGTATCAACAAAATAATTATGTAGGTAATTTATATGGGGGCCTCATATTTGGTCTTGAAACGGGCCTCCAGATTCCTAAGGCCGCCCAAAGAGGTATTTACATGGCAAAGGAAATTAAACTGGCTGGAACAATACTTTGAAAATAAAGTTGCAGGTTTATGTATTTAAATTAAAGATTGGTAAAATATTGAGTTGTTTGAAAAGAGGGGCAGAATGGGCAAAAAATCGTACATCATCATACAACATCTCATTCCGGCCAATCATAATTTGCGTCCTCAACTTCGTCTTCAATGTTTGTGTTTGTCCAGCTTTGAGTGTTTGGGTAAAGGAGGGGATAACACCCCTCAAACATATTTCAATATGGGGGGGGGAGTTCCAGACCCACAGGAACGCACCCAGGGTGCCGGCCCGATTCCAGCGAGCCGCCCCGTGTCCGAAACGGTTGAGAAATGTCAGAGTTACCGTGTGGGGGTCCCTCTACTGTACTGTACTGCACACCTGAAATCACCATTATATACAGTTAATATGTGCGTGTGTTTGTGTGTGTGTTAGGTTGCGCCCAGGTGGTGAAAAACAACCATGCTGTTTTCGTGCTCACATACCCAGGCAGGCACCCACACACACTTAAGGAAGTGGTTTGCACCACTTAAAAAGTCAAAGACCCGGCACCTCCCCTTTTTTCTCCATACTGTACATGTTTCTTCTTTCTTTAACTGTATGTGATGATTTTCTTTTTTCATAGAAGTGTATATTTGTACGTCTTTGAAAATGGAGGACCCTGATGTAAATGTGAAGTCTTAGTACTTTTCTGGAAGTTCTTCCATCTCCTTACAACAGTGGTTTACTGGGTTTTGCCGTTTGCTAAATAACACCATAAAACCGCCATTACCCTTTTAATGTCACGCACCCCCGGGCCTAGAGGGTGTTTGCGCACCACAAGGGGTGCACGCACCACAGTTTTGGACCCCCCGGTTTAGAAAATAGTAGATCTACGACTACGACTACAAGTTCACAACGCCTTGTGGTTGTGGTGTAGTTTTGGTCTGATGTCACACATAAACACAAACCCTTGGTGCTATCTCCACCACAGTGGTTGGCTCTGAAACATTTTAATTTCAAGGTTCCCCATAACGAGGATGTGCAAAATTGCAAATAGAACCAAATGGAAGGGTCCATAATTTGCACACACTCAGAGTTAGCCTATACAGACGTGCAAGGGTCCATTTGGAAACCCCCTCAAGGAACGAACCCTGAGGGTCCCCGGACCCCACTTTGAGAATCCCTGCTTTCAACAAAAAGGAACGGCACCTGCACGTGTGCGGCAACGGTTTGTGTTTGTGTGTCAGAAACGTACCTTTTATTAGGTCGGATGTCACCGTGATGCTGTAGAAAGGGAACTAACACGGTTTGATCCTGATCCCACAAAAGAGGTGTGTGATGTCAGGCTGTGCTCAGGACATGGAGTGAAGATGCCCTTACATAACCCCGTTTGTGCCCGTACTACTCACACATACAAGAGACAACCAAGACACATACAGTTTATAATACATCATCACAGACACCGACAGAAAGGACAGAAAAGAGAAAGACGGACAGACAGACGGACGCTCCTGGAAGGAGTGAGTCCCCAGTCTCCCCAGACTTCAGGTCTAGAGTTCTCCACATCTCAGGTCTTCTCCCCCCCCACATAACACAATGAGTAGGAGCCACAGCGACCTTCTCCTCCGCCGCCAAATGCAGAGGAACAACGCACAACAGACCACCTCCTCCTGCTCCCCTCTGGGGGCCCCCTGGTGGGGGAGGGACTGGTGTGGAGGACCGCATGGTGACGAGGTCACCGCCACCCTGTCCGGTGACGGCACATGGACAGTCATCGACAGGGCCATGAGGTTGCAGAGGGAGAAGCAGGCTGACCGGCAGGCACCGCTGTGGGCCGTCCTCAACCTCTCGTTGGCCGCAATCGTTTGCGCTGAACTGTCTGGGATTCTGCTGAGCCCACGTTACGACGTTATCACCCCATACCGGGGTACCGTCTGGTACGGTGAACTAGCCCTGGCCGCCGTGTTCAGCCTCAACGCCCTGGTTCACTTGTGGATGTGCCTCAGGTCTACTGTGATGGGCCCCTCCACCATCGCCGTGACCCCTGGACAGCACACGCTGCTTGGCCTTCGGAACTCAGGGATCCTGGCCACGCCCCCGCCTCCTCCTCTTCAGGGCCCGCTCCAGTTCTCCGGCATGCTGGGGGGGCAGAACGTCCGGAGTTTCAGCCCCTCGTGCCCCCCCACCACCCCCACTACCAGCGGCCCCAACCTCTCTCCCAGCTGCAGCAGCAGTCTGGGCCCCCCCGCGGAGGGCTCTGGCGTCGGGACTCGCTACCACCGCACCACCTCGCCCTCCTTGTTCAGCCCTGCCCCCAGGGGTAACGAGGAGGACTACATGGAGGACCTGGAAACCCTGGAGCGGTTCCTTCACACCGAGGAGGAGAAGGATCACCAGCACCGAAAAAGAAGCCGGCTGGGAGGTCCACCGGAGTCCACGTCTTGGTCCGCCTTCTGGAACTACAACCGCTCGGTGGGAGACTGCAGGGCCCAGAGTCTCAGGAGGTTCCAGTACCAGCCAGCCTGCCGCTACTCACCGGCGCCCTCGTCCGCCCGCAAAGAAGACGACGCCGCCGACCCGGCGGGATCCAAACGGCACACGGCGGCGGAGGTGTGGTCCCGCGTCGCCGGTCGATCCGTGTCGGCGGATCGTGTGGGCGACTGGACCGCCAACCTCCGCAAGTGGCTCAGCGACACCATCCTGGCGCCGCTGGCCGAGGAGATCGACGCGGTCAACGGGCAGCTCCGCAGGACGGGCTCCCCGGAGGTCCAGATCGGAGAGACGGCCATGGGCGCCCTGAGGCAGGCGGCCGCGGCCAACGCCTCCTCCGTGCCCACCCTGAGCGCCGTGGTGCGCTACCTGGACGTCACCGCCGATCAGGAGTACCTGCTGGACCGGATCCGGGAGCTGGCGCACGGCGGCTCCATGAGCTGCTTCCGCTGGAACGGTGGCGGCGACCCAAAGACAGGCTGGAGGCAGTGGCGGACGGACCTGCCCACGGACGCCGCCGTCGTGGCACACGTCTTCTGCACCTACATGGACTCGCGGCTGCCGGCGCACCCCCGGCACCCCGACGGAAAGACCTTCACCTCGCAGTACTTCGATCACGCCCCGGCGGCGGGCAATAAAGCTTTATTGCTGGACGACGGGGCGCCGCTCTGCATCCGCCAGGGCGCCGCCAACCCGCCGCGCTACCAGCTGCTCCACCGCGGACACGTGTACAGCCTCCCCGAGGACAGGAACAACCTGTTCCACACGCTGCTCCTCTTCTTGTACGCCGTCAGAACACACATGCACGGCATGCTGGGGCGGGTCAGCCTGGGCCCGTCCGGGGTCAACATCTTGTGGATATTCACAGACTGATGGCGACTGGTCCAGTGCCGCGGTCCAGTGCCGCGGTGCAACATCTGCATTTCTTCATTTACACAATTAGAGAATGTAGAAGAATTGTTATTTTGATCAACGCTTGCCTGTTATCTCTGCTATGATACCAACATCATACAGAATGGAATTGTGGACAAAATCTTATCAAACAATAACAAAATATTCTAAGTCTTGGGTCTGAAACTCTCATCAAATCCATGGTCCATGTCTCAAATGCAGAATAAATAATGGGCCATGATAATATGAAAAAGGTTTCAAACTACGTTTGACACTACTGAACAAACACTGTACAGCAATGATTACTATTAGCTATTTAATTAAATAGCTTAATTAACTGGTCAACATTATTACAATATCTCTCCTTACTGGCCTACCGGCACAATGCCAAAATGCCGCAACTCGCCTGGACTTCAACCAGCCAAAATTCTCACATGTCTCCCCCTTCTCAGCTCCCTCCATTGGCTCCCGGTCGCTGCCGGAGTACAGAACTATGATGCTAGCCTTCAAAGCAACCACACATGGTGCCCTCATCTTGCAAGTCTGATCGGACCCAACAAACCCTCCCACGCACTCAGATCAGCCTACGCAGGGAGGCTATACCTTCACTAAAAATGCCGGGACAACGCTCCACACGTCCCAAACTCTTCTCCCTTCATTTAAAGATGGAGTGCCGTTGAATTCTTTGTTTTCATCTATGCCAAACCCGGGATTTCTCAGGTTTATTGATATAACCCTCCTGTGCCAAACCCGAGAAATTGCGGGTTTCTTTAATGTCTATTAATCAATTATGAATAGTATTTTAATTACCGTGTCTTAGTTGTTTTAGCATCGGTCACTAGCCTCCGAGGGCTCCCACATGTGACATCATCGAAAATCCAAAAACGCTGTGCACGCACACAATCTTTGGGGCTCAGATTTAGGTAAATGAGGAGTTTAATAGATTTAATCCAACCTTGTGAGTAGCCTACTACTCAACGTCCTGAGTGAGACTATAAAATGGACGATTAGTACTTCCGGTTCAAGCAGCGGGTTCACGGCTCTCTCTTCTTCTGCATTTCCGTGCATCCTGCTGGCACTGGTCGTAAAGCACAGCCTCTTTGCTAAGGTGACAGGAGAGAACGAGTTGAACTGGTAAGTGTGGCCACACAAAAACATCACACTTCACACAACACTTTCTGTACACTTTTTTGAAGAAAAAAACAAAACAAAAAAAGTCTTCCTCCTAGTATAATCATAGTGATGATCTTGTTTTAGATCATGTTTTTATTTTCAAAAGAAGAATGTCTCTCTTATACATAATTATGCCAGTGATCTTCCCCAGTGCCACTAAAATTGGCAGATTTCTGCCATTTACAGCTCTCACAAATTAAAAAAAAAACATTAAAACAGTTCCTTTGTTTGTTATCAGTGCTGCACACAATACATTTCTGAGAATATGTCCTGCAATTCAATGTCATATTTAAACAACCTCAAACACATAGGGCTGTATTTTGCGTGTCTTAAGTACCAGGTCTTATTCCCTAACTTGAGTAAACTAAAGACCTGGAGGCGTGATCAATGCTCTTTGGCCACTCAGAATAGCCAAATGGCATTGATCACGCCTCCAGGTCTTTAGTTTACTCAAGTTAGGGAATAAGACCTGGTTCTTAAGACACGCAAAATACAGCCCATAATGTCAAGATACAAGTACAAGAACAAAGACCAATTGTGTTGCAGTGAAGAGGATGCATGTCATTGGTCAAAGATAAATGCGAACCTCCTCTTAATCTCTTCCACCAATTTCTTTCCAGCTTTCTCTTGACTGTCCTGACAATCTACAAAAGACCATAGAGATAATAAGTGTTACAAAGACTGCTCACACAGATCAACAATGGATCATGAAACACTTTTGTGAGTATAGAGTCAGTCAGTATCAGTAATAGCGACGATTAATAGTGAGCTGTTAATAATATTACCTGAGTATAAGCAGAGAGGGGCTGAGAAGGTGATTCTCGTTCCAAACTTTCCATCTGCATCTTCAAATACAGGCATCACTAGACCTCTCTGTTGAAACCACTCTTGGAGGGCATTCCTCATAGACGACTGATCTTTACTTGTGGATGCTAAATGAATAGATGAATGGACAGATTAGCCACTGGATCAGCAATGAAGTCCTGTGGCTGAAGACATATCAATTTACAATTTAGGCCACACTCTTATCCACAAAGTGGAGCTACAAAGTGTAAGATAGTTACAAGGTTACAAAGAGCAAGATAGGAGTAAAGAACATATGGACTCCAGGTAGTCAAGTAAATGGCAAGGAAACATTTAATTGCTACAAATTAACTAGGACCACCGGTAGATATCAAAGAAAGCATATGTGTATAAGACAAACTGTGTAAACAGGCAAGCACATCTATCTAAATAAAGTGTATAACAATATATAGTATGTGAACGAGTAACATACAGTACATACAGTACATGCATGCATACAGTACATCTGGATGCAATAACAAAAAATAGGCAAAACTTTGTGATGAAAATAAATAAGGAGTGATAGGGGATGAGGGGGACTCTGACGTCTGATGGATTTTAAGGCCCTCATTTATCAATCGAGTGTAAAATCTGCCACAGATTCGAGTGCAGGTTTCGTAGTACACCCACGTCGCCACGGCATTTATAAAGTGATCGCAAACAGCTGATCCTTCCATAATTTCGTTCTGACGTTAATAAATGTGACGGCTGAAATCTATCTGGCACGCCCTATGAAATCAAGCCTCGCCCTCGTTTTTGCGACTGAACACATGTTTACGACCTGTGGGAACCATGGAAACCATGGAAAAAAGGTTTCTCCCGTGCCTTGCCCGCCTCACGCACCTCTCTCTCACACACACACACACACACACACACACACACACACACACACACACACGCAGAAGCACACGCAACTTGCAAGCCCACTGGTGTCTTGTTAAATAAAGAACGAACACCTGCATGAATTAAATAAAGTTGTAGGCCTACCCTGTCTGTTTTCCTCTCACCTCGCTTGCTTTGCTGTCATGTCCACGCATGCACGCATATACATGACACATCGACATCGCATCGCCATGAATGGAATTAGTTTGTAGGCTGGCCTATATTAATTTTACCCATTCGTGCGCAGTGCACGGCGAAGGCGTGATACTGCGCACTGCTGTGATATTAAAGTCCTGTGGGTGACATGCCTGCATGAGAGATAGGCTATCATGTCGTCAAGGCAGCTCACAATCAACGTTTATGTAGTGATTTGATCATTGATGAACGAATCATAAACATATGGATGAAGGCTTGCCGCTTGCGCTGGTATGTGTTGGCGACGCACGCCGCGGTCCCGTCCTCCCGACCCCCGAAAATGATCTCGCTTTTATCTGAACTGTCAAAACTGTCTAAGCACTTATAAATGGTGAATGATTAAGCCCCTTACGCCTATAGCCTGCTAGTACTTACTACAAATAGGCAAGCTGTATTGTATGCTTGTCATTGTCACTTGGAAATAAAGGCGTGCAGTCCATTCATGCCTTTAAAAAAATAATAATATCATAATCGCATATGCCGCATCACCGCGTCCACATGCGCTCCAAAATCATCTCACAAGTGCGCTCGCATAACAAGTGTTTGATTAAGCACAAACTAATACATTGTAAACATGTTATATTGTTTTTAATTGCGCGATTTTAATTACTTGTAAAGTTGGAAATCTCTCTTTTGTTTTTTACATACACATACCGTTTTATATTTTCATTTTAGGAGTGAAAACATATGTTTAGATGCCTGTGACAGTGTCAGCAGTTCAGACAATGCTGCTCCGCTTGTGTAAGAAAAGAAAAAAATGCGTACGCCAGCTGAGGAGCAAACGTGGATTTTGCACGTTGTCACGTTCAATTTCAAGCGTTGGCGGAAATGGTAAATGTCAAAAATGTCGGCAATTTCGGCGTGCACCCATATTTTGGTCTACGCACGGTTGATAAATGAGGGCCTAAGACTGCAGCAGAAGATGGGGACTAAATGCAATACACATAATGCTACACATATGCTGGCCAAACACCTTTCAAATGACAGGGAACTGTGAACATGAGGATGGAGCTCACCTGTGTCTGGAGTCTCTGGACCCTGCAACAGTCTCAGCAGGTGCTGACTAAGCCTGGCCTGTGTCTCCTTCTTACTCCGCTGAGTAGTCCGCTCCCCCCGCTCTCCCTTGGCCTCCACGCAAAACCTGCCCACAGTACACCAGAGTTGGGTTGGGCTGTTTGTATTTCTGGAAACCATTTCATCATCGATAGTAGTGCAAATTACCCCAAGTTTGTTCATTGACACTGAATTAGTGACTAACATTGTGACCTCATAGACGTTTGGTTTGAGATATTATCTAAATCAGTTTTATTTAAATGCAGTGAACAGAAAATGAAGCCATACTATCCCAGTAAACTGTAAAACCACCACAGGTTCTGTCATATCCCAGTTCAGTCATAGTATTATAATATACAGTAGATGCTCCATTGTTGTTTTCATTATAGCCGTGACTTGTCAGTCACTGCTGTTCACAAATAAACTTCTTCAAATTAGCTATTTGTCGTATTATATATGAAAACGCATTCTGTGGTTAAGAGTGGTTAAACACTAACCCTGTGAATGTAAGCTTGGCTGAGCCTCTGTACCACACAGATTTCAGGACTGAGCCTTTCATCTTTAGACCTGCCGCTGTAGCCAGCAGAGTCTTCAGTTTCTCCTCAGCTCTGGTAGGCAGGGCCGTAGCACAACGCATGAGAGGAGAGAGGCAAGACAACGCCGTTTGGAAAGCAGCCTGGCGAGCTGATGCCTCACTGGTATCTATGGAACGCACAGTCATGAATAAGGGTGGAACAGACATTTTTTTAAATTGATAATCGATAATTGAATACATATATTTGATAAAATATACAGATCTATATAAGCTCATGAGTTATGTAGATCTTACAATTTAAAGTGTAAAATACGCTTAAAGTGCAAGACCACTTTGGTAGAGGTTTGGGTTGTGTACCTTGCCATGGTGTAACCCAAATGAGGACAATAAATCAAAAATAATTGCTCCAGTGATTAGAAATTGATAATTAAAAAATATGCTCCTCATTGACTTGTATTGTGTTAGTAGGATCACTAATAGTATGTGCTAATCACTGGAGAAATTATTTTTGATTTCTTGTCCACATTTAGAGTTACATCATGGCAAGGTAACTACACAACCCAAACGAAAAAGTAATGGATTGAATAATCTATATGAAAATAATAATAAATTGTCATCAACGCTTTGCTGCAATAGATTTGGGATAAACCTGGTACAATACATAAACGCACCGCACATACATCCATGGCTACCATTACCTGTTCCAGTATACGTGAAGACACAGGTGATGTTGGTGAGAGAACAGCAGAACTTCAGTGGTTCTGGTTGCTTATAAACGTCCTTAGGAAGAGAGAAGGAACGCTGGCTGAAGTGCTGGTTCACCTTTTCTTTGACTTTACTCTCATCTGCAAAGAGACGGACATGATCAGACAGGACAGGAAGAAACAGGAGTTTGACTTTATTATTAGGAACATTTCTTGACAAAATTATCTTAGTCTTCTGGCAGCCTATTAATAATGACAAATTTTCATTTCATTTTTCCATGTTATTTTGATCGCACACACACACACACACACACACACACACACACACACACACACACACACACACACACACACACACACACACACACACACACACACACACACACACACACACACACACACACACACACACACACACACACACACACACACACACACACACACACACACACACACACACACACACACACACACACACACACACACACACACATACATTAGTGAAGCATATAGACTATGTACCAGGCTGGCAGATCTGCCCAGCGCAGCCCAGGGTCAGATAGGCGTTATGGGAGGCATCTTTCTTGGAGGTGAACGGCCTGTGGTCTTGGAAGGTGAAGCGCTCCAGAGACACAGACACTCTCCATTCCCATTTCTTCTCGAAGTTCACACTCTCACACACCACAGTTCTCGGCTTCACACTGACCAGAGGCAGAAACTGTCTGATCTCTGTCAAAACATCACATGCACAAACATGTACATACACAAAGACCATGAGGACAACTCAATAGAGTGGCGTGACGTGATCATGTTCATTAAGTTGTCCTATAATCACAGTGGTGTAAAGTACATTTACTGAAGTACTGTACTTGAGAACAATTTTGAGGTATTTTACTTGAGCATTTCCAATTTCCATTACTTTTACTTCTACTCCATTACATCTCAGAGGCAAATATTATAAACCCACTACATTTATTTGAAAACTTACTAGTTACTAGTTACTTTGTAGCTTTTGATTATTATTACAAAACATACAGTAACCACTTCAGCACTATATACATTTCAGCCATTTGAAAAAGCCGATCTACAAGCTCATAATGCATCGCGATGCGACGCATTGTGAGCTTGTAGATCTGATATTTTCAAAAGATTTTTATACATTCGAAAACTTGAAATGAGACATTCTGCATAATGAGTATGTACTTTTGGTACTTTAAGTACAATTTGATGCCAATACTTTTACTCAAGTACATTTTGAATTCCAGACTTTTACTTGTAACGGAGTAGTTCTATATTGCAGTATTGATACTTCCACCACTGCCTATTCAGGACGGTGAGCAGTTAAACCTTCCATTGGTCCAACAGCCGGCGACTTGGCAGTTTTCTTAGCAGGGGGCGGGGCAGAGTCCCCAGATGCTGTATCCATGGTGACAGGAGGGATGACTGATGGAACACCTGCCTGTTGACCAGGACCAATCACAGCACTGCCATCTGGTTCCTGAATCGGAGCTGAAATATCAGGAAGTAGAATAGTAGGGTTTGAGTAAATTAGTACTAATATGATTGTCAGTATTTGGGTTAAAGAGGACATATATATTGGTGCTTTCCCATTACATATGGTACAGGCTGAGTTAACATTCTAAATAATATGTCTCACCTACCTTTGTGTGGGTTTGGATTCGGAAATGCTTCCAGTAGAATGAGTAGATCATTCCTGACAATCTTCTTCAGAACATTGAACATGATCCGAGTGGCATCACTGGGATAGTTCTGTATCATCAGGTCGACGGTGTCAGTCCTGCTAGCGTTCTCCATGCGACTCTTAGGGATGGGCTGGAGGCCTTCGAGGTTATCAGGCTTTCTCAGGTGCCACTGGAAACTTCTCAACTCTTCGGTTTCAAGCTCCAACAGTATCTTCAACATTCTTGTCTCCATGGCCGATTCCTGGACGGTTCAATCTCTTAATGCTTTGGGTGTGAATACATTCATGTTTTATTTGTTACATATGCAATACACATTAATATACAATTCTACATTCCATGGCTTGTCTAAATAGTATCTGGATCAGTGGCGTAATTAGGCTTATCAGCCATGGGTTCTTTGAATGAAAGGGGCCCTGTACACGCGGAAATCGGTTATTTGTCGGGTAATTTGGACCATTTGGGACAGTTCTGGCACGGTTCTATAGTTCTATAGACGGCTGTTTTTCATTAAAAATGTACTTCAGTAAAAGTACAAAAGTATTGGCATCAAAATGTACTTAAAGTACCAAAAGTTAAGTACTCATTGTGCAGAGTATTGGAAATTGGAATTACTCAAGTGTAGTACAAGTACAAATACGTCTCTGTTCAGACAGAAGTGCTGGTGGGGAAGAAGTTTGTTTCAGGTCTTTCGTAGCGTGTTTGAAAACAAGCAATATTCCTCTCCCATCTACATTTGCTAGCTTAAATCTTTGTTTTCAAAATGCACTACTACTGCTACTTCCACACAAGGCGTTTCTTCTCCTCCACAGCAGACACACAAACATCGGGACACCCTTTTTGCCTGAGCCTGGGAGTTGATGGGAGCTGATGGGGCGCTTGTTTTACATCGCCGAATGTAGTTCCCACCAACATCGACACAATGTGTGGCCAGTGGTGTGGACGAGGTGTGAGCCCTGCAATGCCAAGAACGTGATAGGGTGAATGTTCCCAGTAGCTACCCACGATCAGTCCCATTAGGGAAAGACCAGGGCCACACAGTCCACCGCTCCCGAACTACTCTGCCGGGACTGGGAGGTCTGGCGCGTGGAAGGACTGGGCTCTGTGGGTTGACTACTGTCCGGGCCCCTTCTATATCTCACCAGGTCCACTCCTGCTCTCACCATTGGGCTTGAATGGCCCTCCTAAAGGCCTGACCGTGGACTGTTGGGCCTCCTCCTCACGGAAGACACAGTCTGGGGTGCCAACCCATACTGCTCCCGGCAAATAAGACTAAAGAATACATAGAATAAGGAGCCGCTGGCTCTAGATAACTGCTCTGGACCTCTGAATGAGAGAATGAACATACTTACATTATTATAGAAGGTAAATCTTCTTGCATGTGCTCAGTCTGTGGTCAGGTTAGAGAAGGAAAAAAACCCTCTTCTGACAGTCCGTTTCCTTCAAAGAAAATATATTGCTATTAGATTCATTAAATTGTTATTTTAAAACGTGGTTTTAGTCTCTTAGTAAAGGAACATCTATACATTTTTATGTCAGACACTCCCTATCCCTATTTCTGTATATCTTGGTGATACGATTCGGTTTCGGTTTCGCTTCCCAGGAAAGATCCCAGTTGAGTTTTCAAATACGCCGAGCCTAGGGATGTTTTGAAGCAGTTCTTATAGCCTTCATCTTGATATCACCGAAAGGTTTCCATGGTGAGAAGGATGGTATCCGTCAATAGATGGTGAATAGTGGAATAGTGTATGTTTAGGTTACGGCGCCATGTTCCTCAACGATTCAGCGGCTGAAACTAATGAGCCTACGGCGTCCAGACCAGATCAGAGAGCGAGTTGAGTCAACAAGTGGGTGTTAGCCTGACGTGCACAGCGCACGTGGGCAGGGCGGGCCGGTAGGCAACCTTTGGCATGGGACTGAGTGCCATGCCAACCAGGGGAAAACGAAACTAATTTGCCATGCCATGCCAACCAGGAGAAAACTAAATTAATTTAAACCTGACTCATTTACAAACAAATTGATGACTGACTTCTTCATATGTGATTGGTACAATTTAAGCAACCAGTATTATGTTTGTCACCCCCTGGTAAAACTAAGAATGGTAATCAGTGAAGAAATGGTATTGATAACTAATCAGTAACTGCTAAAGCTGCAGTGGACATTGGTAGAAGAGTTTATTGGTATGAGTATGAGAGAAGTCAGTACACACAGGTGACTTAACCCTAGCTAGTACTTTGTACAACAAATGGCACGTTGTGAGCTTGTAGATAATCTTCTACAAATTTGACCAAAATAGGGACACCAGTGTTAATCTGGTTATATTCATGTAAAAAACCACGTTGCTTACCTGGTGGATTGTTATTTAGAATGGCATCACACACGCTGATCTTAAGGATAAAAGCCCTCAGCAGCTGCTCTACGTGCCACGTGTCAGAACTCAGAACTGTAAATCAGAAACCACACAGAGTTCAGTGGTCATTCAATACGTTCATAAGACGGCCTATATGAAGAATTGTTATTTTGATTAATGCTTTCCTTTTATCTCTCCTATGGTACCAACATCAATACACATGGAATTGTGGACAAAATCTTATCAAACGATAACAAAATAGTCTTGGGTCTGAAAAGCTAAATCTCATCAAATGGTGTTCCGTGGCTCAAATGCCAAATAAATAATGGGCTATGATATAAAACGGTTGAAAACCATTGATCTAATCCATTTACATGTAGGGTACCTTACGTAAATAACTGTTAAATAGCTCTATATTGTGAGAGTAATCATTGCTACTGTATATACTAGTCATTGCTATAGTGTTTGTTCAATAACAGTGAGCTATTTTACACTGTTACTGAACAAACACTCTATAGTATATAGAGTCTATACTATAGCAATAATTATCACAATATAGAGCTATTTAATGAAATAGCTCAATTAACTGGTCAACATGCGTGTTTTTGACACTGACAGTTTGACACTTTGGCAATGTAGGCCTACTGTAAACGTATGTTACCTCATGCCAAGAAAGCTCTTTTGAATTGAACTATAACCAAACTATTACACAACAATAAAACAACAGGGAGACAGAAAGACACAATCATGACAAATAGTATTATCCAAGAGGAAGATAGCAAATTTGTAATATATACACAACATACTCTATTAGTAAAGACTATTACAATGATTAATGGAGCCCTAATTATGTTTGATTGATTAACCTGTTTAAAAGCCTATCAACATAGCCAGTTCCCACTATTGTATACGTGACGTCAATGAGATGGACATGCTATAGCCTTGTGTTATGCCTTCTTATACCAAATGTATCTGTTGTACCAAATGTATTGCTGGGGGCTGTTTCCTTCTTCTATCGTGCGTCTTTAAATGTTATATACTTATCTGTGTGCTGCAGGTGCCTTTTGGGTCAGCAGCATGCATGCCAGTTCCATTTTTGCTTGCAAAAGAACAGCCTGATACAGAGGGTGCAACAGCAACAAATTAGACCATATTCAATTTGAGCAGCATGGAGAGCAACCATGGATAGAGAGAATTGTTTAACTATAAAATATGGCAATTCATCCTACAACTGTGAGGGTGCTTGGGCACAAGTTGGCTCCTGTGTGTGTGCATGTGCCTGGTGCTGACCGCAGGATCGTTCTAGTCTAGACACAAATATACCCATCCTCTGTTAGGTAACCCTAAACAAAAATAAGAGGAAAGGAGAGCTTGCTAATAGTTTAAGAGTATTTTAATCTAATACCAATTTTTGCATAGTAGGCTAGATTGCTTGCAGCCTGAGCAGGCTTGCTTGCTTGCTGATTTGAGCCTGGTCTGGAGGAATTCTTGGCAATTGCTAAGGTAAGTATGATTTAAACCTGGGGTCGGCAACACTGCCATATCAACATTAAGTAATATACAGTATTGAAACAGAATTAATATATATTGTGCAGCGGGGGTGGGGAGATTTTAAAAATATATACCGGTATATATTATTCACCTAACAGACAGTATAGCAGCACTTTGACCCCAGACAGACAATAGAGCCAGTGCAGAAGCAGATCACTATTGCAGATGGCAACATGAAAATGTGCGTCTTTAAATGTTACATACTTATTTCTCTGTGCTGGTGTCTTTTGGATCAGCAGCAGGCATGCCAGTTCCCTTGCTTGCAAAAAAAACAGCCTGATACGGAGGGTGCAACAACAAACTAACGAGTAAGACGCTTGGTTTTGACATTGAGTTCATTCATGCATCTTTTTGGTTTTCATGAGCTTTAAGCACACGTTGAAACCAATGTCCTTTTTTTTCAGCAAATGAGAGAGAATGCTTGGCCATGTTGTATATCTGCTCCTATTTAGATCAGGTCCCGGACCCTGATGTTACATTTGTACTCCACTGCACAGAGAAAATATCAGATATACAAGCTCACAACACATTGCGAGCTTGTAGATTGACTATTCTTGTCACAGTACGGACAAGTATAAATCAAGTGCATCCACACAATGTCGGGAGAGTCATGATACAATAGACAAGGCATCACCCAGTAATGTGAAGGTTGGCAGGCTAAGCTTTTTTTCAGTTACGTTTGTCTTATTTTGAAACACATGGCAAAACAATAAAAGTTGACAAAAACTGACTCCAGACTGAGTGCACAAGGTATTTTTTTTTCTTTTTGGTAAATTATTTGCAATACAAAGGTAAAACACAACAAGCATGTCAGGCAAGGCCTGAAAACAATGCATGCAATATCAGCAGTTACAAAATCTTCATAAGTGCTTTGTTTGAAGAGATTAAAAAAGTTTGACAATATTCAGAGGAAAAGCTGCCCGACATTAGACTGATTTGGACAGACAAAAACATTAAAAGAGCTGTGACATGGGAATGTATCAATGGCCCCATTTACATCGGAATGAATGGATTCATTCCAGTTATCAGAATATAAATGCTCATGTAAACACCTCAATTGGAATAGAATATCCCATTCCGAATGAATTTTCATTCCGGTCTGGAGTGGTGGTATCGGTATAGATCACCATATAAACACTTTATTCCGAATGCTACTGGGAGTTTGGAATACATTATTGTATTATTTTACACATGTCTGCCCTTAGTAGACTATAGTGCTTTATGCCCATGTCCAAGCAGGGATGGCCATTTGGAGACATTTTATGTGCGCAAAAATGCACTATTTTACCCATTTGAAAAATACAAATACACCAGTGTTTTTTTCCCCATAATAAAATGCGCCATTTACAAACCCATCTGCGAATTACAGTGCCATTGTAATGCAATTGCATTGTATGGGTGTATGAATGCGGTGTTTTTTAGTTCTGGGTTGTCACGTGTGGTTGCAGGGACTGCGCTTCAAAATATATTTTTAGTTTAATTTTATCAGATAATAGCTCTTAGTGTTTGTCGGTCATTAATTTCTTAAGGGATAACGGTTATGGGTTGGCCATCTCTATAGTCCAAAGTAATATTCCGAATGAATGCTTTGGTCATGTAAACAACTGAGGAATAGGAATACTTGTATTCAGGTTCCATCCAAACAGTTGGGTATGAATCTCTGTTCGGAATGAATTCATTCATTCTGAATACATTTTGTGCATGTAACTGAGGCCAATGATGAATGAGTGAGCAGCAAAAGAAAGAAAGAAAGATATTTTGCAGAGCAAAGACAAATGCATTAATGGGTTGCATTTTGATAGCGCTTTTCTATGTCCGTGCTTACTCAAAGCACTTACAATGGTCCATTCATTAATTCATACATTGGGAGGTGAAGCGGCGAACAGTCAACGCCAGCATCCTCACTTCCCACATTCACACACCAATGGTGGCAACCACTGGAGGCAATGTGGGGTTCAGTGTCTTGCCCAAGGACAAGGAGGAGCTGGGATTCGAATCGCTGACCCACGGATCATTGGACGACCTGCTCTACCTCCTGAGCCTCCACAGCCGCCTCACATAAACAGTTACTTGTTTGTTATCAGTGCTGACAGTGCACACAATACATTTTTGAGAAATATGTCCTGCAGGCTGCAACTACATGTCATATTATGTAAACATCCTCAAACCCTTAATATCAAGATACAAGTAAAAAGACAAATAGTTAAAAATGTGATGTTCAATATTCAAAGTGCCCAGGACGTAATCCTGTAACCAATTCAACTATGCACTGGTAGCCATGCCCGTAAAGCCGTAATTAATCACTTTTAATTGGATTTCAATAGATGGGACTGTTGCGCAACTTGTGACTGCGACTTTAACTCGCATATATGGTAGGAACACTCTGAAATCATGTGCTAAAAAAAACACCCCCAAATGGCCCGCTTGTTGTGGTATAGGAAAATAACCTGAAACCTGAAACCAGGTTGGTAGAGAGAGTGAGCGAGAGAGACAGACGAGTGACGGAGTGAGGCTTTCTGTTCCCTCTCACAACAGGCTGATTTCGAGCGTTGCACACACACACACACACACACACACACACACACACACCTCGTGTGTGTGTGTGTGTGTGTGTGTGTGTGTGTGTGTGTGTGCACACGCCGCTAGAAATGAACGAAGAGAATCATACTAGCGATAACAGAAACGGGGCAAGTGTTCTTGTCACGTAACAGCAAGCTCCCCGTCGCACACACACACACACACACACACACACACATGGAAGACACCCCCCCCCCCCCCCCTCGTGTGCGTGTGTGTGTGTGGGGGGTAAATTGAAACCAAAACACCCTCCTTGTTCTATGAATATGATATCTACAAATCTACAGAAATCAAGAGGCTCAGGAGACTTATTTAGGCTCCGAGAGTGATGAGGGCTCAGTTTCAGTTACATATCAATCAAATGAGTCGCTCGTATACCGTACGTGTGCAAGCTGCATGCAAGAAAAAGTATCACAAGCTGCCGTATGCAAAGCAACACCCGACGTCTAGAGCTTGCCCCCCGTCCCCGTCAATCTTAGCTCAAAGCTTAGCCGAGCAAAAGAGATGTCAGTGGGTGGAAAGAGAGACCCACGCAAATGATATTGTAAACGGGAGATTACGCAGTGTGATAAATGTAAATCCACTGTAGGCGACTGGCCGATTACAGTTGAAGATTATGTCTTGTAAGAATGATGCCAGCGAAAAAAGAAACGCATGCTCCCCGTCGCACACACACACACACACACACACTCACACACACTTTCCCAAACATGGAAGATCCCCCCCCCCTCGTGTGCGTGTGTGTGTGCTTTGGCAATGTAAACGTATGTTTTCTCATGCCAATAAAGCCCTTTGAATTTAATTGAATTGTGTGTGTGGGGGGTAAATTGAAACGAAACAAAACTACAACCTAAATTTGATAGAGGGCTGTGGTCAGGGTAAGCCTCACTCGAGAAACGACACTAGCTCTATGATTGAGAACGGCTCGCCAGTCGAGACCCCCCCCGATCGAAACTCAAGCAGAAACAACACAAGAAACCTTCCCGTCAAACATCGATCCGTGTGTGTGTGTGTGTATGCGACGCTCAGCTTGTTCTTGTGAGAGGGAACAGAAAGCCTCACTCCGTCACTCGTCTGTCTCTCTCTACCAACCTGTTTCAGGTTATTTTCCTATATCCATATATATCACACACTTATAGCTCACCTCACGACCACCATTCCATGAACTAGTGAAGAAAAGTATATAATCTTATCCCGTGCACATTGATTCACTCCCAACATCCCCGAGAGTACTCGACACGCGTTGCCCGTGCATGCGCGCGCGTGCACGTGTGCTGCCTCTTTGCAGCCAGCATGCAGCGCCAGCTGGTGCCACAGGGTGGTGCACCAACTCTCTCAAAACGATATTTTTATCCAGGGCCAGATTGGGTACTTGGGCCCCTGTATAAACGGGGGACCCCGTTTTTTTGTCGTTTTTTTATTTTTTTTATATTTTTTCCTAGCTTTATATATTTTTTAATGTTTTTCATGTTTTTTTTGAGAACAAGTACTGTGTGATATCACTGAAATCAAAAATAAAAGTCTTTAGTGAGAATTCTGAGTGAGAAAGTACCTCACACTAAAACGCAGTTTTCTCAGCTGTTTGTTTCCAAGATGGCCGTTTTTATGAAACCAAGCTTCATTCAAAGGCCAATAACTTCAGAACGGTGAAAGCAAACGACTCACTTCTTTTTTCTGGGCAAAGTAGAGTAGTAGATCTTTCATTTGAGATATGTGATGTTTTCAAAGATTTCTATATCGTATGTAAAAATGGCACCTGTGACAAAGATGGCTGACTGACTGTGGCACTGAAGGAGTTAAACTGATTAAAACCAAGTACAAAGATACTACCATGTAGTAGTAGTGGTAGAATGCATCTCAATGGTCAATCACACAATTTAGAACCTCCTCTTAAGCTCCTCCACCAATCTCCTTCCAGCTGTCTCGTGACTGTCCTGCCAATCTACAAGAGACCATAGAGATAATAAATGTTACAAAGATCAACAATCAATGAAATGAAACACTTTGTGAGTAAGTGAGTCAGTCAGTCAGTCAGTAGCGACTAATAGTGAGCTGATAATAATACTACCTGAGTATAAGCAGAGAGGGGCTGAGAAGGTGATTCTGGTTCCAAACTTTCCATCTGCATCTTCAAATACAGGCATCACTAGACCTCTCTGTTGAAACCACTCTTGGAGGGCATTCCTCATGGACTGATCTTTACTTGTGGATGCTAAATGAATAGATGAATGGACAGATTAGCCACTAGATCAGCAATGAAGTCCTGTGGCTGAAGACATATCAATTTACAATTGAGGCGACACTCTTATCCACAAAGTGGAGCTACAAAGTGTAAGATAGTTACAAAGTTACAAACTTCAAGATAAGAGTAAAGAACATGGACTCCAGTTAATCAACAACAGGGTAGGCAGTCGAGTAAATAGCATGGCAAGGAAACATTTAATTGCTACAAGACCGACGGTAGATCTTATAAGACAAACTTAGCTACCGCATACAAGCAAACAATCATTCTAAATAAAGTTTAAACAAGTAACAACCATACAGTACATCTGGATGCAATAACAAACATCAAAATAGGCAACAACTAGAACTGCACTCTTCCGAGTGCATACTTGCTTGTTGCACACTAGTAGGCCATAAATGGCCAACTAGTGCGCAAGCAGAGCGCGCAAGTACTTTCGACCGCTGTAAACTGTCACATCTCAGTATCTCTGTGAAGGAACGTTTGAAATGTATAAGCATTAGGTGTAACTATTTGCTACTAGTGCGCAATTTGATGCGTATGCCAAAAAAAAACAGCAAATCTGTGCCTGGTTTGCTGGGACCAGATTACACAAATGACCATATTTCTTACATCATCATTGAGAGCTAGTCATACACATACACACCACGTACTCTGGTCCCAGCAGATCAGGCACAATTTGCTATTTTATTTTTACTGATTATGTATATAGTATACGTATGATTATATAATATATAGAGTATGTAGTTGTAATTTGATTAGCAGTATACTGTGGTTACTTTGTGCCAAAACGTGACAGCCGTCAACCATTTGATGGGTATGCAAGAAAAACAGCAAATCTGTGCCTGGTTTGCTGGGACCAGATTACACAAATGACCATTTTTCTTACGTCATCATTGAGAGCTAGTCATACATATACACACCACATACTCTGGTCCCAGAAGATCAGGCACAATTTGCTATTTTATTTTGACTGATTATGTGTATAGTATACGTATGACTAGCTCTAAATGATGACGTAAGACATATGGTCATTTGTGTAGTCTGGTCCCAGCAAACCAGGCACAGATTTGCTGTTTTTTTTGCATACCCATCAAATGGTTGACGGCTGTCACGTTGAAGAGACCGGGCGAAATTATTACTTGCGCGCTCTGCTTGCGCAAGTAATTAGTGATAAAAAATAAATAAGCAGTGATAGGGGATGAGGGGAACTCTGACATCTGATGGATTTTCAGACTGCAGCAGAAGATGGGGAGTAAATGCAATATACATAATGCTACACATTATGCTAGCCATAACATGGGATCAATCTAATTAGGCTAATGCAAAACACCTTTGAAATCACAAGGAATAGGGTTAACTGTGGACATGAGGATGGAGCTCACCTGTGTCTGGACCCTGTAACAGTCTCAGCAGGCACTGACTAAGCTTGTATCTCGTCGCCTTCTTACTCCCCTCTCCGGCGGTCTCCATGCAAAACCTGCACACAGTACACCAGAGTTGGGTTGGGCTGTTTGTATTTCTGGAAACCATTTCATCATCGATAGTAGTGCAAACCTCCAGTTTGTTCATTGACACTGAATTAGTGACTAACATTGTGACCTCATAGACGTTTAGTTTGAGATATTATCTAAATCAGTTTTATTTAAATGCAGGGCTCAGAAAATGAAGCCATACTATAGTGAACTGTAAAACCACCATGGATTCTGTCATATCCCAGTTCAGTCATTGTTGTTGTCTTCAAAAAACATCATCATTACAGTCTTGTCACTGCTGTTTGTCCAAAGGGATGACTTGTTCAAATTCACAAATTAAAAGTGAGCTGCTCATAGAAATAACGTTTGAATTCTGTTTTAAGGTGGAAACATCTTTTCGATCTCCTACTTTCGGTATTTGTCGTATTATATATGACAAAGTATTCTGTGGTTAAGAGTGGTTAAACACGAACCCTGCGAATGTGAGCATGGCTGAGCTTCTGTACAGCGCAGATGTCCGGTCCGTCGTCGTGTTTACACACGCCGCTGTCTCCAGCAGAGTCTTCAGTCTGTGCTCCGCCTCCTCAGCTCTGGTAGGCAGGGCCAGAGGAAACCTCATGAGAGGAGAGACGCAAGACAACGCTGTTCGGAAAGCAGCCTGGCGAGCTGATGCCTCACTGGAATCTATGGAACACACAGTCATGAACAGTTAATCAAATTAATCACTCAAACAGATTGATAATCGATAATTGAATAAATATTAGACGAATAGTCGAATACCTATTTTAATGACTAATAACTAGAGGCGGTCATCGCCAGGTACCTGGCGATGCGATTACACATCGTTTCCGAGGGTCACGATGCGATTAATCCCGATTAATCCCGATTAATTGGGCTACGTTACGATTCGATTAATCCCGATTAATCCCGATTAATCACTCACTGTTAATCACTCAGTCTCAGTGTGACTAATAAACAAAGTGCTTTCTAATGATTATGAATATATATATATTCTTTCACAGTGCACGTTTTTAACTCAAATCTTTGCTTCTGGGGGGGTTCATAGAAGAACATATTTTCAGATGGGTGTCCGTGGCCAAATACAGAACAGCAATAAGCAGCTTTCTTTAAAATGAGTTTGTACAAGCATACAATAAATATATATTAATAATGACATAAGATGTCATGTCATAGAAATACATGGGCAGGATTTCGGTTGAGGTCAGCAGCACTCTGTCAAATTGCCTTTATTCTTTGTTAGGACAAAAAAGGTGCTTTTCTTTGTTTCCTTATTCAGGGAATTAATTTTCAGTTACTGAAGTGTCATTAAGGAAGCTTTGGGGTAGTTATTGAGACTATTATGTTGCACCTTTCTGTTTGTTTGCACACATTAAGGAGCATTTGGTTTAAAGTATTTTACAAGTGTATGGCAACATTTTGGATTCTATGATGTTGAGGGGACACGGGAACTCGATACAACTCACAACGTGTACAAGACCATATTGCCCTGCACTGACATCCAGAGATGCAGTCAAGACAACCATCCCGATCCCGAACACACGGACAGCTGCCCATGCACTCAGAAAAGGCGACTAGAATTACGAAGTCCATCGGCACTTTTATTGCAAAGGATTTACGTTCACATTCGGTCGTGGGGAGCGACGGATTCCGGGCCATGTTAGCACTTTGGAGCCACACTACATCGTCCCATCTCGGCCACATTTCACAGGCGGTCGATGGTGTGAGTTTTATCGAGTTCTCGTGTCCCCTCAACCTCATACAATCCAAAATGTTCCCTTTCTGTCATCTTTTTTCTCTTCCCCTCCGCGTTGGTAACTCGTTCTGTTTTGGTTGTTGAAAGCTAAAGCGTGTGCGAGCGCTGTGTGCGTCACTCTAAACGGTCCGGTACGACGACGCAGCGCAGTCGCAGATTAGTTCCGCCCTTTTGCTCCGGTAAAAAAAATACATTATATAATCGATGTTTGACATTTGTGCATCGATGAATTATCGCCCATGATGGCATCGCGATTAATTGACTAATCGATTTTTTTCCCCACCACTATTAGCCACCTCCCATTTGTTCTTGGGCCAGAGGTAGGGGGAAAAGTTATTCCAATACACCTGACCCCCCTTGATATTTTTCCAAATTTCATCTCTCCAGGGAGCACACACATCATCACATACTTTAGGAAGAACCTGTAATGATATTAGAATTAGTCATAGAACATTAGATCAATGCATCTTCGTGATGTGGTTGCAGGCCCTTTATAGTTGGTGCAGTCGGTCACTATCTGTGCCCCTATATACACCAGTGCTTTCTTATTGAAGTAGACTACCATAATAATGTTTAGTCCAGTGTCGGAACTGTCCTATGGTATGGCTACTGTGCGTGTCGGCGTCGTACAAATAATGTTGTCTGTGGGGAAAAGTGGAGATATTTAATTTATTTGAGTGACTAAAATACTGAAATGGATATGAAATGACAAGCTGAATCCGTGCGGTTGCGTATTTATATAGGCCTACACGGAAGGGCTGAGAGTGAGAACGTTTTTAATGTAATATATATTTTTTAATTTGACCACCTTGCTTGTCCTGGGTTGGGAATCTTTTAACATGCATTTCTGCTGACACTCCAATTGTCCGTTCCAATGGATTCTTTTCTGTATATCTTGGTGATACGATTCGGTTTCGCTTTCCAGGAAAGATCCCAGTTGGGTTTTCAGATAGGCCAACCCTAGTGATGTTTTTATCCAGTTCTTATAGCCTTCATCTTGGAACCTCTGAAAGGTTCCCATGGTGAGGAGGATGGTATCCGTCGGTGAATAGTCGAATTATAATAGTGTGTAGTGTGTATGTTCTAACTTCTACGGAGCGTCGGAGCCATGTTCCACTAGCGGCCGAATCTAATGTTTATGTTTAACTACGGAGAGTCGGAGACGGAGTCCAGACCAGAGCGAGTCGAGTGGGCGTTGTACATGGAGATTGTAGCCTGACGTGACGTGCACAGTGCACGCGGGCAGGGCGGTTACCAAGAAAACGAAACTTTATTTCAACCTGACTCATTTACAAGCAAATTGGCTGGCTGCATTTTATTTAGTCAGACAGACAATAAAACTAGTCCACCCTGACATTTGTATTGTGTGGTTTGCAGCCTTCTTCGTGTGATAGATACTAGCAATGTAGGCCTATACTATATGCAGTCATACGTCTGGGCAACCTTTGAACAAATAATTTCATCAATTGGGCGTATATAGTAGCATGGTGGTGATCAGCTTGTGGCACTGTTGATGCGTTATGGATGAGGATCCATGCCTCTTCTGTTATTACCCCAAACCCAAACCCTGATCATATATTTTTTGTCTGGTGGGGATGTGTTTCCTCATTCTGGTAAGACTGAATTAAACATGAAAATGAATAGCCAAGACCAGAATCCTACACCTTAATAACTTCACCGGAAAGATGAAACCTGCATGTAAAAGCTTTAACCCAGGTATAAAAGACTCACTCTATGAAAAATAGTGTTGAAAGACCTGAAAGGATTTGGACACACAGGCAAAGAACGTAAAGTATTTCCAAGGTATCTTTAGTGAGTAAATTCAGATCCAGAGCGTGTACAGTTGTAAAGGATAGAGGAGAGAGAGGTCTCCAATAGGACCAATGTCATCTCATAGGCACAAACATTTATACCAAAAAAGATGTCATAGTCTCAGTCCCCAGTTGGCACATTTCAATAGGTTGAAATGTCATATCATCGTGCTGTCATCGGGTGACAATTGGTCTGAAGCCTGTTTTTTATTTCAGTCACATTCCTTGATTATCCATTTTTTGTATCTTTATCTGGGGTGAGAGGCTATGGTGCTGTTCTCATCTTTAAGGCCATTAGGTTGTTGTTATGTTGTTGTGTTTTAGGCCATGTTTATCATTTGTCCTTGGTATAAGTGACATCTGCAGTGGATGACAACTGATAGCAAACTCCCCAGCTAACATGTCCATATGGGCCCCACTTGGGTTTTGATATGGGCTATGGGCTATGGGTTTTACCTGGGCCGTGCACCCACTTTTTGCACAGCACCCACCTGTGTTAGCCCATATGGGCTTACGTGGGTTTCTAACTGGGTCTTAGGTCGTATCCAAATGGGCCATTTGATGTCAGAACCATGTGTGCGCCACCTGTGTTTGCCTATATGGGTTTGAACTGGGATCTGACTGGGCCTTAAGTGGGTACCAGCAGGGTGAATTATATTTTACCCATGTAGGCCACACTTGTGTCTGCCCATTAAGGGCTCCAAGTGGGCCGTGCACCCACTTTTCACAAAGCACCCACCTGTGTTAGCCCATATGGGCTTACGTGGGTTTCTAACTGGGTCTTAGGTGGTATCCAAATGGGCCATTTGATGTCAGAACCATGTGTGCGCCACCTGTGTTTGCCTATATGGGTTTGAACTGGGATCTGACTGGGCCTTAAGTGGGTACCAGCTGGGTGAATTATATTTGACCCATGTAGGCCACACTTGTGTCCGCCCATTAAGGGCTCCAAGTGGGCCGTGCACCCACTTTTCACAAAGCACCCACCTGTGTTAGCCCATATGGGCTTACGTGGGTTTCTAACTGGGTCTTAGGTGGTATCCAAATGGGCCATTTGATGTCAGAACCATGTGTGCGCCACCTGTGTTTGCCTATATGGGTTTGAACCGGGAACTGAATGGGCCTTAAGTGGGTTCCAGCTGGGCGAATTATATGCGACCCATGTAGGCCAGACTTGTGTCCGCCCATTAAGGGCTCCAAGTGGGCCGTGCACCCACTTTTCACAAAGCACCCACCTGTGTTAGCCCATATGGGCTTACGTGGGTTTCTAGCTGGGTCTTAGGTGGTGTCCAAATGGGCCATTTGATGTCAGAACCATGTGTGCGTCACCTGTGTTTGCCTATATGGGTTTGAACCGGGATCTGAATGTGGGTTCCAGCTGGGCGAATTAAATGCGACCCATGTAGGCCAGACTTGTATCTGCCCATTAAGGGCTCCAAGTGGGTTTTCACCCAGTATACACTCAGGGCCCAGCTGTGGGTTTTAGGTGGGGTCCAAATTGGCAATTGTATCTCAAACCCATGTAGGCCTCACCTGTGTTTACCTATATAGGCTTGAAGTGGGATCTGAATGGGCCTTTAGTGGAGTCCAACTGGGCACTTTGAGACCGATGTAGATCCCACTTCCAGCAGCACAAGTGGGTAACACCCGGGAACTTTGCCAAAATGGGTTTCAAGTTGGTCCTGAAGGGATTTAAATGGAAGAATTTAGCAGTATATTGACATGAACCCTGTTTAACAACTGCAAACACATTGACACAAGATGTAAAAAGTGCCTAAGGTTTAGCCAATTTAAATTTTACCAGAGTGAAAAAGCTATATCAGAGAATATATCTTTTGACAAAGTTTATTGAAAACATGGTCACATGGAATCTATTGGTTGCAATATAAAGACAAGCTTTGTTCTTTCAGACCAATTTTCTGTTAATGTTTTAACATAACTGTCATAAATGAAACATATGAAAAACAAATTATTCACAAATTGTGTAAATAACACTTGTGTGAAGTGATGGGCGATCATATCATACATCACATTCCGTGCTCAGCCAATCAAATCATCGTACACATTGTTCAGCCAATCAAATTGTCGCAATGGGGTACACACATTGCTACGCCAATCAAATAATAGTTATGTGGAACACACAAACCTGGGCATAGGACGGGCTAGCACCCCTCAAAATAAATAAATAAAACACTATTGCAAGCTTATTGGGCAATGTTGATCATTTTCAAGAACTTGAACCATCAAGTGAAGATAGGGTTAAATTAAAGGATATTTAACTCTCAAACATGTTTGGGGTCATTCTAGCATTGTGGTGTTTTTTGTCACTGTACCCATCCTTTAACAACTAGGAGTAAGGAGCAGCCATTATCTCTGGGAGCTGGCGCTCAGGCAGCAATTAGGGGTTACGAATTTTGCTCAGGGACACTTTGACACATCGCTGGCCTAGCATCGTGCCAGGGACAACCAGGGGCTCTGGGTCCCCAGGCACGTTCACTAACTTGTGAGCACCCAGTTAAGTTGCTTGATTCAGTATTTAAATATTTGATATTCATATTATCAGACACGCCTCCTTCCTATGTAAACCTATGGTAACGTTAAAATCCATTTTAATCATGTTAGATTAATTGAAAACAACACTTAACCTACTGCAAGACATAGATACATTGACAGACAATATGGAGGAAGCACTTATAGAAACCCCAACTGAAGTACTAGGGCAGGACTGGAAGAAAAACAAACCATGGGCCACTGATAACATCCTAGATCTACCGGGAGGCAGTAAAGTGGATCACATAATCCACGTGTGGAAGCATAGATGCAGGGAGAAGACAGGGCAACAATAAAGCAGCCTAGAAAACACAAAATAAACTGAGGAGGACACAACAACATACAGCCACAATAATAGAAGACAAGCATGACTCTACTAACCGAGAAGGATCTTGAAAAAGGAGATATTCAAAGTCAGAATACTGATTGAGAAGCACCTTTAGCACCAGCACAACCTGTACCACAACAGGTAATCCAAGCACTATACCCAAGCAGTGCAGTTCTTATAAACAACATCATGGCGGAAGCACTCATAGAATATCACACCACCATATCCATCAGAGGAAGACCCTACCATCTCCAATGACATCAAACTTATGGCATGGAGATGAAGAGAAAAGTAATAACCTGGTCACCAGCCACAGCCATACAGTACATATATCACCAAGGAACAGGCCACTTGCCTGAAGGAAGTAAAGGGCTTGGGTCCTTTGTGAGTGAAGATGGCAGCTCCACAAAAGATAAAAGCAATAATTGGGATAGCAACATCAGCTATGACTAGACTATACAGTATTTGGAAACATAACAAATAATAAATCAGCTTCTCAGTGAAGCTGAGATTACAAGTCACTTGTAATCTCCACCCTATTCCATTGGCTCTGAAAGCTGGACACTTACAGCGGACACCGAGCACAGGATACAGTCATTTTAAAGCAAGTGTGACAGAAGAATGCTACATATATCGTATAAGAAGACCAGTCAAATGATTATGTTAAGACAGTTTAGCTACCACCCATGCTGGAGAACAGGAGCCTCTACTCTCATGGTCATGTCACAAGACATACCCTCCCTGTCAAAGACAATAGTACAGGGGACAGTGGAGGGAAAGTGGAGAAGAGGCAGACAGGCAGATTAAGTCCTGAGTGGACAACATCAAGGAGTGGACTGGCTGCAGCTTTAAAACCCTGATATGCACAACAGAAGATCGAAAAGCACTGGAGAGTGCCCAAGCATCCACCATGACACCTGTACAACCCCCTAGGCCATGGGATGAGTGAGTGAAAGCAATTTAAACTGTATGGGGCGTTCACAGAAGCCTGTGTAGGCGTTACATTGAGCCCAAACATGTTTGAAATGAAACTCCCCATAACTATTGTAAACAATAATTTTAGAATAGTGTATAAATTGGCAAACTACATGAGGAACTTAAATATTCGGAACACAAAAAGTAAGAGGAACCTGACACAATCACGACTTGACGATCATTTAAAATTGAACACAAAAAAGCCAACTGGAGAAAGAGACAGATTAAACTTGAACTCTCAACTTGAACTAAAATAAGAGGGTTCTTATGAGGAGGTAGTTGTTTGCGTGCGTGTGTTGGTGTGTGTGTTACCAAGACTGTGTCAGATGGTGTTTTTTCTATTGGGGCTGTGCCCCATTGTCCTATGTGTTCTCAAGTGCTCCCTCTCCCTCCTTCTGCTGAATGTCCTGTGTGACTGCCACTGTGTTCTTCTTTAGTGTCCCTAAAAATAAATAACAAGAAGCTGACTTAGTAATGCTAGTTTGATTCTTACATTATGAAACATCATGAGACATGTGTATATTTTAAAAAAATATATATAATAGAGTGTGATTAGGGACTAATGGATTGGCCACCACAACCATCTTATTAAAGGCCTATTCATAGTCTGGATTTTCAGTGGTGAGGTGACCACCGGAGCTGTAATAACGCAGAGCGGTGGTGAGTAAAAACAGCAAGAAGGGCTCTTCACTGCGGCTCTGTGACGTCATGTTGTAGTTGCGGGGTCACCTCACCACCAATAAATCAGACTGAATAACGCTTAAGAATTTATCATGAAAGTTGTACTACAATCTAATCACACGGCCAAGTGCTACAATAAATTACATGATTAATTATACATCAATAATAGCTATGATCTGTAAAGATATTTTTGCTGCATATTGAGGATTATTTTCTGAACAGAAAATTAAAAACAAACCAAAAAACTGTAATTTTAAATGTCTTGAGCAAATGTTTTGCCAAACACCATTTCAAGTTAGAATGACAAGAGGAAAGTTCAATATAAATTTACAGTGGAGCAACCATTATGTGCATGCAATCAAAGGGCCAGATTCTATCGACTATGCATGTGATTGTGATTCGAAACTACATTTTGAAGTGAATATATTTCAACTTACAACTGGTTCCAGTAGGGCGGCTCTGTGTCCCACATTCAGTTGCTCACATTCAGGGTTCCAGCAGCTGATCAGAGTTTCAGTTGGGCAGCAATTCCACTGTGACCCAGGGTTCCTACACATAATTTTACATTTCAAGATGTCAAATTCTCAGTATGTTTATGTTTTTTTTAAATGAAATAAATCTAATTCCATAGTTTACATACTTGCATGAGAACCTCCAGGACACACACTGGGGCTGCTGGTCATACTAAAGTGGCGGACACAGTTGTCTCTCTGGGACACAGTAGTCAGTCCAACGCTGTTCATTCCACAGGGAGGTGTAGGTCACATGTCTTTGCGATGGCCTACAGTACATTCAATAAAGAAAACGTACATTTTAGCAAACATAAAAAACTAACTTTAAGCAGTAGCATGGTGTGGGCCACAATGTCAAACAGCTCAGGAGAAATACAGCATCACATCACATGACATGTGGAGGAGTGAGCGAGCAGGAGTGTGCAGAATTGGAATGTGGCAGCCTGTCAGTCCAACCTACTTGATTCATGCGGACTAAGGCTGCAACAACGAATCGATTAAATCGATTAAAATCGATAATTGAATTCGTTGCCAACGAATTATCTTAGCGATTATTATCGCGGGTGTTTTCCAACATTAAAATGTAACATAAAGCTGCTTTCTTTTTACCGTTCAGTAACGGCACTAGGCTGAACGAACAATATGCAACGGGTCGTATAAACACAACACAAGATTGTCTTGAACGTGACCAGAGTGCTCCGCATCTATTCTACCCCTCTCTCTCTGAGTCTCTCACAACTTCAGTCTCCCCCCCCCCCCCCACACACACACCGCAACGATCCTGTTGCAACGTTAGCTTGCTAGCCTAGCAAGGTTGTGTTTACTGTTGATAGCTTTAGCAGCTATCGCTAACATGAGGAACAGCAACAACAAGTCCTCTTTGGCTCTCCGTGTTCATCGGATTCTTTATCTTACATAAAGAAATACGAGCGACCTGTTAAAGAAGTTAAGAACACAGCGTGGGGACAGAAGTCACAGTGACAGACTTGTACTGAGCGTGCCGTATGTGACTGTGAGCATTGCGGGCTGAGAGGACTCCCCCCTCCGCTCCCAAGGCTCAGGAGGGAGGGGGCTGTTTGACTGTACTGTGCGCTGGGCAGGAGCATGTCTTAACGGTAGAACGGAGCGGCACTAAAAGTCAGCATTGCAAAAATAAAAAGTATGATTTTATATTAATGATTTATATAAAAGTAAGTAAATTCTGTCTTTCATATATTTTATTTATTCCATGAATATTTTTCTTCACAGTTAGGTTTGTGGGCAGGGGGTGCTTAGGGGGGGCTGAGCCTCCAGCAAGGGGGGCTAAAGCCCCCCCCCAGCGCTGTCGCTGACCCTAAAGGGTCTGTAACAGAGTACAAAAATGGAACCAAATGGACTCAAAATTGATTTTACAATAGAAATTAAAATATAAAAATTGGGGTCCCAGAGATAGAAATGGAAAGAAAGACAGTCAGCTATACACGGTCAACATTACAGATTACAGATTACAGTATCATTACAAGTAGGAATGGCAATGAAATCAAATTGGATAAAAAAGGGGGTAACATATTAATTTTGAAGGAGTATTCATTTTTATTATCTTTATTGTTAGTTACAACATGCCTAAAATAACTTGAAGTTAATTTTTTTAAGTAATTGCAAAAAGGTGCCATAATCCGATTAATCGATTCATCGTTTAAATAATCGGCCGATGAACCGATTATGAAATTAATCGTTAGTTGCAGCCCTAATGCGGACTCACATTTAATCCTCACTTCCTTGCTCAGATCGAGGTGGGACTTATGCGTCTAATAATAGAAGGGAAATTCCAGGTTGTGTGCCAATGTACTTGGCAAACACCCCAACACAGTGGTTTTTAAAGTGGGGTCTGGGGATCCCCAGGGGTCCTTGAGGGGATTCCAGGGGTCTCTACATAAATTATGGATAGTTGCGATCCGAATGGACCCTAATGTTGCTGCAACTCCGAGAACCAAATCCATTTTGTTTGACCACCATAACTGTACACTCTCAGATAATTATGGTGGTCCATATTCTAATGCAGGGGTTCTCAAAGTGGGGTGCGATGACCCCCACGGCCCTATATTGCCACAAAATATTATTAGAACCACTGCCCTAAAACAGCCATTGTTACCTCCTCGGTCGTTTCAACATCAGTCTGTACATCAGATGGAGTCTCTGCTTCTGACGCATGTGTCTTAAAAAGAAAGATCACAAAAACAGGGGAAAGAGACATTAAAGTTAAAGCAATATTATGCCGAACCTTTGAATAGCATAGGGCTATCATACGCCTATCATATAGCCTCTCATTGCCTACTTACTTACACACTTGTAAAAGCTTAAAAGCTACTGGTGGGAAACTTGTCAAAAGTAACAAGTTGGGTTTATGATGACAATATTAAAAAACTATGTGAAACGCTAACGGTGGCCTATTTACAGATCTGTCGCACTCCCTATTCCACCAGTTACATAGCAGCTGTATGCTGTGGCATGCTTTTACTAGTGTACATCAAATGTTTTGCAAAATTACATCATTAACTCATTGACTCACGTCGATCTCCAAAACCGTGATCGAAGGTCAGCCCTACTCTGTACCACCCCTCTGAGTGTACAGATTTGTACACTCAGAGTTAAAGACCTGTCAGGGTCCATTTGGTTCCATGTGTTACACTCTCAGACAGTTACAGACCTTATAAGGGTCTATTTGGTTCCTGTACTATCAATCATTTAGCTGGGGACCCCCTGGAACTCCCTCAATACAGTAGGACCCCACTTTGAGAACCATATGGTTATCCCACCTGGCTCCCACATAGGAGCCAGGTGAGCCCACCTCTAAACCACATGGGACCCATGTTGGCGTGCTGGCTGGGCACTGGAAACAGACCTGTAAATATATAGATATAGATTAACTGATATATCAGTTCATCTTATGTGCTGTGTTTCAGGGTTGAGCTGCTTAACGACCACACTGTTTTAAAAACGTTTTACTACCGGTATTATTATTATAATTTGGTGGTACTATCAATCATTTGTGTTTCGGGACCGACACACATGCATGTGGACACATCACATTACTACTGTTGTTAGCTAAGCTTACCCAAGCACTGTATAGCCACTTCCAAATGCCAGCAGCTAACTCATTTTAGTTATTGAATCAAAATGCACAGCAGATAACAGAAGTTAAATGTAGATGTACTCATCGCAAAAATAATGATAGTCAAATGAATAGGCATGCTAGCTCTTACCTACATGTCCTGTAGCAGTAGCTGCCTGTACATTGCATGGACACGCACCGGCGTCTCCTGGTCTTCTGCTGCGAGACCTGACCTGAGCCCTGGTCGACGTCTTCTTTGTCTTTTTGCGGGCACGGCCCCTTTCCTCGTCCATAACGCTGGTATATACAGTATAGTGTATAGTAGCCTATATTATATATAGCCGCGCCGCGCCGGTTGATCAACAAAGCCGCGCTTCTTCCATGTCAGTGACAGCCGGGCAGTGAAAGAAAGAAAGAGCGGGCTAACTTCGAGATAGTTGCCTGTTGACTCAGGAGCCAATCACTGCAACCAACGTCACACAGTCAGTCATAGTATGACCACACAGCCAATCACATCCAAGCGGGACTTGCAATGCACTCTGGGTGTTTTACTGGGTTGCCAAACCACCTGCCATTTCAAAGTATTTTAGTACATAGGCTTAATGGGGGGGAGATTTTTTTATTTATTCAAACCTGGTAGCCTAACCATATGTGGTTTTAACTTAGAACTGGTCACTCATGTCTGGGTCCTATATAGGTTATGTATGGGCTAAATGGGCATGGGTTAGAACTGGTCACTCATGTCTGGGTCCTATATAGGTTATGTATGGGCTAAGTGGGCATGGGTTAGAACTGGTCACTCATGTCTGGGTCCTATATAGGTTATGTATGGGCTAAGTGGGCCTGGGTTAGAACTGGTCACTCATGTCTGGGTCCTATATAGGTTATGTATGGGCTAAGTGGGCATGGGTTAGAACTGGTCACTCATGTCTGGGTCCTATATAGGTTATGTATGGGCTAAATGGGCATGGGTTAGAACTGGTCACTCATGTCTGGGTCCTATATAGGTTATGTATGGGCTAAGTGGGCATGGGTTAGAACTGGTCACTCATGTCTGGGTCCTATATAGGTTATGTATGGGCTAAATGGGCATGGGTTAGAACTGGTCACTCATGTCTGGGTCCTATATAGGTTATGTATGGGCTAATAATACATGGGTGACCAGTGCTAACCCATGCCCACTTAGCCCATTTAAACCCATAAGGGACCCAGGTTTCGTAAATGTTTCGTTATTTGTCTAACCTCTTTAACGCTTATAAGTCAAAAACCGTTCGATATTACGGGCCCATCTTTTAGTATGTTATATAGCTTGTCGGGACGAACAATCTGATATGTGGTTCGCCACACACGGTCGTGTGCTTTAGGAGCTTAGGGCTACACTTTGAAGCGCGATAGCTCCTCCCACAAAGGTCGTAAATAAAAGTTAGTTGCATCCACGCGTAGCTATCGATAAGACGAACGCCCTGATATGTGTCTCCTTGCTGGTACTCAATTTTAAATTTAGCATTTCAACCATAAACACACTCTTTGGTTCATTATGTCTATAAGGCTTCCAGACAGGTAACCCTAGGGTTACCTAGGGTTAGGGTTACGGGCTACGGGGGTCGCACGACAATGGCGGACATATCGGAGCGTAGATCTCGGAAAACTGAACACGCCCATGTCAATTACTTGGCTGACGGACGTATCGTTCTCGAGCTATCGCGCGTTGAAAACTAACCCTAGGGTTAGCCAATTAAGAGAACCGTAAGTCCCTGTGCTGGGAAACAGATATCAGCGTCTTCAGCTCGTCGTGCTGAGTCCGAAAATGGTCTCGGTTTTTTCCACAACATTTCGGGGGGCTGGGGACAGGAAGTTGGCGTTTACACCCACTTCCTGACGTCGTAGAGAGATAAGACCACCACCGTTGGAATCGGGGCAAAAAAGTAAGTGGGAATACATGCCCCTTCATTAGAAAAAATCACAGGAAATATGTTGTTTTTGGATGCAAAGGTGACATTTTTACAAACTTTGGCGCCCTTTTTCACCACTTTCCCCACAAGGGACCCAGGTGTGGATGCCCAGTTCTTACCCATGCACACTTAGCCCATACATAACCTATATAGGACCCAGACATGGGTGACCAGTTCTAACCCACGCACACTTAGCCCATATATATCCCACAAGACGCCCATATATGGATGACCAGTTCCAACCCACGCCCACTTAGCCCATATATATCCCACAAGGGACCCATACATGGGTGACCAGTTCTAACCCATGCCCACTAAGCCCATAAATAACATATATAGGACCCAGAAATGGGTGACCAGTTCTAACCCTTGCCCACTAAGCCCATAAATAACCTATATAGGACCCAGACATGGGTGACCAGTTCTAACCCACGCACACTTAGCCCATATATATCCCACAAGGGACCCAGGTGTGGATGCCCAGTTCTTACCAATGCACACTTAGCCCATACATAACCTATATAGGACCCAGACATGGGTGACCAGTTCTAACCCACGCACACTTAGCCCATATATATCCCACAAGGGATCCAGGTGTGGATGCCCAGTTCTTACCAATGCACACTTAGCCCATACATAACCTATATAGGACCCAGACATGGGTGACCAGTTCTAACCCATGCCCACTAACCCCATAAATAACATATATAGGACCCAGAAATGGGTGACCAGTTCTAACCCATGCACACTTAGCCCATATATATCCCACAAGAGGCCCATATATGGATGACCAGTTCTAACCCATGCCTACTTAGCCCATATATATCCCACAAGGGACCCATACATGGGTGACCAGTTCTAACCCTAGCCCACTAAGCCCATAAATAACCTATATAGGACCCATACATGGGTGAAAAGTGCTAACCCATGCCCACTTAGCCCATATACACCCATAAGGGACCCAGGTGTTGGTGACCTGTTCTAACCCATGCCCACTTAGCCCATGAATAACCCACAAGGGACCCAGGTGTGGATGCCCAGTTCTTACCCATGCACACTTAGCCCATACATAACCTATATAGGACCCAGACATGGGTGACCAGTTCTAACCCATGCCCACTTAGCCCATACATAACATATATAGTACCCAGACATGGGTGACCAGTTCTAACCCATGCCCACTTAGCCCATACATAACCTATATAGGACCCATACATTGGTGACCAGTGCTAACCCATGCCCACTTAGCCCATATAAACCCATAAGGGGCCCAGGTGTTGGTGACCAGTTCTAACCCATGCCCACTTAGCCCATGAATAACCCACAAGGGACCCAGGTGTGGATGCCCAGTTTTTACCCATGCACACTTAGCCCATGCATAACCTATATAGGACCCAGACATGGGTGACCAGTTCTAACCCATGCCCACTTAGCCCATACGTAACCCATATGGGACACAGACATGCGTGCCCAGTTCTAACCCATGCCCGCTTAGCCCATATATATCCCACAAGGGACCCATACATGTTGACCAGTTCTAACCCATGCCCACTTGGCCCATTTGTAACCCATATCGAACCCACAATATTTGCCCAGTTCAAGCCCATGCCCACTTAGCCCACATAGAACCTACCTGGAACCCAGTATAATTGCCCAGTTCTAGCCCATGCCCACTTGGTACCCATAAACACACATACACCCCATATGGTGCCCACATGGACATGTTAGCTGGGTCAGTACACACGTATGACATCTTTTTTTTTGTGGCTTTCTCCCTTTATTTTATGTTTTTTATGGACAGTAGGCTGACAGGAAACGGGAAGAGAGATGGGGGGGTGACATGCAGTAAGGGCCGTCGGGATCGGGAGTCGAACCCGCGGTACACTGCCAGACTGGATTACCAGCCAAAGTGCCTAGACCGCTGAGCCACAGCCCAGGCCTGTATATGATGGTATCATGGTATGACAGGGAAGTCCTGTGCATACAGACATTACAAGAGGCAATACAAGGTATTTTTAACATTGTTATAAGATGAGAACATAAATATGAAACAATAAAACATAATTAAACAAAATACCTATCAACTCCCACATCTGGTCACATATTAGACCATGTTAAAAATCAACATTTTGTTTTCCGACTATCAAGGCTCCTTCTCAGTTTTTACCCAGTAGCGACATCTGTATGCTGGGTTTAGACAATATTCTAAAAGTGACTAGTGGGCAGGCAAAATATGGCTTATAATGTAGGTCGATAACTCATGGAAAGAATAAAAAGACTGTATAAAGGTGAACAGGGCAGTATTATAAGTGATGAAGCAGAAACATTAATTCACAAGCTCCCTGTAGATGCATCACGATCATTGCAGTCTGAGAATCCCATCGTCAATATTCGGGAAAACAGCTGCCCCTGGCCTGTTGCAACAGTCTGTCTTGAGAGACTACGATCATTGTACCTCAACATGTGTGTGTGTGTACTGTGTGGACAGAGAGCAACGGGCCCTCTCTGTCAAACGGACCAAAACCTGTCTACTGGTTTTCATGTGTCTCTCCCGTAGTCTTTTTCCTGAATTTCTCCGTTCTCCTTAGTTCTCTTTATTTCTCCTTCCGTCCTCTCTCCTCTCTCCTGAGGCTTTACTTACTCATGTGTTTCCTGGTTGTTCTGTCGGTATCTGGGGAATCTTAAGGTCAAATCATACCTGTGCTAGTCCCACATCTGGCACGCTATAGCATGGATTTAATTTGGTCGTTTTTGGTTTGGGGTCCTTTCCGATATGTATGCATTCAGAGTTATATGTAAGGCCAGGGGGTCAGTTAACCTTTGGACCATCGTAGCATGGGACGACAGAGAGACTCGCTCATGGCTCTCTTGGAGCAACCACGGAACTTGCACAGAAAAATCTATCTAATGGTTAAGATGAGTCTATTTGTAATGTTTAGAGCACGATGATCATGGTACATACTTTGGGACAACACATGAAAAATACCTCCTTCTTCATCAGTTATGATACGTCATACCCACCTGTTCCTTGTTGTGTCTCATGACAGTCAGTGATGGAGCCTGTCTGGTAATGGTCAGGATGGGATGGAACATTTCCCCTCTTTCTTTTCCTTTTTTCTTTTTTTTCTTTATTGGTCAACTGACAGAACTCAAAATTCAGAGAACGCTGTGTATGGTGCAAGCTTGCTCTCTGCGATCTTCTCCGCAAAAGTCAAAATATGTTCTATAAACATTTAGAACCTTTATTGGCCACTAAATCAGACAAGAACTCCAAATTCTTTGAGAACGGCTGTGTATGGTGCAAGCTTGCTCTCTGCGATCTTCTCCGCTTTCTTTCTCATGGTGATCAAGGCCTTTTTCTTTTTGTAGTGGAGCTTAGACTTCTCTTTTCTCTTCTCCTCCAGAGTGGCTGTGATAGCCTGATACTTCCAGCCAACCTCATGGGCCAGGCGCCCAAGGAGGGCATACTTGCGAGTGGGCTTCAGGCGCACAATCTTGAGGGCAGCTGGGACGACCATACGCTTCCTCTTATCGTATGGAGGGGGGACACCATCAAACACCTTCAGTCTGTCCAGTGCAGACTGTCCTCTCTTAGTTTTGTGAGGAAGCATACCTCTGACAGTCCTCCAGAAGATCTTACTGGGAGCTCTGAAGTGGTATGGTCCACGGGAGGGATTGGTGTTCATCCTCTTACGCAGGAAAGCCAGGTACTTCAGTTTGTTGCGGTAGAAGTTTCCAGAGATGTTGATTCCCTCACATCTCACCACTACCACCTTGTGGCCCAGCAGGACCTGTTTAGCCACAATGGCAGCAAGACGCCCCAGTAGATGGCCTCTGCCATCAAGCAGAAGAACCTTATTGAACCGGTCCGCCATGATGTCCTGTGCCAAAAAAAGGTTTCTTGCTTCCAGGAAGAAAAAGGGGGAGGTCTGTAGCTGATTCCGCTCGTGTTTTCCTAAAGTTCACAGGCCAGCTGTGTTGAAATGTCATATCATCGTGCTGTCATCGTGCTGTCATCGTGCTGTCATCGGGTGACAGTTGGTCTGAGGCCTGTTTTTGACTTGCATTAATGCAGGGCAGAATAAAAGCACGATGAACGATGCAAGTTGGAAATGCATGCCCCTCCCCAGACATTAAGTCTGTCTCCCTTGTATGCCCATATATGGAGTTCTTTGAAAGGCATGCCCAAATATGGAGTATATGCAGGCAGCTTGTGGAGTTCTGTGTCAGGAATGCTCAAATATGGAGTGTTGTGAGGTCAGAACAGCCCAGCTCCATATATGGACAATGGGCAGGGGCCGGTCCAGAGCCCGGGCAGAGGCCTTTTTGGGGCGGTTCTGGACAACCGTGGGTCCGACCTGTTGAATTTGAAGTCGGTGGGGCTAACGCTTCTCAAATTACGTAGATTACACACACACACACACACACACACACACACACACACACACACACACACACACACACACACACACACACACACACACACACACACACGCACACACACACACACACACACACACACATACAGAGACTTGGTGCAGATTGGTGCATATAGACTTTTTGATGTCAATCAATCAAGTCACCTTAATTTAAGTGGCAGGTGGCAAAAAAATACATTTTTATATTTAAATTATATATATTTTTTGGGGGGGGATGTCATGTGATCCACCTGCAAAGCCTTTGTGATCTATACTGGTACTGTAGATCACAATCTACCTTTTGGGCACCCCTGGACTAAATGTTTTTTGTCTGCACTACACCATATTTGGCAACCAGAATATAGTAATTGTAACAGTTTATTTTTAGAGTAACTTATTTTGATGCACTACTCCTCACAGTTTTGACTGTACGCACTTGAGCCATATGTCAAATCGACCGGGAAAAGAAACAGGAATCGTGTACTTTGCTAAGAGAGATTTTGTATAGTTTAATTGATATGCAAAATCTCATGTACAGGATATATTAAGCTCATTTGTGCTAAACTAGTTTATCAAATCTACATCAAGTGAGAATACAACAGGACCAGATAGATACTATATGTACAGCTTGGAGGGGTGGGGGGAGTTAGTATAGATTTGTCTGCAGCTCCTACTCGAGTTGTCAAAGGAGGAGGAAGAGAGGACAACGACGTGAAGCTTTCATGTAGTAGTATCGCATCTAGCCCTGCCCTAGCTATTCTTCAGAATCGTAAAAAAACCTCTAGTCTAAATGTTTGGGCTAATCTAGCCCTATTTGCAACCTCTCCCGGGAGTCTCTCTCAAGTCTCAATGCAGCCTAGCTCTGGTCCATAGCCTTCTACTACTGCAGGGTAGAACTAGAAGCAGTAGAAGGCTATGGACCAGAGCTAAATGCAGCAGGCGGCAGGGTTGACTGCAGGCTGACTAAAAGCGAAATAAATGCATAAATAACATCTCAGAGCAGGGGGCGACCTTTAGAGAAGGATCAAGCATAATGGCAAATGTCGGTTGGTCATTGGCTGAACAAGCTAGCTAGATAATTGGTGTAAATTAGACCGTTTTCCTAATAAAAGTTTTTTTTAATCAGTGTTTGGACTTGAGTCATCCTTCATAGAACTCAATGTTCAATAGAATTACAGATGTCTAGAAATATAACGGGTTGAAATATCAGAACATCTGCTGTCACAAATTGGTAATTTACTGGTGTGCAGTGCACAACAACAAATGATAAATAATGTGCTGTCAAATCAATCAGTTACATTGATTATCCCTAAAAAGGAGCATTTATTTACATTTTGTTATTCAAGTAACATACTGTACAGTGTTGGTATCAGTGAGACATCTGCCATGTATTGATCACCATGCATTTGGGTATGAAACACAATACACAATACGCAGATATGACTAGAACTGAAGACTGATACTGTGTAGGACAAAAGACAGGCTTGCTTTGACATAGCATTTCAGGTAGTTTGAACGAAAACACAAAGTTACACACAAAATGGTTTGTTTTACAGTATAAACAACGTTTACAACACAATAGGGTAGCAACACAAGGGCATACTTAAAGTTAATAACAAATACATTCCACAAAGGACTGTTCTCTAGTTATAGTTTGAGCAGACTAGGTTAGTGAACCAGTCTAGAGTAAGGATGCACTGAATATTCGGCCACCGAAACTATTCGGACGAATAGTGGCAAAGAAATTGCATATTCGGTGTTCGGTTCGGTTGATTTTAAGAGCCAAAACCGAATAGTTAAAGAACCGTGGTCGCCTTTAATAACCTAATGTTTTGTTGTGATGATCAAAACGTAATCATGTCTTTGCCATTATCATGTAGCTCTACAACAAAGGTACGGCCATGACAGCAATGGTACAAAAACTGGTAACAAAATAAATGATATACAATAATAACCATATTATGCTATTCTGCTGTTTCCTATATTCAGAATTTGGTTTCGCCCAAGAATTTCCCATTCGGTGCATCCCTAGTCTAGGGAAACATGGCTCCTCCAGCTTCATTGCTCTTTCTCGTTGATTTAACTGGGGAGTGGTTCACCAGATACAGTATCTGCTGCTGCAAAGGTTCTCTTCTTAACCCATTTTGGGCGGGAACCCATTTTGGCGTTAGCATCATGTCGTGCTTTAGCTATAGAAAAGTAGCAGATCTACAAGCTCGTAGCACGCCACTCGGTGGCTTGTAGGTCTGCTATTTTTGAAAAATCGAAGAACGACTAACGTAGAAGACATTTTTAGAATCTGATCTCAGGTCAGAATGGGTTAATGAGTTATGCACGCTATGTTTTCTGGGCTCTCTCCTCCACATAGAGCTGCATCTGATGAAGAGATAATGCAGAGAAACAGAACATTGTGAACATACTGTACAGTATATCAACCTGGTGCACACAGACACGGCTTATTCTAAATATCAACCTCGGTGCACACAGACACTAGGCTTGTTCTATAACAGTAGTGTCAGCCGTGGTGAAAAGTTACTAAGAACATGTACTCAAGTACTGTACTTAAGTAGGCTACAATTTTGATGTACTGATTATTTCCATTTTTCAATACTTTTACTTATACTCCACTACATTTTATTTCAGAGACTAATTGGTGTACTTTAGTTACTTTGTAGATTTAATTATTTCAATACGTTACCCACTTCAGACCTATACAATGCTCACAATGCAACACATTGTGAGCTTGTAGATCTGCTATTTTCAAAAGATTTTTATGCATTTGAAAATTTGTGAAATGGGACATTCTGCGTAATGAGTACTTCTACTTTTGGTGCTTTAAGTACATGTTGATACCAATACTTTACTGATGTACTTTTTACTAATTTTGAGTATTTCTGAGGACTCGTTTTCTGGCTCGTGATGTCGCCACTACCCAGGCAGGCAGTGACATTATACTTACTTTTACGATGTCAGATGTCAGAGTCTTCAGTGGAATGAGCCTAGGCTCCTGCATGTGGACTTCTTGCTCATCAGCCACTATCCATGGGAAGTCCTGTAGGCATAAAACCTTAATGTCACTCTTAGAGAGAGAGAGAGAGAGAGAGAGAGAGAGAGTCCTGGCACACTCTCCCCTGTGCTTCAGGGAGGGGGAAGGGGGGGGTGCAGGTAGGTGGGCAACGGATGGCATGCTGCTATGATGATGATACAGCTTCATGGCAGTCTGCTGGATGCCAGTTTGGGAGTATATCGCACGTGGGGTGGGCGGGGTCCGTTCATAAACTTGCCGGGCGTTTTCCATCCCTATTCTTCTTATGTCCTGTATGTGTGTTCACTGTCATGCATTGACACTACAGTCAGTCGGTCTCACTAGGGCTGCTAAAGGCTCATCTCCATGACACAGCAGTGGTTCCAATTTATTACATTTACACATTATAATATAACAAAATACATACATAAATGGATGCGCCTGGGACGTATCCTCAGTGATGTATCCCAAGGTCATCGGGGTTTCGGGTCTCGCAACATCATACCCCTCCCTCACTCAGGTGACCCAGCCGGGAGTGATCAAGTCCCGACTTACGTCCCAGTAGCTACCCTCGATAAGTCCCATTATGGAAAAACCAGGGCCACACAATCCATTCCTCCTGAACTACTCTGCCGGGACTGGGAGGTACCATTCTGGCACATGGAAGGACTAGGCTCTGTGGGTTGACACCTGTCCGGGCCCCTCCTACGTCTCTACAGGTCCACTCCTGCTCTCACCAGGTCAGGCCCTGTGCGTTAACACGTTACACATTATTTATGAAATTACTGAACAAAATATTTGAATTTAGTTTCCAATTGATTTTATTTGAAATAACATTAATTAAAAACTAAATGTAGGAAACAAAAAATAAATGGACCCATAAAAATGTGTCCGCCACCCACAATGGGTCCCGAACCAGTGTTTGGGAAACAGTGCATTACAATACATAAAGCCTGTGAATGTGTGGGGGGGAGGATCATCACCATCATCATGTAAGCGGTGTCCACTGATTACATTTCTTCACAGCCCTCTGTGTTTCAATCAGAATCAATTGCAGTAGAATCTGTGTGATGTGTTTTTACATTAAAGGGCTGGTTTTAGTCGTAGCCAGACGATCAGAGCTCTCCGCCTACTTATCGGCCAGGGCAGGGGTTCCCAAACTGTGGTGCGCGAACGCCCTCTAGTCTAGAAGGTGCTTGACATGAAAAGGGTAATGGCGGTTTTATGGTGTTATTTAACACAAATGGCAAAATCTGGTAAAACACTGTTGTAAGAAGAGTAGCTGCTGCATGTCTCTCAGTGCAGTGACATTCTGTGATTATTTGCCCTGATCATATTCAAAATGTATAATGTTTGGCCAAATACAACAAGACTTAGGGGGGGTGCGTCAGCTAGGTCAGGAGGTAACAGGGGGTGCACGGCCCAAAAGTTTTGGAGACCGCTGGGTCAGGGGAATTAGTCATTTTGTTGAATAGGCTTCTTGGATGCTGGAGAAAACCAGTACAGACCTATACGCCCACTGCTTTGAAAAGTAGTTCTGATACCAACTCATATGAAGGAACTGGTTCTGTGAAGCTGCTATTTTATTAAATAGCAGCTATCAATTTAATTCAGTATATATATTCAGTAATATCTGGTTTAGCCCATTGACAATGAATTACAGCATGCTTGAAATCTGTATTTCTTTGGTTGGTGATAAATCCACCTTACTCCAGGTCTCTGCTTCTCTGGATGATATCTACTTTGCCTTCAAGTCAAATAATCTTTTCTTCAGAGACTAAGTTAGGCATTCATGATGTTTGGCATCTTTTGTAAAACAGGCCCCTCTGCAAACCTTGGAAGGCAATCATAGGCAATTAGAGAGGGGAGGAGACCCGCACACTGTCACTTGCTGGTTCAAGAGCTTTTTATTTAATGTCAAATGTACTCGATTATGGTGAGTATCTGGCAAGAGTCAAAGTTGTTGCTACTCCTGAGTACAATATTTTGGACTCTAAACCACTGTAAACTTTAGAAGAGTATCAAACATCTCCAACAGGAAGCAACCAAGTTTGTGGAAAATGTGGTCTTTGAAAGGGGGCACGGTGATGCAGTCGGTAGCGCTGACAGCTAGAATGTCCTGGGTTCGATTAATCGATTCCCACCGGGGACACTGTGGGCGTGTTCTCTCCTCCACGTCATCAGTGCCCATACCCGAGGCGGGGTTGGCGAAAGGGCCTTTCTGTGTGGAGTTTGCATGTTCTCCAGTGTCCCCTAGCGTAGGTAGTACTGTACCCTCACAAAAAACATGCAGTAATCCTGGTCTCTATACTGCCTCCCCCTGGCCTGGCGTGTTCCTTAACTTCCTTCCACGCACAATGTCCATCTGGGGAAACTCCCCACTGTCAGGTGAAAAGAAGCAGCTTGGACTCCTCATGCATAGAAGGAAGCATGAGGTCAGTTTGTTGCTCTCCCCAGTTTGGCAGAGGGAGTGTAGCGCCCAGGATCACATTAGATAATTGACACTGGGTGAAAAAATTGGTTGCAAAATCGTGGGATATAAATTTTGAGTAAAAGAATAATTAGGCTAAAATGTCTCTTGTTTGGCAGAATGGCAGTGGCTCATCTGTGAAAATGTATTTTCATCAATATGATGCCTTTTAGTGATTTCCTGAAAATAGGTTTGATGCCCAACACCTGAAGACGAATGCATATAGCATGTAGGTAACTGTAAAGTACACTTATAAGTTACATTCAGAAGAGTGAAATTTAATAAAATAACAATTTGAAATAGGTATACCCCCAAACCCCGATCCTTTCAGTTCAGTTAAAAGGAATACAATTTCCCTTTCAAAGAACCTTTGGTTATTTCATTGATCACACTGGAGGAATCTATGTTCTTAGAGCGGAGCACAGTGTAATAGTATCTACGATCTAGACTAGAGCAGTGGTTCTCAACCAGTGGTCCGGGGACCACCAGTGGTCCTTGAGGGGGTTCCAATTGGTCCCCAGCTAAATGATGGAGAATTGGTAACCAAATGGACCCTTATAGATGTATAACTTGAGTGCGTAAACTGAAACATTTAATTTTATGCTGTCAAGTTACATTATTGTTAAACATCTGCATCAGTTCATTTACAAGAAGTCTACACAATAGAGGAATTGTTATTTTGATCAACGTTTGCCTGTTGCCTCTCCTAATGGTACCACATCAGTACAGTATGGGATTGTGGACAAAATCTTATCCAACGTTTTGAGTCTGAGGCAAAATGTCGTCAAATGGTGGTCTGTGGCTCAAATGCAGAATAAATGGGCCTTGATATGAAAAGGGTGCTGCTCTAGTGTGAAGGACATCTCACCTTGATGACTTGAATCTTCTCCATGTTGCGTGTTGCAGCCTCTCTGGTATGCACCAACACCGTAAACGAACACCCTACCACAAGAACGAAACGACATCACAGATTCACAGAAGATAAGTCCAGCCTGATTCACACTTTGTCATACATTGGTGTGGAAAATAGCAGATCTACAAGCTCACAACATGTACGACAAAGTATAAAGTATGCATTCCCTGTTCTACTACTACTACTAAATCTCTGAAAGAACTGTTCACATACTGCACACACTCCTTTTAGACTGAAATAAAAATTTACAATACATTTAGCTAATTTAACTGAAGCCTTGTGGTTTTTTTATTTGATTATTTCATCAAAAACCCCTGATTTCCCACCATTTATCTGTAAAAGCTATGGATTTGTTAGGTACTACATATACTGGCTGACGAATAAAAAAGACAGGGTCTGTTAATGACATGGCTTAATATGGATCTTGGACTTCATGTTGATCATCCATGACATCTATGGATGCACTATATTTAAATTTTAGTTTCCATAGAGTTTACCTACACTAATTATAGAGTGACTGTGATTCTGGGTGCAGAACAGATGCCAAATTCTAAACAGTACATTCTTATTACCCGATGTATTAGGCCTATTGATGAACCTATTACTTCAAACAAGGTAAATGTATTTCTATTTAACATATTATTTCCAACTTGTTGTTTTGAAAGCTTCTCCATAAAATGCTGATTGTATCTGCATCATCACAAAATAAAATTTCACCTTCACATTCAAACATAAATATCATAAAATAAAATATCGGGTAAAACCGATATATCGGTTCGATAATGATATTGCAGCCTATCAGTATAATCAGCCATCTCCATATTTGGGCAAGGCTCCAGCCAGATTCGACCGCCACTGATTTCCAGTATAGAATGACATTTTTGAAAGTGAAATATTAGACTTCCTTGGCCTACGGGCAACATGTACAAGATGTTTGGTAGTGATCAGTCCAGCGGTTTGAGAGCCCCAGCTAGAATCACAGACCCTCTTCGACACAGCTTGGCCAGCCACACCGTAAAACTAAGAATGGTTATCAGTGAAGAAGTGGTATCGATAACTAATTAGTAAATGGTAAAGCTGCAGTGGACATCAGTAGAAGACTGAGTTTATTGGTATGAGTATGAAGCAAGTCCGTGCATTTGCCACAGGTGACTTAACCACTTAATCCCTAGCTAGTACTTTGTACAACAAATCGCAAAAATGGCATGTTGTGAGCTTGTAGATCTGCTATAATCTTCTATAAATTTGACCAAAATAGGGACACCAGGGTTAATGTGGTTACATGCATGTAAAAAACCATGTTGCTTACCTGGTGGATTGTTATTTAGAACGGCATCACACACGCTGATCTTAAGGATAAAAGCCCTCAGCAGCTGCTCTACGTGCGACAGTAAGGTGTCAGAACTGTAAATCCAAAACCACAGAGGTCATTCAATACGTTCATAAGGCTAATGGACTTTGACGGCCTATATGACTAAAAAGCCTGCAGTGCTTCATGTTGAGGATCAACAGCCAACTAACTAGACTGAGACTCCATGTTTAAATAATATACGTATTTATATGGTTTGTTACGTTTGTTGTGTTTAACCTCCAGTGTTTTGATTGATTGAAGTATTTATTAACAGTACTGCAGACAGTATATTTCAAGCACAACATAAATTAAACATTCTAGGCTAGCCATGAAGAATCCGTGTATACTCGGACACATTATACAACATCACGCCAAGGCTCCAAACACTCATAAAAATGATATGAGAAAATAAATAAATTACCTAATAGACAGTAGCGGAGGCTGGGAGATCTCAAAGACAAATCGCTCCACAGGATGATGCTCTTTATCCATGATAACGACCACCACCTTCTCAGCATCATTCTGGTGGTAGAAATAATAATAAATGTTATTTATAAGGCGCCTTTCAGGGCACTCAAGGTTGCCGTACAGGTTAAAAACAGTACAAGAACACAGTTAAAAGCAGAACAAAACTAGGGCACAGAAATGGAATGGAAGTCCACACTCCACATGCAAAATGACAGATATCACAATACAAGCTCACAATGCGGGGCAGCAGTGGCTCAGGGGTAGAGTGGCTGGATGGTAACCGCAAGGTTGCCAGTTCGAACCCGGGCTCCCCCAAAGTTAGTGTGGAAGTGTCCTTGCGCAAGTCACTGAACTCCATTTTGCTCCTGATGTGCTGGTTGGTGCCTTGCATGGTTTCCGCCGCCATCAGTGTACAATGTGTGGGTGAATGTAATGCACAATATCTGTAAAGCGCCTTGGATAAAGGCGCTATATAAATGCACCATTTACCTCCTGAGCCACAGCCGCCCTAGACTAAAATGTTAGCGAGGGACAGTGGGACTAGTGGAAAAGATAACTAAGCCAAGACATTTTACATTAGTTGCATGCTGAGCTTGTATACACATACACACGCTGATCGGATCTATAGATCCGATCAGCGTGTGTATGTGTAAAATCAGCCATTACGACGGCATCAAGGCCCGCCAAAATACATTTTACTTGACTAAATCAACTGTAGATTTAGTTTAGACTAAAACTAGTTGAAAACTATTCAAAAGACTATTACTAAAACTTAAAATCTAAATTTGCTGTCAAAATCAACACCCATGGTATTGGTAACCCTTACCTTCTCAATGAGTGGCTTCACACAGTGAAGTGTATCTTGAATGTACTGATTGAGCTCTGGATGACATGACATCTAGAATATGAATTCAACAGACACATAATAACAGCATTAATAGATCCCTAAATACAATGTAGATCAAGATGAGTGGCATTGATCTATCAGCACATATTTTTTGATTGATTGAACAGATTGATTCAGTGCTGAATATTGAAGTTGTGTATTAGCGGTAATTCATATTATTATTATATTGTAATGTGCAGAGTAGACTGCAGAGGTTTCTTGCTCCATTACCTGAACGGGAACATTATATTTCTTCCTCTTCTGAAATATGCCAGAGGGGTAAACTTCACGGACATATAATATCAGATGAATAGCAACCTCCAGGAACTCGCACAGAATGTCGGCCACCACTGAAAATGAGTCAATAATGTCAGCAATCATAATTTCATCAGCAAAAATAAACTGTCAAGGAGTAAAAAATAAATCAACCCATGTTACTACCTTGTCCGAAATTAAGGTCCTGTCTCGTTAGAGTAGTCATTATCGTTTATAAGGTATATAACAGGACTATGTTGCAATGTTTTCACGAGATACACTTTTACGATCGTGTTTACATTCACGATGAAACACCCTGCTTTCCCTGCAGTTTTAACGTTTTATATTTTCGCTCTCCATTGTTTACTTGCGCGTTATTGCTGTCCACTAGTGATGACGTAAAACTGAACAGCAGGCTAGCCGCTAGACCATGCGATGGGCTAGACACCCATTGGCGTAATGCTGCCTCCCGCAGGTCATTTGAGGAATTACATAACTTGAGGGGAAACAATATCAGCTGTTTTGTACCTTGACTGAGCAACTTAATGCAAGTGGATGGGAGAACACGGGTGCCGTCTCTATCTATGTCCGACCTGTACCACACCCCACTATCCGCTAAGCGGGAGAGGTGTAACATTCACAGCAGCAGCAGACCTTCTACTGGGGTCAACGCTCTATAACAACAGACAGTGAGTATGTGTAAAGTGGGTAAAGTAATACTATTACAGTGCTAATTACTGAATGACAATGTGTCATTCACATATGTAGATCGGCCATTAACAGTAATAGTTAAATATACTACCTTTTTTAAGGTGTGTCTTTGTGATCAAACCAGTTTATTTTCACAGTGCTGTGTTTATACATTCCTGTTGTCCTGTCCTGTACTCCTCCAACCCATCTTTCTGGCTGGGCGGTGCCCAGGTATAGATGAGGTGACTGACAACGATCGATCGTTATATATATTTTTTACCAGTAAAAAAAACAAACACCATGCCAGTGATGACACCACTGATTGTTGCACACATACAGGGATGGAGATGCTCTCTCTTTGCTGCTTCTAATATAATAAGTAATAAATTATAATAATATATATAAGGTAACAATTAAGACACAAAACGTTTGCAAGCCAACACAGCTGATTCCTATCTTCTCAATAAGAGATACTCAAAATAAAGCCATTGTAGACAACAGAACAGCATACAATAATTAATCACATTATAAGACAAGGTCATGTATATTTTCAATATCTCATCATGACTCTATAGGCTGGAGTTTTGGCAAGAACCATATAGACTGTAAACTCAGACCACCAGTTCAGACCAATCACGTTGCCTTCAAAATAAAAGCATTCGAGATTAGACGCTTTTCTGTTGAAAGAAAGAAAAAGAGAAGAACAATTATATAGTATAATAAACCTATACTACCGCGTCCGCGCCGCGGTATTTTGTGTTCATATCCGCCCATAATCCTTTAATACATTATAATCTTACTATTTAAATACATTTATTTCTGCCAACGTACTGATCGTATATGTAAAATGGCATTACAATGATATAAATAATTTACTGGTCAAGTGGATTTTATTCTGAAGTGAACATGTTGACCACAAAACTCCTAGCCTCGTAAACTCGATACCCAGGCTTTCATTTTCGTCGGGGCAAAAAAGAAGAAAACGGAACGGAATGGTGCAGCAATGCTGATACAGCAGTAGCCTACAGAATACAATACAGACAGATGGGAAGTTAAACCTTCTACAAACATGTTTATTTACAGGTTAGTATAAGTTAACACAAGCTTTGAATTTTAACTTAAGCTTTGAATTAAAATTCCAGATGTTTTAGCGATGGGGTGACACTTGAGAAAGCTATGTGTTTCTTAACTTACCAAGTTACAGCAATGTTTCCTTCATTAGAGATTAAATTGACTTGCATTAGGGCATGCTATATATTTATGTAGGCTATTCATTACTAGTAAATACAACTTTAGATTAGTGATTGATAACTTTAGTGAATCACTTCACAAAGTGACAGCGACCATACAAAGAAAGAGGCAAAAACATACCTCCTGTAGTCCTGTACTATAGCATGCTAGTTAAAATGTGCATATACAACTGATTTAAAAAATCTATGATGACATTCTGATTGGCAATTTTTGTTTTGTTTTAATGGCTGATTTTTGCAGCTCTGTCTGTCCACTCCACTGTCCAATAATAAATATTGTAAAGTGGCATTCATGACAGATTACATTATTTAGACTGAAATTATATAATTTGGATGCCAAATTAAATGTTGACCAATTTACACAGGACCATTGAATATAAACACCTGTTTTGTGTTCTGCACATTACATCTAATTGTCATGATCTGTCAGTAACACATTAACTGTATTGGCTGAATGACCATAGGTTTACAGTAGTTGTAAAGTAGAATGCACGACAACGTCCAGTGTCCACTATGAAGTCTCTTCCGTGTTAATTTAACTCTGAGCATGTACACTCACAGAGATTCAAATACATGAATTACCACTGATGATTTTCCCAGTGATTAATTGGTGATTAATTGGTGGTCCTGACAGTGACAGGTAGAAATTACCCTGATCTGTCGTTGTAGGTTGTGAAACTCTACCGATCAATCATGCCTCTGGTGGAATTTTTAGCTGGGACAATTTCAGGTAATATGAACATCCTTTTGGACAAATATTAAACATTGAGCATACAATTGATACAGAGTGTGTGTATGTGTTTGTCGACTTAGGGTCGATTCATACTCCTATTTTAGAGCCGAATAAAAGTCGGTTCGGCGCTGTAGAGCCTACAATTTGATGTCATTTGAGGTTCGGGGGGGCGGGTACCGTCCTAAAGTCGGCTCTTCGGTGCTACTGAAATTTTCTGACGAGCCGAAATCATTTCGGCACTACAGCGCCGAAACAGGAGTATGAATCGGCCCTTAGACATCGAACACACTGTTGATAATATACTGTAGCAGACCTTTGATGTATTATGTATGTTTGTACTGTGGCAGGCGCAGTGGGACTGGCTTTCGGACATCCACTGGACACTGTGAAGGTTGAACGATGAAATATAATACATATGCATCAGGAGTAAATGCATGAAACTGGTTTTGTTTAACTTTCTTATGTTTGTTTCAGGTGCGCCTGCAAGCCCAGTCTATATACAAGGGGATCTCTCACTGTGTGGCACAAACATACGCTCATGAAGGGGTAGGTTTCATTCAATACATTTTTAGAGCATTGGGTTCCCAACCTTTTCTGGATCAGGGCCTACTTGAAAACCTTAAAAGCATTTGCGGCCCACCCATCTGACCACTTAACACTTCTTCTAAGGCGAGTGTCGGTACATTCACCAGGTAAAGTCAGCGTAGGGCCTTCTCTCATCGTGCTCCCTACCTTTTGAACAATTTGCCCACTTCCGTGAGTTGACTTCCAAAATAGACGGCAGGTCCATTTACCCATTTAGGACGGGAACCCCTTTTGGGGTTGTTGTTGCTATTTACAGTATATAGCAGCATAACATTTGTGTAATTTTAGTTTTTCAGAAAACTTGGGTCAGGATTTAGAAGGGATTTTTAGAATCAGCCCCAGTTATATGACCAATCATGATTTCGCGTTGTGATTCTATACTTGACTGTTGTCCCAGGTCCATGGATTCTTCAAGGGAATGGCATTTCCCGTCCTCACCACAGGCATCACCAACTCTGTTGTCTTTGGTTCCTACAGCAACGCTTTAGACTACCTCACTCAGTCTAGACGAAACGACCGTAGTCAAGGCAACCCTGCCTCCGCCACACAAGTCTTCACGGCAGGCTGTTTTTCAGGTCTTGTACAGGTAATATGGACACTCACAAACTCAAAGACAGTGCATGCACATGGAGATGTTTTCTGCATTTCTACCATTGCACACATACACATTTGTGCAGTGCATTGGTTTTGAGAATCCACAAATGTGATGATGATGATGATGATGATGGTTATACCTTTTGTTATCGCCCCAATACTGTCTTATGTTATATTTTGTGTTATGCTACTGTAACAAATCACATGCTCTCCTTCTAGAATTAATACAGATTTGACGCTTTAACATTTCGGGTGGGTACACCATCGTCTACCAATTTGTTCTGTTTTAGTGCTGGCGACCCGCAGGAACACAAACGCAGTGTGATTGAACAGATATTGCTAAATATTTTGTAAGCAGGGAAATCCCATTCAATTGGTCTAGCATTGCTCTGTGAAAGGGATTGGGGACAACTGTTTCTACTTTCAGGTTGTCGTTACGGCCCCCATTGACCTGGTGAAGGTTCGTCTGCAGGGTCAGACCAACACTGCCAGATACCGCGGGCCTGCCCACTGTGTCACCATTATTCTCAGGGAGAATGGTCTACGGGGTCTGTATCGCGGAGGGCTGGCCCTCGCCTTGCGTGACGTGCCCTGCTACGGTCTCTACTTTCTGCCTTACGAGGTTGTATGCAAAGCTCTGACCGAGAGCGGCAAACAGCCAGGTCAGTGCACAGCAGACACGTAGTCATCTCTGTTGTGTTTGGAGGTTTCTAAGTTCTGCCTCTCCTCAGTGCCAGTACGTTCAGTGAACAGACATGAACACTATACCTGTGATCCGAGCAGCTTCTTGCTGAAAAATGTCACTCGTTGATTTTAGCCTATCCTACAACCTCTGCTGTCCTCATTATCCAGTGAGCGGTTTGTTAACATTGCCGCTATCACTGTTTATAACCATGATTACCCAACCAGGTTTTTACTATCGCGCACGTTTAGTGTACTTCAGACCTGAAACCTTTCAGCCTTGAACGTAGACTGCTTACTAATGCTCACTATTTATCAGAGCTGTAGACGTGAGACTCGATTTGGAAAGTTTTGGAAAGAAGTTGGATTTGTAAAGTTTTGGAAAGAAGTTGGCCTGTAGATTTTCACTAGTTTAGGTACCGGGCAAACTAATCCAGGAGGGGTTCGCTGTCTCTCAACTAATTTCCGTTTTGGGTCACAAGTTAAAAAGAGTGTGAACCCAGTCACCCAGCACCATAAAGTCTGGGTAATAATTTACGTGTCTCTCCTGCATGTTCATTCTGACAAATCAAGTTAATGAGCTTTAATGCATTTGTGTCTTGTGTGATTTTTGTTGCTTTCCTTGATCATTCTCTATATCTTCAGGCACGTTTGCAGTGTTGATGGGAGGCGGGGTGGCGGGCGTGGTGACCTGGGCCTTCGCTACACCCATGGATGTGATCAAAGCTCGTCTCCAGATGTCGGGCGCTGGGGGCCGCGAGTACAGCGGGGTCCTGCACTGCATGCGGGTCAGCGTCAGGGAGGAAGGCGTCAGGGTCTTCTTCAAAGGCCTGCTTCTGAACAGCGTCAGGGCTTTCCCCGTCAATGCAGTGACCTTCCTCAGCTACGAGAGTCTGATGAAGGTTTTGTGCCCACCGCCTGCGGGCTGACTTTAAAAGCTTTGCGTCGGGGGAATAATGGAAAACCTGCTCCGTATTTTTGGAGATTTCCATCAAGGACCAGGGGAGACTGTGGCCGAGCACCAGAGGAAATCTCTGACAAACATGTTTGTTTGTAAGATCATTATTTGGGATGTTTTGGGAGAATGTATGATTCTCTACATTTAAGTAAGACGTTAAGTGTGGTTATTAGTAGTCATGCAGCAGTGGTGTCTCAGCAAATGAAACAAACAATTCACAATGCATCATACAGTTATTGAAAGAAATGCCATTCCTTGCCCCCCATCATCACCATGATTGCATAAGGACGGTGAAAACTGTGTATTATTCACCACCAATGACTCTCGTGGTTCATTCCAGTGAAGGCATTGGTTATTGGGATAAACGTCCCAGAGGAGCGTTCGGTGTTGTTGCGCAGATTCAGTGGACACAATAGAAAGAGAAATCTCTTCTTGGCCAATTTATTACCCACTGTTGAAACAGGGTAAAAAAGGATTAAATCCAAGCACTAAATAGGTTATTTAGTGCTTAGATTTAATCATCCCCCCCCCCCCCCCCCGTTTCAATCTATCTAATCTAAGTACTTTAATCTACAAGGCAAAAAAGCAGGTGCTACTTTTTGTCTGTCAAGTAATCACTTTCCTTTTTATTATAAAAAGCCAAAGCATTTTCACATTGACCACAAGGGGGCGACAGAGACCAACTTCATCCTATGAGCTATAAACTTTTGCTGTTGTCAAAATACAAGCATGATAGCAAAGAGAAAGACTTGTGAGTTGTGACAAAACATCATGCAGTTAGTTTGGCATTTAAGTTGTCAGTCTTTCATTAATGTCACATCATGAGAACATTAAGTCAATAATGGCAGATGGTCTTGTTTTGTTTGTCTTTATTTAAATTTCTTACAGTATGGTCTGGTCTCCAACGCAACAAACAGAAGCTCCAAATGGTAGAACAAAGTGCAGTTACAAAGATATTTCATTTCTACATTAAAACATACATCCCTATATGTACATCATATAATGAGCAGAATAATATCTGTCTATCCAAGTATCCATTGAATATTATTACACCTTTCATCATATAAATCATCTTTGCAAAAATATACAGTTCTAAGATGAAGAACAAAGTCTACTCTTTTCCACTCCCGATTTAAAAAAATTGCAGAATATCACCTTTCACCATTTGTGGTGGTTTGTTCCGAGCCCAGCTACACAGGTCCACAATAACAGCACAAACGTAAGACTGACTGAAAAATCGATTGCAACTCAGCCAATAACTAAAAACTGACTAGCCAAAAATATGCGATAACCATTCCAATGAAATATACTGTATGCCACATTCCTGTGGTCAGACCAATATGTGCTGTGTGCTGGCACTGAAAGAAAGGCGTTCAAGGTTAACGTGAAGGTAAAAATATGTTTTCCACTTTAGACCTATGTCCCTGTTTTTGGCATGTCATAGGCACAACTTTACATTTTCAAATATAGCAAAAATAGATGATCTACGTCGGCTATTTTAACATGGGAAAACAATTCATGCCTGGCCTGTGAAGATAGGCATCACAGGATCAGGATCCCTTTTAGAACAATGTCATCAACGCCATGCATTCTTTATTTAGTATAAAAGTAAAATGTTAATTTGGGGGGGCTTCACAACAGCATGAGTACATGATGTAATTGTTCCATTACCTTTACTCTGTTGTTAGAATATGTTTTACTTTACATGAATAACACATTATCTACGGCTAGTTAAACCTGCAAAACAGGCTTTTGTTCAGTGTCTGCAGAGACACTGAACAAAGACTTGCAGAGCTCACATAAGGATTGGAATTATTAACGTATATAATAATGCAGCATGTACTGTTATATAGTATCATTTTGATATTATCAATGTGTTAGCTAAAGTGGTCCATACCACAAGAGAGCATAAAGAACAATGAGTGGTAGACGCCTATGCATTCCCAGAATGCAGTGTGTCATTCAAATGTCATGTTGCTTTGAAAATGGGTCAAAAAGCAATGACTAAAAATGCATTCAGACAGGCTTCACTTCTCAAATACTGAAGCCCCACACATCCACCAGGCTTCACTTCTCAAATACTGAAGCCCCACACATCCACCAGGCTTCACTTCTCAAATACTGAAGCCCCACACCTCCACCAGGCTTCACTTCTCAAATACTGAAGCCCCACACATCCACCAGGCTTCACTTCTCAAATACTGAAGCCCCACACATCCACCAGGCTTCACTTCTCAAATACTGAAGCCCCACACATCCACCAGGCTTCACGTCCAGGCTACAATCATGAATGTTGCCTGGACAAAGGCAGCAGTATGTTGCCAGTGACACAGAATACCACGAAACTTTATGAGCATACTAGAGGTCCAACAAAGTGAAAGATTTCAACAACCATATTATACATACACCCGTTCTATATACTACCACAGATAACTATTTTCAAAAATAGCAGTCCTACAAGCTCGTAGTACGCCACTCGGTGGTGCGCTATGAGCTTGTAGATCTGCTATTTTTCAATAGCTAAATTACAACGTTTAAAACACCGAAAGGGGTTCCCGCCCAGAATGGGTTAAAGAAAACTGAGATTAGGACCATCAATAAGATTACAGTTCAGTAGCTAGGCCTGTCATGATCGCAATTATTTTGCATAATCGTTCTCTCTCCACTGTGTCCTATCAAAGGCAGAAAAGCCCAAACAAATATACGGTATATAAAAAAAGAAACAGCTGGATGAAATTGACAGAAATGTCATATGTCCATCATTATTTACACACCGTTGTCCATTCTCTTTTGACCATTTTCAACCTAGCATAGCAATGCAAAGCATTGTGAGCATATACTGTAGTTTTGAACATAGTTGAAAGAATCAAATTATTAATTATAGGGCATAAGTTTAGCTATAGTACATTATTTAATTTGATTATTTTCACCATTGTCAGTAATTTCTACATTTTGGTAATAAGCTTTGTATATTTGTATTACTGTACTTCTATGTTTGCCTATTAAAGTATTCAAAGTTATTTGTAATATTTCCCCTGGATTTTGTTTACAATGCCCAAAAGCCAAATAGGAATGTAATGTATTCAGATTTACCAACACCAATGTCAAAAAACACAAAACACATTTGTATGACAATTAATCGTCAGCTACTTCATGATCGTGACAGACCTAGCAGCAGCAACAGTGGGAACGAATAAAGGCGAGGGAACTCTTAACACATTTGTCCATGGGCAGGGCGAGTGCTTGTCCAAACCCAGAGGGAACTCCTAATGTACTGGTCCACAGGCATGGCAAGTCCTTGTTCATCCTCACCGTGCTCAAAACGTCAGTGAAGGAAGGCAAGTTCACCTCTCAACATGGAGAAGTTAAGAGGGGAACAAAACAAAAGCAGCGCTTTCATAAATTGAATAAAGAAAAAAAATCTATGCGCACAGAGATAGCAGTGTAGTGGTTTCTTTCCAAAATACAAAAAGGGGATTTGTATGAATCATCCTTTTTCAAAGAATTCGTTGTTTTGGAATGTATACCAGGGTTTTCCAAAGCTCCAGACATTTTGTTCAGAGATGTCCTCCTCCCTCAGCAGTGTTTCAATATCCATCGGCATGTACGGTGTGGAGTCCACCACGCTACGACTTGGGGTCTTGAAAGTCCTGGTCCTGCTGCGGCGGTGGTTTGCTGTGCTGCTCCGTGGCCATGGCCCGTAGGGTCTTTCTCTGCATCTGCCTGGCCTTGTTGTACAGGAGGACGCCGACAAACACGAGGCCGGTGCCGACGGCGCCCAGCACCGTCACGTGGTTACTGAACACTATGACACTCAGCCAGATGGACAGGGCGTGCTTCACCGTACTGGCAACACTGGGGACATGTCGGAGGTCGTTGGCGTTAACAAAATGTCAAACCTAAGCCTTTAAAACATAACAATGGTGAAGAACTCTAAAAGTATACTTATGTTAAAAAAGAATAAGGGGTCCACCGTCCATGGCACTCTGCTGCAGTCAAGTAAAAAGCCTTTATTGAAAGCGGCATGGCAAATAAAAAACAGACCTAGGCGTTTCCGAAACGCGTAGGTCTCATTATCGAATCCTCACCAACGAGTTTACAGTCCACAACCGCACGGACCACGGCAGCGCTTCTCTTCTGTCTATTCAACGTTAGCATACTTTGGGGTTCTAACTAACTGGCCATGTAAGATTGGTAATTTTGGTGTGGTCTTGTTTTTCAGTTTAATTTATTTCCTTTACCCATGTGACTTAAAGAACCACTTCCCCAAAAGTTAGTTTTTTTTAGTTTGTCTCTTTCTTGCATTCTGTTTCTGTTTGTAATGCATTTGTGTCTCAATGGAAATATTGCTGGACTAGACAGTACATGTGGTACATTTTTCTTAGGTCAGAATCTAACTGTGAACGGGCAGGAATGGTCAGAAATCCAATGAGAACAGGACCATTGGTGTGTGTAAGAGTGAATGTAATGCACATTGTAAGGTGCTTAGGATAAAGGCACTATACTATTTTAAATGCACCAATTACCATATAAATGCACTATTTACAAGGATAAAAGATACAGGGTGTGGGATAGCACACTTTAATTGAAACATAATTCCCTGCTATATACTGTAGGTAATGTGACCAGTGAATTAATCTTCTTCTGAATGTAGTGCTGTTGTTGTGAATTTGTTTTATCTACTTTAATGAGTACAATCAACTTCGCATCCTGTGTGTTTTTTTTGTTATTTGGCAATTGTAGCCAGATAGACTCATATTTCACCTTACCTGAACGTAACCGGGGAGATGCGACCCATGAGAGCGTAGGCAGTGATACTCTGTAAGTGGAACAGGCCACCATCAAAGAGCAACAGGAGGACAATGTCGTGACTGAGTATCAAGCTCTGGCCACTCGCACCAACCAGTGGAATGTCCTGGGGACACAGTGGAGTATTGGGAACATGATACAAAAGAAATATGCATGACTACGCCATCACCGTGTGGTTTATCTTTATCTAAGATAAAAATGTTGTCAGTTAGTACCTACCTCTTAAAATGTTAAATATGTTGCTTGAGGAGGATGCAGGAGTTGTGCAATTGCTTCATGGACTTCTTACGCTAAGTTGGTTGTGAAAGAATTGTGCAATGTGTGTAATGTGCTGCTTTGTTTAGGGTGTTTGGGTCTGTGCAGCATCTAAGTTCAAGACAAGTTTCCACACAGGAACAATAGTATTGGATCAATAAGTATAGGTCACTGACGATATAAATAGAAGTATTTAAGTCTCTGAATAAAATGAGAAACTGCTTCCCATAGCAATACTTCCCATACATACAACAGTAACTTCAATGAATGAATGAATGAATGAATAACTTGACCTACTAAAAGAAATACCCAGGCGGGTATGAGCATGACGACTGCTGCTGCACTGGTGTAGAACTGCAGTTCTGGAGCGCTGAAAAACATAAACATTCATTAGATGCAATAAACACATTTGCATGCCATTTAAATTAAAAAAAGAAGGGAACCATATTACATTGTAAAGTATTACAGAATGAATTGTATCCCATTTGCACGGCATAAAACAACTGTTCAACCGGTCATCCCTATTTTAGGCATGTCATGATGGGACACATTGTGAGCTTGTAGAACAATTTATTTTGCTATTCATCATACGACCAAATATAAGTGGTTAACTTTCCATTTTACCTGAATTTATATGTGTCTCCACTTAGTAACTTCTTGGAGAACACATTCTGTAAACTGAGACACAGACATAGCAGTTGGTCAAGTCATAGAAGTGTTATAGTATTGTGATCTTTTTTTAATTTAAATTCCTGCCCTGCGTGTCCTACCAGTCCATGATGTTGGTGGAGAGAGCGGCACAAAAGCCCAGCATGTTAAAGCTGACCTCTGTGGCTGTGCAGAGAGACAGGCCCGCCATGACAGGGAACAGCGACAGGTTTACCCAGAGTCCTACATTAAGAGAAAAAGAACATGTGCACAGTTGCACACATCCATATACATCATCAACCAGGGACGTGCACACATACATAGAGATCAAAGGGGGCTTCAGCCCCTGCCCTTTTATCCGTCTGTAAAACAACTGCCCTTTCCAGACCACAAATGCAGCATTTACTATGGTGAAAGAAATGCAAATGCCACTCCTTTACATACCATGCTGGAAGGCAGCATTCAGAAGAATTGCTTTTTCCCCCGAAGTCTCCTAAACTTGGCAGCATTTTGCGTTGAACAAATTTGTTTACAAATCCACGTCGTTACACCGTATCTCCCCTAGCTAAAGAGTGCTGGGTTGCGCCTCAAAAATAGCTGATATACCAACGCGTCGCAGGTGCCCTCTTATGGGATTTCAGCCCCTGCCTCTCTAACACTCTCTGCACGACGGTCCTGAGATCAACACTACTACTGTATATCTGAATCCATATACTCTGTAGGTGTGTAAACTTGGCCTGAATTACAGGGCTAGAATAAGGGCCGATTCATACTCCTGTTTCGGCGCTGTAGTGCCGAAATGATTTCGGCTCGTCAGAAAATTTCAGTAGCACCGAAGAGCCGACTTTAGGACGGTACCCGCCCCCCCGAACCTCAAATGACGTCAAATTGTAGGCTCTACAGCGCCGAACCGACTTTTATTCGGCTCTAAAATAGGAGTATGGATCGGCCCTAAGGGTTCATTATCACCACAATCTATATTTAAAGCCACTTGAAAACCAAATCCATAACTATGTAACCATGTAATTTAGACGTATGTATATAAGTAAGCATCTAAAAAGTGTTAAAATGTGTTTCATTTAAAATGTATCAGCTTTTGTAAAGAAATTTGATATTGGGTTTGACTTGGCAGTATTGTAACCCTTTATTAATCCAGGAGAGGTTCACTGAGCACAAATTAAATTGAAAAGCATTTCAATGGTGTGTTGAGGGAGGGGTGATATAAAGCGCGCTCCTCTAAATTTTAGGCCAAATTCCAATACCCAAAATCTCGGCCACTCGCTCACTCACACTCGGTCACTCCAGCATGGTGGTGTTACAGTGAAATTGGTGACCTGCCGAAATATGTGACCAATGACCATCTTGTGGACTTACATGTAGGTCTTTAAATATACGTGGCCTAAATACCACTAGGTTGAACTCTGCTGATAAACAAACCGCAATGATTTGCATTCATACACTAGCCACTCTACCCCTGAGCCACCGCCGCCCACCACTTACTTTTTAGGAAAATTACCCAATTTATTAAACAGACCAATCATAAAGAAACCCCTCTCTCATTGGCTCTCTCTGCACACTTTTACAATGAAAATATCCCATTTGTTCTTCTAACGTGTGAAAAAAGTAGCCGCCATCGCACAGCAATGGCTAATCTAATCTCAACTGCGCTGCACAGTTGAGATTGTTTGACATAGGTGGAATCTAAGAGATGTCAATCAATCAAACCACACCTCTTAGTTATGAAAGTTTATTTTCATTCAGATTTTAGTGGATGCTAAATGAGTCACTCAACTTTTATATCATATTCTGCATGTTTACTATTTCAAGCCAAAGCATGTGCTTTAGTGTTCCACTATATGCTTACTATACACTTAAACATGTCTCTCTTACACAAAGATATCTCTGGTTATGTAAACTGAAACCTCTCTATAGGCTGAGGTCATTAGGAGGGAATACTTTGTCACACAGAACCTGTTTGCAAACCTGTTTGTAACGTAACATGCCCCTCCTTATAATGGAAGTAATAATCAGACGACCAAAAAAAACAATGGAGCACACGTGTTCTCATGTTATCTACCTGTGTATTCTCCCAGGATCAGTCTGGACATGATAACAGTGAAAATGGGCGCAGAACTCTTCACAGTCTCAGAAAAGGACACGGCCACATTCTTCAGGCTCACTAAGCCCAGAACCACAGTGCTGAACCTGATAAATGGACCAAACAAGACAAGCAGGAGGTCAACACTAACACTCTCTATTGTGCATTACAATATCAGGTTTTTCTTTGGTACCTGCCTGCTTTTATTGATAGCCAAGTAAGGAGCTGAAGTTGTTTCATAAGCTTAATTGAGATTAATTATTTCTCTGCTGCCTAGCTGTTAGCATTTATGAAGTTCCCAGTGCCACCATACGCGTTCACTTTAAGAGAACATATGGCATTTTCCAACCATATTTTGGTTGGAAAATACAGAAGTGCAAACGAGCGCTCAATGTTAAACCCCAGCTGCACCTGCACCTCCAAGTTGGAAGTGAAATATCGCTTTACTGGGGAGGGACCCCAGTGTTCAGAGCTTGGATGTATGTAGAATTATGTGCATATAATTTGCATAGATGTGAGGGGACTTCATTGAACTCATTGATATTTTATTTATTCTAAAAGAAAAATCCTTCCTCTCACACTTATGCCAGGGGGCCAGTGAACTCCCTCCCTGGTGCCTTTAATGCCTAAGATGGTCTACCCCATGTCCTATATAAACCCATTGTAACTACAAACTCTAAATGAAGAAAACCTTATATTTTTTTTAACTAAAAAATATCTGTTGTAACAAATAAGTACTGTGGAAGCTGTCAATGCTTCCACATTTCCCTTCAAAACCAATAAAACCCAAACCCTACATCCAAGAGCTTCCCATGCATATTCTGGGTACAAACTCACCTCATGAGCCCAACGAACAGCATGGTCATGACAAAGTTGGAGGGATACTCGCTCCTGGACTTGTGCTCATACAGGCAGCAGGGGATAAACATCTTCAGGCACCCTATGACGGTGGTGGAGAGCATTTGGACAGCGCCTGGGAGTCGACACGAGATAACCAGTCACAAAATAAGATTATAATAAGGTTGAATTGGAAATAGCTCCAATCAGACACTACATTTTACAATTTAGGCATTCAGCAGACGATTACCCAGAGCGTCTTACAAGTGCGAATGACGAGGTAGAAATAACAATAACAAGTAACATATGATACCGTTTGCATTCATCTCCAAACATCTACACAGGCCATAAAAAGTCGCCTGCAAGGAAAAGTGGGCCATGATGACCCTTCGTCCATCTCCTTCCCTTACCCAGCATCCCGGGCTCTCCCTCCAGCAGTGACAGGATGTACTTGTTCAGGAACAGCGTGCAGAAGCTGAAGAAGTACCACAGGCCCAGGTACGTCAGCGAGCGCGAGTTCCACACGCCGGACTCGGCCTCGAGCACCGTGGTCTCCGTCACCGTGATCTTCAGCACATGTTCGCCCGGCAGGCTCTCGCTGCGGGCCAGCACCACGCGTTCCTGCCGGTTCCGGAACGGCGAGAGGAGGCTCGACAGCGTGTGCCTCGCGGCAGGCTTCCCGTTCTTGGTCGGCATGGTGGTGGTGATGATGCCCGGCGGTGCCCGGGGAAGATCCGAAGGGGTCCCAGTCGCACAGGTGCGGACAAGGGAGGGAAGGTGAGGAGGAGGGGTGTGACGCAGGCTTCGTCAGTCCATCTTCCGTGGAGCCGTCCCGTCATTCCACTTGGCTACAGGCGCATGACTGAAGCGCCAGGGCTCCCGTTCCTTTATCTGTAGCAGCAGGAAAGCAAACACACCTTTATCAGCTTTCATTTATTGATACATTAAGTATCTGAAACACTCCCTGATAGCTCTTAAAATTAATGTCTTGGGACTTTCCAGCAAGGCTCAGGATCATTAAGTTATGTAGAAAATGCACCCTCTCACATTATCAGTTTAAAGTTTAAGTTGATAATATGAGAGGGTGCATTTTGACTGTTTAACCTTTAAACCAGGGGTCTGCAACAGGGGGTCCCTAGGGGGCCGCCAAATCATTTTTTACATTAACCATTTGAACCCTATGGCATCCCTATTCTGAGGAGAACGTTAGAGAAATATAGCAGATCGGCTATGTTCAGCAAAGAGGTTTGGTGTAGAGGGGGAAAAGAGCAGAGTAGCAGACCAAGTACAGTCAGTGAATAGTGATAGTGCTGTCAAACAATATGAAGCTCTGGCTATCAATGCAATCTATGAAAAGGTTTAATCTGCAACACAATGTTATATGCTGGTTACTGGTATGTGTTCATTTATCCATTTGTACATGAGGCAGTATAAATGGAACCAAATGGACCCGCAATGAACACTTGATTTTTTCTTTACTTCTTCTTTTTACTGTGTAGAGAGTCTAGAGACCACACTATCTGATACGTGGCTCTCTCTCTCTAATCTAAAAAACATGCACAGGAAACTGTAGCTTCCATTCTATTTCACATTACATTTCTCATTCTCACCCAGTGAATGTTTGGTTTAGTAAAAGAACAGAAGAAAGTGGAATCCACTGCGGCTGCTTGAACAACTGAACAAACGACAGGCGCCACCACCGGAATCAAAGTACAACACAATAATAACATGAAGCTAACGCTGTTAGCCTTTAGCTGCAGGCAGGTTGAAGTGGCCACCCACCACCGTACAGCGAGAACACAATGCATGGTACAAAACAAGAAAGAAAGAAATTGGAACCGTACCGAAGCGTCACCGTGGTGGTGTAGTAGAGTAGCCCCTCTCGGACACAAACACACTGGATTCAATTCAGACGAAGCCAGCAACACCTCGATCTGTCTCACTCTCTACTAGCGCTGAGCTGAATGTTGTGACCAACAATAACAACAACAGACATAGAACACGAGTCCTCTCCTCTCCTGCACTCAGTACTGTGTGTGTGCGTGCATGCAGCAGCAGATCAATCAGTTGATTTGTACTCTTTGTACTATCTTCATACACATTTAAAAGCGGAGATCAGCTACATCATTATTAATAATTATGTCACTATTGTAACGTTTCTGTTACACTATTATGTTGTTAGCTGTGCACGCGTGCGGCGGTGATCAATCCACTCACTTCACATATACTTCGCCGTATCACGGACTCACGGTGCCTCGCATTCCGCATGTGAGAGCCAGCCCTAGATCGGCTATTTTCGCGCGACACTGACTGTTCTACAGCGGAGCATAAACGCGGCATTGTGCGCATGATTGAGATTGTATCATTGTACAGTACAGTTAGGTGGTGGAAAGCCTGGTGAGTGAGGCGAGGTTACAGTACAGTACAGTCAGTGGCATAATTGGCATTGTAATGTAAAAAATCACACCCGTGTGTGTGAAATGAGGGGCGCTAATATATTAAAGTTGAACTCATGTTGCTATATGATTAGGTGATGCAAAACAAACGGTGACAAAACAAACATTAAATTCTCTTTTGGTATTTCACATTTCATGTGTTTAGGGACAAAATGACGTACAATTTCCCTTCATTATCAATGGCGTTTTTAAAACAAACATTGAACTTAAAAGTACAAACAATAATTTATCTTCATTGTCAATGGCGTTTTTAAAACTAGCACTAGGAGGGGCTCAAAAATACAATACTGCCTCCCTTGATTATCTCACAGTAGTCGAGAGAGAGACTCGATTTGAGAGGAAACACTACATGTTTTGACAGTCAGTGATGAGAATCATGAGATAATCACAGTATCACACTAATAAATGTATTTGCATTATTATTCATGAGCAGCCAGATACTAAGATAGTGTACTCGCGTAACCGTAACCTTTCTGTGGAGTCTGGACAGACAGCCTAGTGGATTCCATTTAATACTGACTGTATAAGTGACAAGTGTTCATAATCCGGTCTAGAGCCCGCCTGCTGGCTGTATTCATAGAGTTATTATAAGGCTGTATTCCATTCTCGCCACACACACACATTATGCAGGTCGTTTCCGCATCCGTTCTACACCGGACGGTCAAACCGGATCACACTCGATCGGAACATCTGGCGCATGCGTACATCTACACATGTATTTGTTGTTTTGAAGTCGGAAGTACAGTAAACACCCACATCGATTCCCCATCATCTCTGGTGGGTCTGATGATGTGAATCATACTAACATTTATCACTGCTGTAGTGTAATGGGATGCTACACATTTACAGTAATGTAGCGTTAACGACCGCATTACAGCTGGGAGAGAAATGGACGAAGTAAGGTGAGTTTGTGTGTTGTAAAAAAATAAAATATATATATAACCGTTATAACCGTAAATAACCGAGGTGCTGATGGGGCATGACAGATCATGTGACACATCTGGATCATGAATGTTTTGTATGGTGTTGTTATCCAATGATATGCTGGTGTTATAATATGCTGGTGTTGTAATGCTGCTATTCTCTAAAACTTAAACTATAGTGCACATTTCAACAAGTTAAATATGTAACAACATAAAGGCATTCTACAGGTTCGATTGATTGATTTATTGGACATTGTGGGTACAATACTACAGTACAGTTCAAAGAAAGTACAGATCAATACAAAATCTGCTAAGAGGATAAAACCAGAAAAAGCACGATTTGTTCACATAAGGGTCCTCCATCTGGTGTCTAATGTCAGGATTGTGACATATTTCTTTGTGCAAGGGATTGGATGATTTTAATGTGTCTAGAACTTGTCCCATCATCTATTTCAGTCCTCTGTTAGGCAGCCGGCAAGGACAAGACCCAGACCAGCTCACATCTCCAAACCTGAGACCAAGGCACCAGGACTTGATCCCCACACCATGTGGGCCTGTAAGTCATTTTTTTCCATTTTTATCAAATTGTATTTTCTAATTATATGACTGATGAAAAGAAAATATATATTTGATTCGAGTTATTTCTGATCAAAGTTGTAACCTCCCATCATGTCAATTCAATTCAAAGGAGCTTTATTGGCATAATAAAACATATGTTTACATACAAATACAAAGCAAGTGTCAAAATATAATAAAAACAGTTGAAAATGGGGACAGTATATACAGTTGGAGGGGGTACAGCATTTTGTAAACAGAGCTATTTCACATTGTGTCGTTATATACATGTTATACAGGCTTTAAAGCTTTTTTGAAACAAGCAGCAATTGTTTTAAGTCACTTTGGGACAAATAGCAGCATTTCTTTCTCACGGCTATTTAAATACAAAAAACCCCCCTCAGATTTAAGATGTGTTTAAAGGTAGCAGCTCTGTTTACAAGTAGTAGATGTAGCAGTCTACTTGGTACAGATAGTAGTCCTTAGGGTGGTTGTATTCCATTGGTTACCCTTCTTTTGTCGCAAAACAGTTCACAAATCTTGCACATCATGTCAGTGATGGCTCAAAAACAACCCCTCGCTTTCGCAGATCAAGCCTTGGTCGGAGCTGTCGTTCCTGGTGAAGCTCTACTTCTGCTTCACGCTGGCGTCTCTGCTCGCACTGCTCGGGCTCACAATGTCCAACATCTACCAGCAGAGCAAGGTCTCATACACCTACGAAGACGACGTAACCGTGTCGCTCATCCAGCTGGTTGGAATCCGTGAGTGGCATGACTTGGATTAGCTTTCACCCAAGCAGAACATTTAGTAAACTGGCAGCTACCATCTGCAGGAAATTGGCTTTAACTTCCCCAAATCCACCCAACCGTGCAGCGGCCAGACATTCCTTAATGTGATCACATCACATGCCATCTGTAAAAGATGATTAATCGTGGAGGTCATTCAGCCGTAGTGGCTGTGGCCACTTCCCACCAAGGACTTACTTCCCAATTTGCTGATTTAATTCGGAACTGGATGAATGGTTCTGTGGAATTCCCAGCCAAATTATTAGCACAGCAGCTCCTTATTTCTGCAGCATTGCAAACGTTAACTCGGGATCGAAAAAACAAACCTAGATGTCAGGCAGCCTTCTCACTATTTGTTTCTCTTGACTCTGAAGTCTAAACCTTACTCTAATTAATTGAGTTGTTTTGAAAATCTATCTAAGAATAATAGAGAATACACTGACTGTGTTCTCCAAGGTGGCTTTTTAACGTGGTTTTGTCTCCACACGCAGTGTTCTGCATCTACTACATCACGCGTGGCATCCTGCAGGAGAACAGGCAGGAGCTGGTGGTGTTTGTGCTGAGCGTGTTGGTGGTCATGGTGAGATCCGTGGTCAACTTCTCGGTGCTCCCAGCAAAGGACAAGCCGGAACTAATGGTCAGTGGTGTAAAAGTAAAAGTATCAAATACTGCAATGTAGAAATACCCTGTCACAAGTAAAAGTCACTCACCGCCAGGAAACCTGTTATGCCAGTAGGGCCGGATTTTTGGGTACAGTGCGTCTATGAGGGGGGCGCGTTCTAGCGTGCACGCATGTGCACTTTTCCGTTCCATACCTGTGTGTGCACGTCATTGTTTTTGGGGTACCCTTTGAACACTCTACCTCAGGGGTCTTCAACGAGTTACTATTGTTCTTATTGAACTTTTAATCTGTTTAATGAATGACCTCTTCCATTAACTAACACATTCAGACCGTAGGACGTGTGGAAACATCATATGAAATACAACCGATGGATCCAGAGGACGTGTACACACGGCCTAGCACTTTTTCATAAAAAGTTTCGGGAGCGGATGATATGTTACGTCATGTTGTAGTCATCAGGCCGGAACCCTCAAACCAAAACTTGATGGTTTTTCCGGCCTGATGACTACAAAACAAAGACTACAACATGACGTAATGATGTCACCCGCTCCCGGCCGGATCACGCAGCAATTTAGCAACATAGACCAACTCCGAGGTGGAAGGAATGCCTGGTGACGCATGTATTGTGCATTCCACATTATGTTCCATGCATTAGGTGCGGTTTGGATGCATCCTGGGAGTGGGTGTGCTCCATGTGTTCTGTGGCACTCTGCTCATCCAGAGACCCAACATGATGGCGTTCCGTGTGGGCGGGGCCTTGGAGAGCCTACAGGAGCAGTACTTCCTGCTCAACCTGTGCTTCTCAATGGTGACCTTTGACCTGCAGGCCCAGGTAGGACCCAACACCCCCGCGGACAGTGGGATAAACCGGTTCTGGTATTGAACGGTTCCAAATGTGATTAATGTTTGATCTGGTTTCTCCGGATCTGCCGGTTCCAGATTCCATACTGTATTTCCTACAGTGGAGTTATGCCCTGCTTAATGTGGTGGACGTGCGGCCCTGGCAGTGACCAATGAGGTGTCTACGTATTTATGTCTGTGCATGAGAGGTTAATGATGATTGAATGCTGTAGGTTTCTTTCTTGTTGTTTTTAGGGCGCAATAAAGTTAATGGCCAGTTTTGTCTTTTAAATCCCTTCTGAAACAATATGTTATGTTTTCATTATTATATTTTATTATAACTTTTTAACCCTCCTATAACTGCTCCCAAACCATCTTTATCCGTGGCAGAAATATGACACCGTTCCAACTGATCTCACTTAGGGATTTTTATTTCTCCAAAGTGACAACCGTGAAAAACTGTAAATAAGTCACATAATATACTTTTAAATATCATGAAACAATGAAATATGAATGTCCTTATTATCTAAACACAATAAAATGTACACAAACAATAAACACAAACAATGGCAATCAAACTTTTACAGAAACAAGCAAAACAGGGAACATACCGTATGCGCCTTCTGTACAGATTATTAGGAGTTCAGTTAAGTTCTATTATTATTTTCTCTCTTGTCTTTGTCATGTCACTCTGACATGAGAGAGCTCCTCTCTGCAGCTATGTTCTTTTGTTCTGCTCTGACATGCCCAAGGCCCAACAGGTGATTTAAATGAGGTCATTAGGATGAGGTGATTAGAGCAGGTGAGCCCAATTCACCCTGCCCAGGAACCAGACAGACCACCAAACAGAGCACAGTAGATGGCACTATATCACCATGCATCTATATGTACCCAAATAACATACCTATAAAGTTCACATATACATTTTCAGAAAGGTAAGCAATAAAATAGCAATAGAAAATAGAAATAGAAAAATAGAAATAGAAAATACAAAATACCCATTGCTGGGACAGTTACACCTCCTATTACCCTTTCATATTGGGGGATATTCCATCAATTACTGTACATAAGTCTGGCTAATTTAAGTGAGAATTCCATTACTGTGGATATAGTCACTGCTCAGTAACCACGGTAACATACCACTGAAATAGCCTGCTCTGTAGCACAAAAACTGTCTATTTTGGTCATGTCATTATAGGCAAAAGTGTCATTATAGCCATATAGTTTGTCACAGTGGATGGGGGGGTGGGGGTGTGTGTGTGTGTGTGTGTGTGTGTGTGTGTGTGGGCCCTGTGTGTGTGTGTGTGTGTGTGTGTGGGGGGGGGGGGGGGGGGGGGGGGGGGCTGCATATGTATTGGTATTCTAAACAATATAGCTTGTTTTTAATTCAGAGAAAAAAACATATTTTAACAAGCTATATACACTTGAAAAGCTTGCAATTATTCTTCATTGAAACCACTTGTGGCTGTTTGTTAGCTCACCAGCTCTCCAGCCATAGACATACTGTAGACATCAGCTACTACACTCCACTTACTCATACAGGTACAAACAGCGTAATGTTGGTGGGTCGCAGAGACTGTAATAAGAAGAATAGAGTTTTAATACAACCAAAAGAGCAGATCTACAAGCTCATAACTCGTGTGGTGTTCTGTTGTGACTTGTAAGCTTGTAGTGGTAATAGGCTTAACCCATTCTGAACGGGAACCCCTTTTGGTGTTTTAAGCATGATGTTATACTTTAGCTATTTGAAAAATCGTGAAAATGTGCCTCAAATCTTTGAATATATATTCTTTCAGAGCGAATGTTTTTAACTCAAATCTTTTGCTACTGGGGGGGTCCCTGGAACAACATCTTTTCAGATGGGGGTCGGTGGCCAATTACATATAATTTTATATTGAGAACCACTGATATAGAAACATGAGGTTTTTCAGAAATGTGTAAATTTGTTGTTTAAATTTGATGTCAGGCCATTTTTGGTGTCTGTTTGAGATGTTTGTTTTGTATTATTTATTTCCCAGCTGTGCCTGTGCATCCTGATCATGATGGCTGCAGCATCCATGTCGCTGGTCAACGGCATCATCCTGGGGTTCGGTGTCCTCTGGGCCTGCCTCACAGCGGCAGTCGGGGCCATCGCTGTAAGTGGCTCACTCTGGTGCCTTTAATCTAGTCTGTACTGTCAGACTCTGCCGAATTACAACTGGGCAATTAAACCGAAATTACAATTTGATACCGATATTTAGAACCACCAATAACCGACTTCATCTTGTGTGTGGGTTTTTTTTTTAGGTTTTCTTATAATCGATTTTAATACAGGTGAAGTTTTTTTTTAATGCTTTTACATTTCTTATACATCAACAAATTGACAAAATTCGAATAGATTTCTTTATAATGTACTAAATTGATTGGTCTGATTAACCATTTTCTCTCTTTTGTTATCATTAATCATCATATTAATCACCCAGCTCTTAGTCTCGCGTAGCCAGACAACTATTCCACAATCTCCGAATGCTATATAGTCTGGACCTATAGCCCCCATGAGCTGAGTAAGGAAGCTGCCATTTCCGTTCACGAAAATACACTTTAAAATATCTTTAGAACTTATTTCCTTTTCTGCTAAGCAACAAGCTATATATGCTTAGATGTTTTCTATTTATATTAGGATAAATGTACGCGACTGTAAAGACGAAACGGAAGTGGCGAGGAGGCTCCACTTCCGCTTTATCGCTTACGCATGATAGCTCTTCCGTTGGCCCAGACTGTATGATGAAGCGTTTGGAAATCGCGGAGGCAACAGTCTGGTAACGCAAGACTACCCAGCTCTAGTAATGTGTGTTATTATTGGCGCCATCATAAAGAGCTCATAATAAACCATGATAAAACGTGACACAAAAAGTTAAAAGCAAAGAACCCCTTTAAAGGGGATGTATGGATGGAAGCGTGTTGGTGCCATGGCAGAACAAATTTAATGGATTAGTATCATATTATAATTTATAACATAAAGTTATCAAAAGTTGTTTTTAATGTTATAAACTTGTGTTTTTCATTTTATGATATCCTAGTGTTGGGTACTAGGATTTGAGTTTAGGGATAGCACCTCCAACCACTGCAGATGTGCTAGTTATAATGTATTAACATACTGTAGTTTAGCCCACGATACAGATTGGTTAAAATAAAATCATCATAAATTAAGTTCATGATCACACCCCAAAGCCAACCCAGCTTAGGTTTTTTTTTGTTGCAACAACAGCAGTGCCCTCTGCTGTTCAAATGACAAACCAGTGCTCTGAAATAATGGCAAAGACAAAAAAGTAGCATCTCGAGCAGTGCCCAGCAGCTGCCAGCAACACCTTTAGCCCTAGAATGGCTGTGATATTACATACAGTACATTTAATGTATTCCAGATACACAGCCATAGATCAACCTATGGCAGCCCAAGTAGCAGACTGATCATGAGGGCATTTAAAGTTGCGGTGCTGCGCGTGTACTCCCCCAATAATAAATTCCTGCAACTTGGAGTCAGATATTGGCCTCTACAATTTCATATCGTGGACTGAACATAGTGGGAAGTCCGACCCAAGCCAACACATGGAAACAGTATAAGGTTTAAACAGTGATGTTTTATTCAGGAGTCAATAAATAATAGTTCTTCCCAACCAAACAATAATGCTTTTCCATTATTCAGTCGCTCTCCTATTTTGCCTAAAAATGGAGAGAGAAAAGCCACAATCTGTACATCAGTATCAGTCAGTGCACAGTCTGATCCGCTTGTATTAAACAATGTTATACTCACCAACATTGCAGCTGTAAGGAAAGCTTGAATTATCCTCTTTCAATCTGCATATTGTATGTTTCATAAAAATCCACCGTAGACATGTCATGAGCTACTTTCTGTCAAGAAATTCTGTGCTGCTTCCTGCATTATAAAGCAGGACCATCGATGGCAGCCTGGTGTTACACCACTTCCGCGCGACGGCCAGATTCCCGGAAACGCTCTCCTCCGCGGAGGTGGAGCTTAATTTCCATCCACCAGCTGTCTAAAAACCCGGAAAAAGAAGCTGCGCACAGCTTCTTCTGTCCACGGCTGTCGGCCGTTTTGCGCTTAGGTGTGGAAACAGTGTCTCCCAGTGTAAATTCTTCCGTCAACAGTGACACACATCGCTCCAACGAACTGGAGCGGCCAATGAGGCATCTATTTTTTAAATATCTGGTGCAGACCACTGAGAGATTACTGAGGGATTACTCATGTAGATAATACAGTATGTAAGACAAATGTAACGGGTGGCAAATATATCTCTGTTCTCTCATTTTAGGTTTTAAAAGAAGCCAAGGTCTTGCTTTGGGCATTCATTATGCTTAACATTCCTGAAGTGGCCTATTTTGTTTATTTGATGTACAGGGTGAGTCGTGAACACATTTATTTTATTTCATGTTATTTCAATATATATTTGGGATCGTTTATTGTTTATTTGGATCCCCATTAGCTACTGTACCAACTGAAAGCACCACTTCACCACTTTTAAACCTATCTTCATATAATAGGTCCTCACTAATAATCATGGAAAAATGGCGCTATTATTTTGTACTCGGTCTGTGTCTCATAGGAGGGCTGTGGGCAGTTCAGAAACCGTCTTCCAGTGACATCATCGATGGGGAATACAAGCTAATAGAAACGGCAGACTTTCTAGTCCTGAAAAGTTGCATTGCGAAAATGGAAGCCATCGTTCTCACGATAATGAAAATCTAAACATATTTGTAAAACAAATCTTGTTTAAAAAATGATGTCACTGGAAGACGGTTCCTAAACTGCCCACAGCCCTCCTATGAGACACAGACTGAGTAGAAAAAAATTGTTGAAAAGTGATGAAGTGGTCCTTTAACAGCAGCTACTCTTCCTGGGGTCAACATGGCTTTCTGTGATTTCAGATCATCGACAAATGGGGCCAGGATAAATCGTACACACTGGAGGGTGCTGCCGTCACTGGAGCCTTGATCTCAATCCTGATCAAAGTGGTGCTGTTTTGGGCCCTCTACAGAATGGTCCGGAGCTTTGGCCGAGGCCTGAGGGAGAGGAGTACGTACACGTAACCACTCTGTCACCTCATAGCTTTTACCATTATTTTAAACTTTAGCTGTTGACAAATAGCAGATCTACAAGCTCATAGCCCGGCATCGAGTGCCGCTACGAGCTTGTAGATCTGCTATTTTTGAAAGATCATGTGTGCAAATATTTGACTATATATTCTTTCACAGTGAACGTTTTTAACTTCTGGGGGGAGGGCTCCCTGGAACAACATATTTTCAGATTGGGGGTCTGTGGCCGATTGGGGGTCTGTGACATGAAAAAGTTTGAGCACCACTGATAAATGTTTTTCAGAAAACTGTTTGGAAGACATTTCTTAGAATCTGGTCTCAGGTGTTAATGGGTTAAACCTCAACGGTCCCTTGGCGAAGAGATATGGTGTGAAGGAAACAAGTACCTGGTATAGAGGGTGTAGGTTTACAACCTGATCGTCCTGTCTGTGTCTTTGTGCAAGGTGTTATCTCAAGCTGGGTTCAGATTAAAGCTGCCATTCATAATAATGTTGATAACCATCTATGACAGAAAGTGGTTATTTTAGCAGAGGATAAGCTGCTATTAGAATTTCCCCTTTACGACGCAATACCTCTTGTCAACCAGTAGGAGTCACCACAGGATCTAAATGTCTCAGAAGAGCAGGGGAGACAAACTACATCCACCACACAGTTGTGTTGGTTATATCAGTGGTTCTAAAACGTTTTCATGTCAAAGACCCCCGCCCCCCCATTTGAAAAATATATGACAGGGACCCCCATAAGAGAAGATTTTTGTACACTCAAGACATGCCCCTTATATAGCCAGTACAGAATTCATTCCATGTTGATCTGACCCCCCCATGCCAAAGCGCCAGCGCTCGCCCAGCAGTCTGCTGTCAACGAGGCGGATGCGTGCACGCAACCTCGCCCTTTTAGCTGGGGACCCCCTGAAACTTCCTCAAGGACCCCACTTTGAGAACCAAAGAGTTATATATATATATTGTATTAACATACAATACTCTATTTATTTATAACTTTCCTACATGTTTTTTCCTATAAAGACATGCCCATAACCTAGTAATGCTTGAGGTAATACACCTGTATATAAATGCGCCTGTTTTATTTCTCTCTGTATTGCTCTGATCTTCACTGTACAAAGCGTTCCCACTTCCCAGACAAAAACCAAAACTCTCTTCAGATAGACCCTGACGAAGACCTTGTAGGTCAAAACACGTTGGTCTTTTTGCTTGTTTGTTTTACACCTTTTTGTAATTAAGCATTACTCTTTTTTCTCCCCACAGTGTTTGCATCCACAATGCAGTAAACGTCCCGCACCGATGGAGGGACGACATGGTTTGCGGTTATTTCGGGTGGACCTACTGTACGCTTCAGAACGCTTTGGTGTTTTGGAGTGCCATAGTTTTCTCTGTGTCGGTGGTTGAAGAGGACCTCGGCCAACATTTCACTGAACACCATTCCGCTGAGATGACAAAATGAACATTTTCTGAAACATCTTGCTGAAAGGCCAGTTTGAGTGGTCTCCGGTGGGCTCACATTTTGTGCGTTGGAATTCTGTCAATTTAACTCGCGCGTTTAGCGGATGCTTCTCCTTCAGTGCAGCATGTATGATGCCATATGAAAGGATGCTTCTCTTTCAGTGCAGCATGTATGATGCCAAAAGTAACGATAATAGCAGATTTAGGGGCTCACAACCAGTGTTGATTTCGTCGACTAAAACTAAGACGAAAAATGTTCGTCGACTACCTTTTTTCACTAAATGAAAACTAAGCTATGATGACATTTGTTCGTCAACAAAACTAGACTAAAATGTTGGGAAGGGACTAGTGGACAAGATATCCAGTATACTGTAAGTGCAAGTCATTTTACACTTGGTTGCATGCTGACAATAGCAGATCTACAAGCTCAATGCGTCGCGCTGTGACACGTTGTGAGCTTGTAGATCAGCTATTTTCAGCAAGTGTAAAATTACGACGGCATCAAGGCCCACCAAAATACATTTTAGTCGACTAAATCAACTGTCGATTTAGTTCAGACTAAAACTAGACTAACACTAAAACATTCCAGGTGACTAAAATGTGACTGAAACTAAATGAAAACTATTGAAGTGACTATGACTAAAACTAATAGCAAACTTTGCTGCCAAAAACAACACGGTGTGTGATGTGTTGTGAGCCTTTAGAGCTGCTATTTTCAGAGAATGTGGAACACGTGCCCAACATAGGGATGCCAGACTGAAATATGGTCAAGCTGCATGCACATGATTTAAATTCTTTATTTCTATTTATTCATAGAATGGCTTCTAATTTTAATTCTGTTTTTAACAGATCGTTTGCTTACAGTGATATTCATCATAGTGGCTTTTGATGTTCAACAAATTCTACAAAATGCTCTACATCTAGAAACCAAAGAATGTTTCTGGTGATATGGAGCTTTTTTATGATTACATTCTGCCTCGATTTAACACTGCTGCTTTTAATATACTGTATGTACATGTTAATACACTGTATATTTATTCACGACACACTTTATTTAATTTTTTAAGTAAACTATATAGTATTTAAGTATACTAAAAGTATTTGGAAATTGATACTTCTGCTGCACTTTAATACTTGATTAACAACTCAATGTATGTTTTTTTAACTTAAAAGTTCTTAATAAAATGTTAAAAGAACCATTTTCAAAATAGCATTTCTACTTCCTCAAATAAGTACATGATTAGTGGGGGAAAGAAAAAGACACTACAATAGGGAATAGCAGTGGGGTTCATTTTCTGGTTCCAACGACAGAGACTTCCAAAAACAATATTTATATTAATTATGTTAAGCCTATAATCAAGCCATCTGGGACCCTGGTGAATCATGAACATTTGATTCTGTGAAAAAACTAATTCAATATTTAATAATAATGATATACTATAAATGAAATTGGGTCTGGATCGATGGAACCAGTACATGGCTGACACTGGTGTGCCCCAGGGCTGGGGTCTATACTTGGACCCCTCTGTTTTCCCCTGTACACCACCTCTTCTTTTGTTTTTTTTTATAAATTTTATCCCACGATTTTGTAACCCATTTTTCACCCGTGTCAATTATCTAATGTGATCCTGGGCTCTACACACCCTCCGCCAACCTAGTCCCCATATATGGGGGACAAGGAGAGAGCAACTGACTCATGCTTCGTACACCACCTCTTCAACAAAGATAACAGCTCTACTAGCTCACAAAGGTTTTTCTCCCGAGTGGACCCAGCAATAAACTACTCAGTTTATTAAACCGAGCAGTTCAGTAAACAGGCTATAATGATGACAGTGTGTTTTTGCCATTTTCTGTGTTCATACATGCAATTCAAAGCATTGCCACAGTAAATTAGACTGTTTTGGAATGCATGTACAGTAAATATGTGAATAGATTATTGTATTGACCTTTGGCCCTACAATTCTAACTAATGTTAGTGTAGATCATTCACCCATTCAAATGGCAAATTGGCATCCATTTCAATAATAATTACTGTTATACTGTAGGTCAGGGCCTAAAGGAAAATAACTTAAAGATTAAACATATCCAAACATTACAGCCACTAAGAAAGAGAATAGATTTTATTGACTTTAACAAAATAATTATTAAAACCTTTGAGAACTTGGAAAATCTGATTAATATAAAAAGTACCAAATAGACTTCTTTTCAGAAATGATACATTGTAAACTGGTCAATAAACATATAGACTATACAAAATACATCTTCATTCAAGCATTGCGTACATTTGTCAAAGTTTAAGGAATGACTGACTTAAGAATGAGTCAGAGTTGGTCCTCTTGTGGGATTCTGTTGAACCTGACTTCACTGCTAGTATATATATTCAGTTAAGAGAGTTAATGGTTTTGTTAGGTGAATTTCATAAGGTATGGCATACAAGCACAGATACATCACCAATCTTTTAACACAATGTAAGTTAGGCCACGTTAAATATATACTTAAAGCAGAGACTGCAAAACGGATTTTTAGCACTACAAAATAACAGTCTTGATATGCTCAATCCTGCAGTCAAAGAAGCCCAACTTTTTAATGTGGTCACGTGTTACAACTTGCGAACAGACTACCAGTCTGTAAACTAAACAGTTCAACTATGGCTTCGTGGAGGTTCAAAATAAAGAGTTATTAAGTGCTTAAATTGGAATGAAATTCATTTTTTACAACCGTTCCTCATACTCTGCCATGTCGTTATGTTCACTCGCTACACAGAGGTTGCAGATAACAGATACGCAACATTACTATATATTTCCAGTTTCTTTAGCTCCAACAATGCCTGCAACAGTAAAGAGAATAGTATGGGTGTGGTATGGTACATCTGCAACACTGCATTGCAGAGATATGATATACAGTATGATGGGTAGAATTAAGATCACATAAACCTTTAAATTATATATTTTCTTTACATTTATACACAACAGACCAGTGTTTAAGGCACAGGCAGTAAATGTGGGCATTGCAGAGGAGTTGTGATCTCCCTGCTCTTTCGGAGAAATTAAGTGATATTGACAATACATTAAATCATTAGTTACTCACCGGAAATAGCCGATCTACAAACTTGCGATGCCATCACCTTGGATTGTGACTTCTACTTTCGGTGAACACCACCATTGCACAACTACGTATAAATTAAGCATTAGACCGTGAGAACTCAGGAAATGCAGTGTTCACTTGTAACATAGTAAGAAATATGCCATTTCTTGGCATACCCATTTGGAAACTGTAAAAAAAAAAAAAAAAAAAAAGATTTGACAGCATCAAACATCCGTCTATACCGTTAGTTGCATTTGCAACAACCGCTATCCAGAGCCGATTGTGTGCCAAGCCTGGTTACTCTTTACTTGACTAAGGCCCTATTAGTGTATTAATATGCAACATTGAAGGGAAATTTCGCCAACCTAAATCCAAGAGTTCTGACATGAAGAGAACATATCTAAACTGCCTGGAAAAAATACCCTGTCTTCTACATTCCGTATGTGAAATGACACGTTTGTGACATCACAGGCGTGAGCGTCCTTTCCGCATTTCACAGGAGATACACAGAAGACGTTTTTTCCTCCACACTATATCAAATTATATGATCTCCTCACGTCAGACCAACAGGATCTTAGGTATAAAACGTCTGCAAAGTTTCCCTTTAACACCATGTTTGTACGTAATGAAAATCTCCCCAGTTCATCAAGGGTGGAACTAAAAGTTCACTACATATACTCATTTAAATCAATCTTTATACACTCTCAGGTCTCGAACACGAATCAGTCTTTCGTAATTAGGTCCGTCATACATAAAAGCATTACCAAAGACCGTGCTGTAAAAACAGCATTAAACCTTTAAAACGTTTGCTATTGATGATGTATGGAAATAAAAGAAAAGATCTCTGTAAAATCCTCAGTGTTAATTCATCCATTTGTTACTCTTGAGAGTGTGCAAATTTAAAGTTAAATTGACACTCGGGACTTCACACACACACACACACACACACACACACACACACACACACACACACACACACACACACACACACACACAGAGGGGCCCTCTGCGGCAACAACACTGAACAAATTAGAATCCACTCGTGATAGAGATTTGTTGAGTGCTGAATCCGAGCACTTGATGTCACCGGAGGGAGGAAGAGGAAGCCAGCCGTCATCAGAACTCTTCCTCCTCCTCCTCGGAGCTGAGGTAGTTCTGCTTCTTTCTCACGTTCCAGTGTAAACATTGGGCCAGGCTCTCGAACCAGTCGTTGACCGGGTCTCGGAAACAGATGGAGGGAACGGGGTAGCAGGAAGTAGTGATGGTAATACTGTAACGGGGATGGGAATTGGCACACACATAAAACATTATTGAGTCAGTGGGTTAAAAGAAAACAAAAGAAAGTCAGAGGTATTTTCAATCACGTAACAAGCCGGGAGGTGTTGACACAAGACATGGCGACATGACTGTGCATTTGTTTTCCGTCATGGCTCAATGAGGCTCGCTGCAGGTGAGGAACCAGGAACCAGGAACAAATTTCTTTTTTGAAGGCTTAATGAAGGAAGTAGAAACTAAATAACTTGCACAGGGCGTGTGGGACGCACCTGGATCAAGTCCACAGTTAAGCTGGGTCAAGGAAGGTTATGTAACAAACACCTGTGACTGAGAGTCTAGGCAGAGTCCCTGTGGGGGCGTGGTTAGAGCCGTAAGCCATTAGCATGTCTGTCGCTGTTGTTGTGCTACTCTGTCACCGCTGGCTTACCTGTCTCCGTGGCAGACTTCCTGTCGCTTCCTCCCGTCGAACGACACCCAGGCCGTGTTACGTGCGTCGCGAGACAGCATTATCTGCAAAAGGTGAAACGCAGGGAATGCTTTAGTGGAAGAACCTTTTTGGTGATGCAAACCGGCACGAGAATGTAAACCGGTCACATTGAGATATTCTTTTTTTTTTTTAAGATGTTTTTTGAAAACAGACACCCATGTGATTTTCAGCAAGCCACATTGGGAGCTTATTAGGTATTCCAGGTATTATTAAAATGTCATGCTTCATCATTAACATTCTCAATTCTGAGAAAGTAATTTGTACACGCACAGAGTAAAGGGCCGTCACCACCAAGCAATACAAGTGGTGTGGACTCTGCAATCCACTTGAGTTGGAGCGATTTTTAAAACAATATCTTTATAGTTAGGTAGGTAACGATATATCGTATATCGATATTTTTCCTGACGATATATATCGTTAATCCTGACGATATTAATCAATGTAATAGAAATGCTATATATATATATATATATATATATATATATATATAAAATATATATAAAATGTTTTTAGGGGGGCTAGTGAATTATGGTGTGTGTGTGATATGAAATGTGAGCTTTAATCATATTCCATCATATTCAAGTGCTTTTGGAGAGAAATGCAGTCACTTTCATTAGTAGAGAACTGTAGAGGGGAGCTGTCTGTGCCCAGGTGATGGTTGTTGATGCTCATTAATACATCAAGGAAGGCAATTATGTTTCTGCACTGTCAAAAGTATTTTTCTGTCATTTTTCTGTAAAATATTCTTTGTTAAAAATAGTGAAAGATCGTAATCGTGATACGAATCGTATCGGGAGTTGAGTGAATCGTTACATGCCTAGTTCTAGTGCTTGGTTTGGACTGCCCTTCATAGACCTGTAAGGTTCAACTATCAATCATTTTAGCTGGGTATCCTTGGGACGCTGTCAAGGAGCCCACGGTGGGGAACCATTGACATAGCCATGAGCAGAGCCAAACACAAATATTAATGGGCTCTATGCATACACGCCCATTTTGTTTTTCAGGGCCCCAGGGATACTTCCATCACAGGTGTTACCGATGATACTAATGAAGGCTCTGTTCCATTCTGGTCAAACAGAGTCAGGGTGCTGCTTTTGTGCGTCTTGGCTCACTGGAAACACTGAGTGGGTCTCAAAGTGTCCTTGAGTGGGTTCCAAATAGTCCCGTACGGGTGTCTAACTCTGAATGTGTACAAATGGAACCAAATGGACCGTAAGGGTTCTATTTGTACACTCTCAGAGTCAGGGGGTCCTCGAAATAAAATAAAAGTTTGAGAACCAGGGGGTCCTTGAAATTAAAAAGTTTGAGAATCATTGTACGCTAAACGGAGCAGAGCCTTAATTAGTATCATCGGTAACAGTAGTAGGGAAGGGGCCCGGAAGTAGGAAGAGATATTCTGTGTTTACACTAGAGCCTATTTCACATACCTTGAGTTCCACGCCGGCAGGAACCACGATGGGCCTGAAGGACAGCGAGTGAGGACAGATGGGTGTGATCATGATGGCTGGCACGTTGGGGTGGATCATGGAAGCTCCCGCAGCCACCGCGTACGCTGTGCTCCCCGTGGGCGTGGACACGATCACACCTGGGAAAGACAACAGCAATAAAATATAGTATAACATGCAATCTCTCTCTTTTTCTCCCCGCTTGACACACATCGAGGGTTTGCTTGGGAGTAAGTCCCTGCGACATGCTACTAGTGTCATCTAGGAGTACCTCACGCTAAGAGAAACAGGAGATAGGATCCCACCCCTTCCTGTAGGAGTCGCTGGTTCCCCCCCCTCCCCCCCCCCTCCATCATGGTCAAGTGTGTTCATATATAGATGCTCGGAAATGACTGGATTTGGGTCTGGTTCATTACCCCTGCAGCACCCGAATGCCCAACCCTCTTTGCTATAATGATATCACAGTCTCTAGACATTTCCAAAGACGCAGCAGACTAGTTTTCCAGAAAGGTTCTTCCCGGGAGGTGAAGGCCAGACAGAGAAGGAAGCAAAAGACTGAACTTCTGTTCTCTCAGCAGATCGATCTGTTTGGCCTGTCAGACATCCATCCACCCATCACTGCTTGTGTCCTAAATCAAGCACGGAATCGGTGATAAGCGATCAGCCCTCGTGTGCACTTCAAAATGTTGGCCTGACAGACCCAACGACAGAGTGGCTAATGCCTGATTTATACTTAGTAGTAGTTGCGCCAACGGACATCAGCTGCACACACACACACACACACACACACACACACACACACACACACACACACACACACACACACACACACACACACACACACACACACACACACACACACACACACACACACACACACACACACACAGTCTTTCTCCTGTTTCCTTTTTATATTTTTATCCCACGATTTTGAAACCCATTTTTTCACCCAGTGTCAATTATCTAATGTAATCCGGGCTCTACAACTTGGAGGGGCAGCGGACATTTCCTGTCAATCTACTATGTACTATCCAAATAAGGTAGAAAAGTCCAAACAATATATATTTTTTAAAGGCTACAAAACTGACTGGAACAACACTATATCATACGTTATCATATTTAATGTACAGCAGGGATGCATTAACCACTGGGCAGAATCCTCTTATGTCAACAAGATAGATTATGTTTGTGACAGAAAATATTTCCAGACTCCGGCGCTCACTAAGACCCTTATCCATGCCTTCATCACCCCCTGTCTTGACCACTGCAGTGGAGTTCTGTCCGGGCACCCCAGCAAAGCCCTGTACAAGCAACACACATCATCTCTACACTATACCCTGTACAGGCAACACACATCATCTCTACACTATACCCTGTACAGGCAACACACATCATCTCTACACTATACCCTGTACAGGCAACACACATCATCTCTACACTATACCGTGTACAAGCAACACACATCATCTCTACACTATACCGTGCAAATAACAGTGGATCCTATTGGTTCACCAATCTGAGCACCCGCCCCCGCCCCCCCTGCCCCCGGTGGAAAACAGCAGAGAACACTGACCTCACCAAATGTTGAGTTATTGGTTAGCGAGATACAAGGAAGAGATACAAGGAAGAGATACAAGGAAGAGATACAAGCTTCCTATGCCAGAATTTCCAATGGGTTTCCCCAGGCTTTCATTTTTGAGCCGAATGAAAATAAAAGCCTGGGTACCGAGGCTAGCACTGAAAAGACTGCTAGTTTTGTTTTGTTTATTTTTCTTTGTTTCAATGTAAAAAAAACACTCACCATCTCCCTGTACAGTGGTAATGAGGTGTCCATCCAGGAAGAGGTCGACGTTGGAGAGGTAGGATGATGGACCTCTGTCAACCACCACTTCATTCAACACCTGACCAAAAAACACAACACAAACAAGTGTCAACCACCACTTCATTCAACACCTGACCAAAAAACACAACACAAACAAGTGTTAACCACCACTTCATTCAACACCTGACCAAAAAACACAACACAAACAAGTGTCAACCACCACTTCATTCAACACCTGACCAAAAAACACAACACAAACAAGTGTCAACCACCACTTCATTCAACACCTGACCAAAAAACACAACACAAACAAGTGTCAACCACCACTTCATTCAACACCTGACCAAAAAACACAACACAAACAAGTGTCAACCACCACTTCATTCAACACCTGACCAAAAAACACAACACAAACAAGTGTCAACCACCACTTCATTCAACACCTGACCAAAAAACACAACACAAACAAGTGTCAACCACCACTTCATTCAACACCTGACCAAAAAACACAACACAAACAAGTGTAAACCACCACTTCATTCAACACCTGACCAAAAAACACAACACAAACAAGTGTCAACCACCACTTCATTCAACACCTGACCAAAAAACACAACACAAACAAGTGTCAACCACCACTCCATTCAACACCTGACCAAAAAACACAACACAAACAAGTGTCAACCACCACTTCATTCAACACCTGACCAAAAAACACAACACAAACAAGTGTCAACCACCACTTCATTCAACACCTGACCAAAAAACACAACACAAACAAGTGTCAACCACCACTTCATTCAACACCTGACCAAAAAACACAACACAAACAAGTGTCAACCACCACTTCATTCAACACCTGACCAAAAAACACAACACAAACAAGTGTCTACCACCAGCTCATTCAACACCTGACCAAAAAACACAACACAAACAAGTGTCAACCACCACTTCATTCAACACCTGACCAAAAAACACAACACAAACAAGTGTCAACCACCAGCTCATTCAACACCTGACCAAAAAACACAACACAAAAAAAGCCTTCTGCCCCCCCCCCCCCTACGGCGCCCCTACTGGGCAATCAACATCGAGCCTAACTGCACTTTACTATTTTGACTTGCAATCCAGAACTTGTGTTAATGATTAAAATGTAATTTTGACCAATCTGTATGGTAGAGCAGTGGTTCTCAAACCAAAAAAGACCCCCATAACTCTGTGTGTGTACAAATGGTACACTCTCAAGAGTTTTAATACATTACACTTCAAGTAGCACACTTCCACTGAGAACTTAACACGTTGACAAGTAGCCCTGCCAGAAGCTCATACTGTATACAGGTATGGCTAATATCTCCCCCAATTTAGTGGGGATTCCCTCTTGGATGAGCCGTACATGTTTTGGACTCCCATGTGGGAGACACGGGTTCGAGGCGCGGGTGTTAGTAGTAATTACTTCAAGGAAGAGGACATAAAGGTTACGGAACTGCAGCTTTGCGCAATTCCCAAAATCACAAAGTGTCCCATTTCGTTTCTCTCAGATAGCCTCCACAAACAAAGCTTATTATTGTGCCCGAGAGAGAGAGAGAGTGACAAGCACAGCTGCGGGGCAGGTCGAACAGGTTGGGTGTTCTTTTCTCCCCCTCTTCTCTCTCTCTCTCCCGTGTCTCTCCACGCAGCATTCCTTTGCTTGACAACAATGCTTGCTCACGCACACTCACACGTTGCAGTAATAATGGCAGCCTGGAGGGATAACCACAGGCCAGGCGGTGAGGCCATCGCTATCTTTTGAGACGTGTGCCAAGTCGTTAGGATTGAGTGATGTCGGTGACTTGTTCTGTCCTCAATCTCACAGTTGTCGCTCCGCTTACCTGCTGCCACCATAATAACTCTGTTATTGTGTTTTGCCTTAAGGTTTAGCTCTGTGATTTCACTGCGCTCGTGTGCCAGTCTAACGGACAGGGAGGCACACTGTGCAATGTTCCCGACCGTCTGTAGATGTTTGTGGAACAGGGTAGACGACCGGCGTGCCGTGTCGGTCACCGGTGGCACTTCTTGCAATCATTAGTGGAGTTTGAGGCGATTTAAGGGTGAATATTGGTTACGAAGGGTTGTTGCATAAAGAGTTGTTGCATAAAGGCTTTCGATCAATGACATTATGGCAATAAAATCCATTCAACACATCCAAACGGGTAAGGTTTAATATCTTGCAAACATTCTTGGGACGCCTCAGTTTTTATTTGTTATTTTTTAGAAAAGGGTCCGTCATGTGCTATGCTAACAGTATGAATGCACGTTATGCTGCCATGACACTAATGGTATGTATCATTAGCTACTTTAAATATAGGTTATATTTCGTGGCAAATTATTCTAGGGCTATTTATATAGGCTTGATATTAGAACATGGTCAACGTTCACGATGGGTTGCAACTTCAAGTGGAGAATTATGAATTAACAACAGTGTAATGTAAAGTTACTGTATCCGTTCTGCGCCAAATGTGTTCATGTTGTTTAGCTCATTCTCTTTGTTCCTTTTTCATTGTTGCACACCGTACCCTCTCCTCCTATATTTTCAACATGAAGGGGTAGAGAAAAAAAGAAAAAAAAAAGTTTGCTGGTCAATGAGAATGAAAACAGAGCAGTAATGGATGACGTACTGTGGCCAGCTCGCTCACCTGGTAATTGACAGCTTTGCGGCTTCCCTCACTGTCTCCGTTGGTCATGATGAGACCTTTCTCGTCCACCCTGGCTTTCTTCTCCTTGATGTCCTTGTGCACGCGCACTCTCAGCCGACTGCGCAGGATGATGGCGGCGTTTCCTACGCGAGCAAAAACACATCTCACAGTGAGAACCCACACACACACAACACAATTAAAAAACAACCCTGGACGTAACGCTGCAATGGTCCATTTGATTACTACGTTTCTACACACAAAAAATAACACTGAATGTCACTGTGTGGCTATGATAGCGCTGGTCAGATGTCACATACCCTCAATGATTTGGGTGACCTGAGACTGGTAAGTGTCGAAGTTGAAAGGCGTGAGGAACCCCAGGGAACCCAGGTGAAAGGCCATTACTGGTGGAACGCTCTCCTGCAAAACACACGCTCCTTTAGAATTTGTCGTCAGAACAAGTTATCGCTATGAAGGAGCGCCACCTGGGTAACTTTCGTACCTGGAAGAGTGAAGATGCGTACAACAGGGTTCCATCTCCACCCAGACAGATGATGAAGTCTACCAGATTGGAAATGTCATCGAGATCTGGTGGGGTGGGGGGAGAGAATGTTTATCATATATTTTCGTCACGACTATGTGATGAAGTATAAATGTAACTCAACTCTTACAATTCCAAGTGCTTGTCAGGGTTCGGGGGGTCCCCAGTTCAAATAGGAATACTTTTGGAGGTCACTGCCTGAAAAGGTTGAGAACCAACTAGTCTACATTGAAATCTCTTTGCCGTAAATGGCCGCTCTACTTGCAGATGAGCCATTTTCGTTGAAGGTTTGTCTCAGAAAAGGGCTCATGTGCTTAAGGCTCTTCTAGGTGAAAAACATGTGGTATGATAAGAGAGAGAGAGAGAGAGAGAGAGAGCCCGTTGGCCAGCATACCTTCTCTGAAAGTGCAACATGTCTTAATGATGGTCCCGAAGTTCTCATCGCCTGCGATGGCCGGGTCCTCCAGAACTGTCTTCTCCACGTAAACAATCAGGTTTTTCACCTACAGAATAAACATTCGGACAACAGGTCTGGTCAACACACAGGTAAAGATTGTGCAAAGTCTACTGTTTAAAATCAACTAAATGTGGAAATATAATGAAATATAAGCTAGACTATTATGTTTCAAAACGTAGGGTACTGTTCGGTCAGACCCACGGTTGTCCAGAACCGCCCCAAAAAGGCCTCTGCCCGGGCTCTGGACAGGGCCCCTGACATAGAACTCCACATGTGGGCATAAAAGGGACACAGACATAATATCTGGGTGGGCCATGCATTTCCAACTTGCATCGTTCCAAGTAGGCCAGGGCCCAACGGGCACTGCTCTAGTTTAGAATAATGGGAAACCAGCTGAGGACCACTTCAATAAATTCATTGAGAGCCATCGCAAAGTTAAGAACAATAACTTGCTGAAATAACTAGTGTGTGAACATGGAATTCAAACTAAATCATTATTCCCTGAAGAAGACCTCCTAGGTCGAAACGTGCAGCCTTTTTCTTATTTTTACTCGTTTACTGCCTTAGGCCAGCACCTCACCAACACTGGTGTGCGCCCTTTCCCCGTTTTGTCTACATGGAATTCAAACAATACACATAATGATTTGCTCTGTCGATGTGTGAGTGATGTCACAGCGCACATTGATGGTGAGTGAAGTCACGGGGCGTGTGAATGTGTGTGAGTGACACTATGTGACTCTGTGCGTTCGGGTGTACCTCTGTCAGGAACGTGCACAGCGATTTGAAAGGCTGCAGCAGGCTGCTGTCGCGGATCTTCTTAATGACAAGGACACTTTTGGGAGGCTTGTTCCACGTCAGTCTCTGACTGGCAGGGTCCTGGATGTGCCTGAGCAAGGAGGAGACATATAGAATAAAGCAAAAATAAATATATCTCATGCCTGAAGTTTATTAATGTTTTAGGTATCATCATTCTTTGTTGCTGCTGTTCCACATAACAGCCAACCAGTTTAAGAAATCACAGATTTGAGGCTTTAAAGTTTAAACCTTTGCTTTTGTGTTTTTCACATTTCTGAGACCATTATGGAAGATGCTTCTAAAAACATGTATTCTATTGCTAGTTTGATCAGTTCAAATACTCTTAATAATCTTAAAATAACTAAACCTAATCTTAAAAGAATTAACAAATCTATGGTAATGCGGCGTGTTGTGAGCTTATAGATCTGCAATTTTCTGTGAGCGACGCGCTTCCATAGTAGACATGGTGCCTTCTAAGGACTGACTGAAATAAGTCTTGAAGACTGAGAAATTGAATCCATGGAGACATCACATTTAATTCAGAAGGAAGTGTAAATTAAACAGGCCATTTGTGAGGACTAACAGCTGTAATAGATTTAAATAAATTTACTCTGAACGGCGGGTTGCCGTTCCTTCTCGGCCAAGAAATCTGTGTTCAGACCGCTTTCTGAACATGGTGTTCAAGTGCGGCAATCCCAGGCAAATCTATTCATTTGCATGCTGGACCAGAATCTACAAATCTTGTTCATTAGCGTCCCATCTTCCTTAATGTGAACCAGAGATCTCGTTAGACCGGTAATTGTGCCGGTTTTGGCCTCTTTTTATGACAAAAGCCGGAAAATATAAATGCCTCCGGACATCCTGGCCGATAAAAAAAAAAAAAAACCCCACTGCAATTTATTATTATCACTGCAAATCAGACACATTTCAAATCCTCTCTCTCTCTCTCTCTCTCTCGACATACAGAAATAAGTTCTGTGTGGAACAGTTATGAAAAATTCAATGAAAACTAGGTCAAATGCAATCTGTGCAACGGCAAGTTTAGTTTATTTCGGTCCTTTTGACAAAACAATGTACTACAGTGGTACAGAGGGTACCACTGTACGTACGTACACACACACACACACACACACACACACACACACACACACACACACACACACAAGTTTGACACGCTGAGGAAGGCCAGTTCATAAGAAACTACTCAAGAGAGTGCGGATATTCCTTTCTCTGTATATCACTCACACACACACACACACACACACACACACACACACGTTTAAATAACAAGTTGCTATTGATATTACAAATGGGTGGGGGGCATCATTTGTATGCACAGTTAAATGTCGGTGTTAATTTCCTTTTGAGGAATTTACTGTGTGTAAATATGGCATGTTAAGCTGCAGCAACAACTCTAGATGTCATATTTCCACCAGGAAAGACGACATCTAAGATCTAATGCCCGGGCCATTGCTGCTCCCAGTTGTTGGAACACAAGTCCTGTGTCCCTGAAGATTGAGTCTGAGATTGAGGATATGTATGAGGCTTAGTTCCTCTAACCCAGTGATGCCCAACCTGTGTGCCGCATCACTTTAGTGTGCCGTTTGAAATGGCCAGGTGTGCCATTGGATTTGAACAAAAGTAGCCTCGGAACACAGACATTTTTATTTCCAGGAAGAAAAGTAACCCTGACCCTCCCCCGATAGCAATAGATACTGGGCTGCCTGCTGTTGTTGTTGCCCATCCCCACTAGCCCTGGTCCAGTGCTTACTCGCTGTAAGCACTGGACCAGGGCTACATCCCCACCAGCCCAACGACCCTCGGCCATAGAAATGCTAATGTATGGCTTTGTTTACATGGGGACATCACTAATACTCTGTATAAAAAAAATACTGCTTGCCTCTGTGCGTTCCAGCCTGCTTTTTGCTGGAATTCACGCGTTGCAAAAGCGGCAGTGATGGGCTTACAAATCGCCGCAACAACTCGCAGACGAGTGAGACGACACAAGAGAGAGAAGCAGTAGCCAGGTCCTTCATGTTTCATAACGTTCGCTGTTGTCATACCGTGAATTCATAATTATATAAGTTTCTCAAACGTAACTTTCAAGTGAACTTCATGGAAACTTTAGGAAGTCTTTCTTTCCTGACTGCCGTGAACAAACATGTGTGATTCACCATGTCCAGATTGCAAGCAACACGGGCACATACACAACACAGACACTAGCAGTGACGTCAGAAAGTTACTTTGTGTGTGCAATGTGCACTGCATGCACTCAAACTTTATTGATCATGCGTGACGTGATTAAAGTAATTGTATTCACATTGGTAGGTCAGGAAATAAAATATATAAATATAAAAAATATTTTTGTTAAATAAAACTTGCCATCTTGTGTATATGCGAACAAATATTTTGTTCTGGTTTCAAATACATTGTAGCAGCTGTGCGTGTGTGTGGAAAAAGTATATATATAAATATATATATACTTTTTCCACACACGCACAGCAACAAAAAAGGTTGGGAAACACTGCTCTAACCCACCAAAGCAGGATATGCTACATTACTTCATCCTTTGCGCAGTAGGAGTGACCAGCAAATGTTGCTCTTCTATGTGCTACTGTTTTTGTTATTACTAATACTTTTTTTCATTTCGATTACAGGACTTTAACTTTCTACATTGTGGTATTGCTAGTACTACTTTTACTTAAGTAAAACAATCAGACATGTCAATACCTTGCATAACTACATGGTTGCCCTTTGGCACCAATCGGGAAAACTCACAGGCCCTTTCACTTTCTCTCTTTATAGTCTCGCACACACAAGACGTTTTTTCAATACATGACTTAACTTGTAAAGAGTATTTCTACATTGTGGTATTGCAAGTGCTAGTACTACTTTTAAAACAGTCAGTGTTGTATATATAGAACTTAACCTACTGTGAAGCTGTTCACAAAAGGTTTACCTAACTTTGCTACTACAGGGAAAACATTAACACTTTTAAGCTTTGATTGCTCTTTCTTGCACTCTTTATTCTTGTTTGCTGTGCTTGCTGTGGTTTTGAATGTTATGCTATCTATGCTGCTGCATTGTCTGTAAGGAAGCCAAAACTAAAATAGGTTTTACACTTATGTACCTGTACACGAGATGTAACAATAAAGTACAACCGATCGTGAACCTTGATCAGACAGGTCAACTTGCCATAACTCCATGTTTGCCCTCTTGCACCAATCAGGAAAAATCACACGGAGCCCTTTCACTTTCTCTCTTTATAGTCTATTAGTCTCTCGCACACACACACGCTCGTTCACACTTCCCTTTAAGAGTGAACAGTGAAATTGAAAAAGCTGAAATTGAAAAGATTCTACACTGACTGACATTTGATGACACAACACATGACGACACAGCACTGAAGAAAGTAACCCAAGGTGCAACATCAAGCCACATTGTGAGTGACGTGTGGGATATGAAATAGTCAAAAACCCTCAATTTAATCTATTTAAAATACAACAGAGCTCTACCAATACATCTGAGAATGTCTGTGCATCTGTGTCTGTCTCTCGATTGGCTTCGCTGATTTGGCTGAAGCACTCAGCAGGCGTTGACACTAAGGGTTGCCCACCTGTCCCTGGCAGGTAAATAAAGCTTTCGGGCAAGTAGAGTTTGCTTTCTGGTTGCCGGACCGGGTAAGTGCTCGTTTGAGTGGGGACGCAACTATCTATAAAGACAACACAAGCTATCTGTCTAAACACTTGATTGTGGCCAGAGCTGAGAGCACTCGGTCTTCTGGTCTGTGGAATATGAAATAAGTGCACTAGTTTACCTATAATGTGCTATTTTCGCTGTTGCTACACTAAAAATATAAAACAACAAGTGTGAACCCATAGTCATATTCACTGCTCTGTAGGTATTTGGCATATCTTTTTTTTTATTCATACCCAATTGTTTATGCCAAATACCTACATTATTTTAATCACACAGCCCCAGAAAGTAAAGAAATAAGTGTTGAACAGCAATTCATATTTTATAATGGACAATTTACTTTTCGGGCAAGTGGGCATGACCTTTGGGCAAGTAGAACATGACCTGTACTTGCCCGACGGGCAGGTGCCTCCGAGCTCAGCCATAGATGGAGACCCCCGAACTCTCCCAACTTGGTGCATCGTATGTCAGTTTGTCATAGATGACTGAAATCATAGATAGACGTACTGATAACAGGTATTGGTAATTGCACTACTTCTCTTCAAATCTTTAAATAAATTGAGAAAGTGGACCGACCGCTGATGAGATACAAGAGCGGAACGGGGGACTTGGCCTGGTTCAATAACTTCAATTCATTAGCATTGGTGATGTGGTTAGTATCGGTTGCTTCTTTCAGCACCTGAAGCAGTGTTGTTGTGCAAATGTGCACGCCCTGACCCCCAAACACATTAGTACCTCGCCCAGCCAGACAGGACAGTCCCGCTGGCCCAGGATAACAAACAGCAAGCGTTGCTTTCATTGGATCACAACCACCACTGCATTGACCACCTGTGGTCAATGCACTATGCCTGGCTGCCCCGGATGGACGCACGTGACACAGTAAACTCCAGAGAGTTTTTTAACACTCAGAGTGTACACAAATGGATAAATTAACACGGAGGATTATACTGTGTGAGAATAAATTAATATGTACGTAGACAATGAATGCACCTCCGTTTCCTCTTTTCCACGGGTAAACCACAACAAATAGAGAAACGGTAACCTCAAGCTTTACTTCCCTAATTTTAATGCAATATACGGACACAACATTTAGGTTACTACACAGTCGTGAGTGAGTTGTGTAAGAAATTGACTAACCACTTAAACCCCCTATATTCTTAGTAATACGGAACAGAGTTGCAAATGTACATGGTGCGCTCTCGTTGAAGTGGTTAACTGTAAAGGGCCACAGGACTTGCAGGTGGCAGAAGCATCCCTTTGAAACGGGCCTCTACACCAATGGAGCGAGGCACCCGTTTCAACTAAGCATCACAAACAAACGGCACCATCCCCTGGCCTCTGTAGAGACGCAGACAGAAAGGGAGGAGTGGAGGGAGAAAACAAAAGCTCTCACCATTTCCACACTCTGTTGTCGCTGTTGTTGGTTCCTGGAGCATCTTGGAGCACAAACTGGCTGTATTTCATGGCTGTATGCATGTGATGTTGACACCGCTTTGGAGAATGAAGCGATGACGCTTCCAGTCTATACAGTAATGTCCAGCTATACTGTATGTCTGTACTACACGAGGCCTATCGTTAGCATTGTCTTCCCAACGCCTATTATTCTAAAAACAAGTAAAACATATACTAGTCGGAGGCAGCGATGTCATCTGGTCAGTTGTGACTTTTTCCCCGTCACCTACTGTTTGCCGAGCTCAATTGTTCCCTGAAGCGGTGAGTGATGTGTGACGTCTGTCCCTCGCTATCCACGGCTCAGCCACACTCGGCAACAACAGCAACTCTTCTTCTCAGAAGGGCCTCGACACTGAATCACCACGCTGCATTCTGCTGCTCCATTTAAAGCTTACTCATTATTAGGACAGACCTGGGGGGGTGATGTCACCTTCAGCCCTGCCCACCTGAGGGAGACGACGCCCATATCTCAGGGCGAAAGGTTTTCTCATTGGGTGGGTGTGTCCAGGAACTGTTGCTCGTCTACCTTGCTGTTTAATGTGACAAGGAAACTCTGCCAAGAAGAGGTGTGAGATATTTTTAAGCCATCCACAACTTGGCAGACGTCAAGAGAAGAATTACTGTACATTTCTTTGGCTTTCATGCTGTTTGTTTGTTGACAGAGTTGTTTAGCCGGAGTGACTGAACGTAGTGAACTTGGGTGATATTGTCATGGCTCAAAGCCAGAAACAAAGACAATGCCTGTGGGCAAAGAAAAGTGCAGGGTGACTGACACATGTCAGAGGGGGAATGGCCTATCATTCGGAATATTTTACTTCGCTCTGTCACGATGAAAATATACAACAGCAACAACACAATCTATTTCAAAACTATAAGTTATAACCTGAAGAGAAACTCTAGAGCCCATCCAAAATTGAGATTGGAAGATGTCACCAAAACAAATTCCAGGATATGAATCTGTCTAGGCCAGGGGTGTTGAACTCAACTTGGGGCGAGGGCCGCATTGGTCAAAAGGTCACTTGATGGGGGCCACAACCAGTTGCGGACGCATGCTCGATGTCTCAGTCAGTCACTGCTATAATATATATATATATACTACTGTAATTAATAAACAATGCAATAAGGATCTCCAACAAAACATTTGAAAGTAAAACATTTCAATTTGAAGTAAAGACATTACTTGTCTACCTGTTTCCATCTGCTAATATGCAAAATATCTGCAGTTTCTGTTCAGTAATGTGTGGCTTTTGTTCTTATGTTTCAGGTGTTGATCACCTGAGAGCTATTACCATGTCAGCACAATATCTGCAGTTTCTGTTCAGTAATGACTCTAGCATCTCTGTACATCACAAAAGTTCTGTACATCACAAAAGTTCAATTAGTGGTTGCTTTTGTAGTCCTATTAAAACTATTAAGTAAACTTTTCATTAATATACATCCTTTTAGACCCTTTTAGACCTGAGGTGGATTATACAAATGTCTTCTAAATCCTGACAGTTTTCTGAAAAACCTCATGTTTCTGTCAGTAGTGCTCAAACATTCAAGGACCCCCAAAAATATATGTAATTGGTCGCAGAGACCCATCTGAAAATATGTTGTTCCAGGAACCCCCCGGAAGCAAAGATTTGAGTTAAAATCGTTCGCTCTGAAAGAATACTGTGAGCTTGTAGATCTTCTATTTTTCAATAGCTAAAGTATAACACAATGCTTAAAACACCAAAAGGGGTTCCTGCACAAAATGGGTTATAAGAAATCCAACTATTAGCATTGCCATCTAGAGTCAAGTGTTTACATGCAACATGTTGACTAATACTACCAATTGCATGATTAATACTTTTCTCCGTTTAACATTTCAGAAGTTGCTAGCGATATCGACCCATACATTTAATGAAAGTATGCCCTATATTATAGCAGACTATGGCTACTATGATCATAAAGTACACGGTTTACAATAGTTGCAACTACACACTCTCACAAAACAAGTCTGCCAAGCACAACCACACCCGTTCACAGAGATGAAACCAAGCAACTGAAACCAAACAGTGGGGCTGGTTTGATGGATATAAACAATGACAGACATTACCATTTCACTCCAAACATTTGCCCATCACGGATATAAAGTGATTAACACATTTAGGGCTGACTAAAGGGCGAAAACGATCGCTCTGAAAGAATATATACGATTTTTCAAAAGCTAAAGTATAACATAATGCTTAGTTAAAACACCAAAAGGGGTTCCCGTTCAGAATGGGTTAATACATGACCGACACCAGATGGTGTATTGCCCCACGGTGCCACCAAAAAAGGCTTTAGGCGTAATATTTAGCTTTTACTTTTTGGCTGGTTAAAGTTCAGTACCAAGCTCTGACTAGTTAACAGGCATAGTGTGCGACTCCAAACAAAAGTGATTCTATTTGTTTAAGAAAATCAGACCCCGTCTGAAGTGAGCAGTACTGTACTGTACTGTACTGTACTGTACTGTACTGTACTGTACTGTACTGTACTGTACTGTACTGTACTGTACAAACCCTCCTACCTGGCCTGTGTGTGTCTGTGTGTTAGGCTGTGCAACAGTGACACTTGTTGGTGAACAAACGCTATTTTCGTGCTCGGACACAGCCAGGGACAGACCCAGGGACACAGCCACACACAGCCGTCTATAGGAGTGGTTGCACCACTCAGAAATACCCTGTATAACATATATAACGACACAATGTGACATAGCTCTGTTTACACAATGCTGTACCCCCTCCAACTGTATCTACCGGTACTTTCCCCATTTTCAACAGTTTTTTATTATATTTTGAAACATGCTTTGGCAATGTAAACGTATGTTTTTTTCATGCCAATAAAGCTCCTTTGAATTGAATTGTGTGAAATGTCAGCTTATCATACAATCACATTCATTGTTTAGTTCAGTCCTTGACCTTTTCATGTCAAGGACTTCCAAATGAATATGTATTTTGTGGAGTACATCTGCTAAAAAGCAGATGTACTGTACATACACACTCACACCACGTCACCACTTTGTGACACGATGTGAGCTTTGTACATCTGCTACTTTTTTTAAATAGCCAAAGTATAAAATATGAAAGTAATTAACACCTTTAGGTGTATTAAGCATTATGTTATACTTTAGCTATTGAAAAATAGCAGATCTACAAGCTCATAGCGAGCTTGTAGGTCTACGAGCTTGTATTTTAAAAAAATCGTGAAAATGTAGTGCAAATCTTTGAATATATATATTCTTTCAGAGACAACGTTTTTAACTCAAATCTTTGCTTCTGCGGGGTCCCTGGCACAACATATTTTCAGATGGGGGTCAGCGGCCAATTACATATATTTCTGGGGGTCCTTGACATGAAATAGTTTTCAGAAAGACTAACATAGAAACATAGGTTTTTCAGATAACTGTCAAGATTTAGACTTTTGTAGAATCTGTCTAAATGGGTTAACTAATGTAGCTGGGGACTCCCTGGAACCCACTCAAGGACTTCAAGCTCCTCTTTAAGTAAAATCAATGACGCTCTTTCATCTTATGTTCAAAGGGTTTCTAAAGAAACTAAGCTTTTTTTCAATTGCTCAGAGTCATCACTTCAGCTTCGTGGGAGGGTACAGTCCATTATTAAACATATGGGGGATTTTGTGTCCACGATTATTAGTGATTATTTCTAGGCTTGACTCAGTACTTGCAATATAGTAAATAAGTAATGTTCAAATAATAATAAAATTAATTATATATATATCGCAAGTTCGAACCCGGGCTCCCCCAGAGTTAATGACACACACACACACACACACACACACACACACACACACACACACACACACACACACACACACACACACACACACACACACACACACACACACACACACACACACACACACACACACACACACACACACACACACACAACAAGAAACTGATGGCTCAATTCTGCTCTGTATGCCACGCAACAGTCTGTTGAGACACATTTGGTCGGACTTACAAAATAATGTAAAGGCGCTTATTTAATGCTGTTGAAAGCATAGGTTCTGGTCAGTTCATGCTGTTGAAAGCATAAGTTCTGGTTAGTTCATGCTGTTGAAAGCATAAGTTCTGGTTAGTTCATGCTGTTGAAAGCATAAGTCCTGGTAAGTTCATGCTGTTGTTGAAAGCATAAACTTGCAAGTGAAGTATAAATGAAGTTGGTTTCCTAGTTGTAATCAGGTCCTGTGGGAAGGGGGGGGGGGGGGGGGGGGTTAATAAATGTTTTTTTTCTGTAATTATTATTATTATTTTCCAAAAGAGTGAAATAAACCTTCCAAAGAAGGGACTGCACACTCCAGGGAATAGAGAGCAACAACGTACTGCATCAACGTATTTATTAGAACTAATAATTAACTAGTGCTAATGAATAAGTTAGTTGATGATGCGGTAAGTTGTCCGTATGTGTGTATGTGTATATATATATTTTTTTTTATTCCACTGATATGAGGGATATTTTTTTAGACTTAATGGGGCATTTTCTGCCCATTGTCTATCCGTGACCCTGACTGACAGGCCTTTCCCACCTACTGTAGGCTTAGGCTATAGTGTTTTGATCCAAAGATAGCCAAGCTCTGCTACTTTTAACTTTCCTGGGAGGCTTTAGATAGCACGATGCTAATCCTATGCTCCTGGAGTGGAAGGTTCAAGTATCCAGTAATCATGTGACAGTAGGAGTCAAGAGGCCAGCAGTCTGTCCAAGCCTAGCAAAGGAGAGTTTATATGTGCAAAGGCTAAGTAATTCCTGCCTACTAGTCCAATGGCTTAAAAGGACCACTTTACCACTTTTCAATCCATCTTCATATAATTGGTCCTCACTAATGATCATGATAAAAATAGCACTATTTTTTTCCGACTCCGTCTGTGTCTCATAGGAGGGCTGTGGACAATTCAGGAACCCGTCCACCAGTGACATCATCGATGAGGAATCCAAGCTAATAGAAACTGCAGGCTTTCTATTCCTGAAAAGTTGCAATCTGAAAATGGAAGCCATCGTTTTCACAATAATAAAAATCTAAATATTCTTTAAAAAGAAACGATGTCACTGGCGATTGGATTTGGGAAAGCACAGTGGAAAACTCAGAAACACGAATAGCAAAAAAAAAATCCAACTAAATAGGTTTTAAATAGTCCATCCGACTTACATGACAGCGTGTGGATTCTGAAGCATGCATGCCTTTGGGCCAAACGTGGTCACAGGGCTTGGTCCATGAAGTGACTGGTTTCTCCTAAAAGAAAAAGGCAACAACAAGAGGGAGTCAAGTTGATTCCACAGAAATAATACATTTTACAGCAATTTCTAGAGGAAAAATAATAGCCTTAGAATAGATAATGCAACATTTTCCTCAGAAAGTGAGAAAGCTTGTGGCGGGATATGGCGAGCGGTGAATCTAGCCGTCATGTAAAGTTTACATCAGCTTAATTTTGTCTAATTCATGTTAGCCACTGAAATAATTTATGGAGACAGGGGGAATAATTTTCTAGTATTACTAGAGGCTACTACTAGCCCATGTTCTGTCCAGTTGAACTACTGCAGCCTAAATCGTACAGTTAAATTAAATAACTTTCACAATGTATGGTGAATATCACGACACATTGTGAAAGGCCTTGGCTTGGGGCCTATCTCAACCTGATAAAACCATACATTACCTATGATACTCCCTGGGGCGCAAACATCATATCAGCGAATGTTGTAAAAAATATATGTACAATTGAATCCCCATTAACAATGATGCAATGGATTTCTCCATCTATCTACTAGTTGTGAGTCTAGCGGGAAGAAGTATGATTAAAAGATTGCAAATGTAGTATGGGTGTTCACCGCCAATAGCATTGGAATGAATCAAACATTGGTCTGAAGAAGTCACAATGCTACAAGAAGACCGTCTCCTCTTTGCTGTCCAGTGGGCCTGGGGCAGGGGCACCAACCATCACGTGATCTGGGTTTACAAATCCTATTAGCGGTCTCTGGTTGGGAGAATCAACCATCTGCTTCTTTCTGGTTGTCGTTACAGTAGTTTGTTAAAGGCCCACCAACGAGCATGAAACATCGTGTGACAAATTAGCAATGGTATTTGGGACTTGTAATTTTTAGTCACGGTTAATGTTTGTGTTCTGCAGTAAAATATTAACATTCTGTAAAACCAAAAATGTATGCAACTGTTAAGATAAATACAATTCTTTGGTTTATACTGTATCTAACCACATTAACCCTGGCTTCCCTATTTTGGGCTTGTCATTATATGTGAATATGTAAAAGAAAGGGTTTTTTAATTCAAAGATGTCCCCCCACTGGCCTGGGCCATGGCTCAGTGGTCCAGGCACCTTGGCTGGTAATCTAGTCTGGCAGTGTGCCGCGGGTTCGACTCCCGATCCCGACGGCCTTTATTGCATGTCTTCCTCCCCATCTCTCTTCCCATTTCCTGTCGGCCTACTGTCTGTCCCTCCATAAAAATATAAAGGTGAAAGCCACAATTTATTTTTAATAATATGTCCCCCACAAAAAGTCAAAGGTGAAATGAGCAGATCCACTTTCACACGTGAAAATAGCACATTATAGTGTTTAGACACTAGACCAGACATATCTCATGTTGCGTTTATAGATGGTTGTCTCCCCTCTCAAATGAGCACTTGCCCCCTCGGGCAACCTGAAAGCAAACTCCACCTGCCCGAAAGTTTTATTTAGCTGCCAGGGGCAGATGGGCAACCCTTAGTGTTTTATTTAGCTGCCAGTTTTTTGTGAATGGGTTGTGATAAATAAATGATTACCAGGGTAACAGACGTTGACACTAAGGGCTGCCCACCTGCACCTGGCAGCTAAATAAAACCCTTAGTGTTTTATTTAGCTGCCAGGTGCAGGTGGGCAGCCCTTAGTGTCAACGTCTGTTACCCTGGTAATCATTTATTTATCACAACACATTCACAAAAAACTTAATTTGATTAACTCAGTAAACATGTTTGACATCTGTTCATTCCTCACAATGATAGTTCAGCATGTGGTGGCACCGAATGGTCAGCTACAGTCGTAACAGCCCTAGCTAGGGCTGATAACACTTAATACCCTAGCCTCTCTGGCCATTTATCACTCCCCGCACCCAGAGCAAATACAGGCCGAGTATCAAGAATGTGATGAGAATTAAAGATGGCACCCTCTGTCCATTGAGCTCAATGGATTGCCCAGGGATAATATGGCAGTTGAGAGAATACTGCATAAGCTAAAGTAGCACTGCATGATTGCAAAGGATGGTTTGGTAAAGTTCCAGACATTGAGTTCATCCAGGCGCTAAGGAACCAAAACACAGAGTGGAAAACAGCAACCTTCTGCAGAAATAATTCCAGCAGCATGGCATTTCCTTTTCCAGTCCAGTTCCTCGTTGGCAGTAATGTTAATCTAACTAACAATTAGCCTAATGCATTATACAAAGGCTATTTTGTCTTTGTAAATAAATAAGGCTTTGGGTACGGTATATAATTAACTAATTATTGCTCAGGATTCTTTATTGCCCTCAGTTGAGTTGGGCAGCGGTGGCCAAAAGTTTAGAGGAGCGTCATTGTTTCCAGTTCGATTACCCGGACCGGCAAGACAATTTTAGGTGCGGAAGTGAATGGTCACACCCCTCCCCCAACACTGCCGTACCCTTGAGCAAGGCACTGAACCCCAAACTGCTCCAGTGGAGCTGATCAGTTACCAACAGTGACTGTTGTCAGCTCCCAGGCTTTAATGTCAGTGTGTCTGTGTTTCTATTGTTCAGGGCGTTGCTGAAAATGACCTCCTTTTCTGTGTAGAAACAGGAACTCTGGTTTAGCTCCTCCCCTTTCTTAGTCCACTTCTTCCCAGGTGCTTCTGTGTGTATTCCTACTAACAACAACACTACATGTTTAGGATCGTGGTGCTGATGATTCATTCCGTTAGCAGAATCGGTCTTGAGAGATTCGTTTGAAAGTGAAATATCCCTTCATCCCATTAAGACATCAGGTCGATTCTACAAATGCCTTCTAAATCAGTAGGTCTCACACTTACCGGTACAAGATTTTCCAAAAATGTTCAAAAATAGCAGATGTACAAGCTTGTATATCTAAAAATGACACTAATCTAATATGACAAAGATGCTTTCCTGGTTTTAATGGGTTAAGAGGCCTGAAATCAGATTTGTGTAATTAATTACCTCTAAAGTAAAACTTGGCTTAGCTTGAATTTACATCACAATGATCTTGTGAAACCTTACAAGCAGATGTGCAACCTTGACTTGTTAAGCAAGTCTCTAGGCCACTAAAAGGTGATTGCTGATGACTAATCCAAGTTTCCAGGTTATATTTATTTAAACAACATGCTATATGTACAGCACACAAAGCTGTAACATTGGATTGTACAAATTTGATATGGGAGTCTGGGAACCAAGGTAAATCCTCCCCATAGCCCTTCAGCTTCTGGATTCAGCATATTTACAAAGGTGCTTAGGACTAAATGTCATCCATTCTTACTTAGATAAATTGCAATAAAAGCACTTGATTTTCAAATGAAATCAATACTAGCCACGATGTTTTTATTTTAAACTTCTCTCATGGTGGGTGATCAACAAATGAATACAGAGGAAACAAATCCATCTGATTATAGTACTTTGCCAACTGAACATAGCCTGAACAATGAGTATTTAAACATTTCCTCCTCAGCAAAAGGGGAAACGTTTGTATTTCTGTCCTCGAAACAACACACACACCTTTAGTGTTGTGTCAAATGCACAGAATTACTCCCTGGACATTTCACTTCTCCATGGAATAACCCTGAGCAATTCCCCAACACCGACACACAAACACACCGATGTGCACTGAATACCTTTGCAACATCCCCAGCGGTCAAAGGGAGTCTACTGGTGCGCCTCAGCCTAATATGGCTAGTCCGGTGCGTCACAGAAGCAGGGACAACAGTTGCAGAAGGGACTGACACTGGAGCAGCTCGAACAGTTAAAGCCTTTTGTTCAGGTGCTAGTACAACAAGTAATGACTGACGTTTCCTCAGAGTCACCCGGTGGTCAGACACAATTGAAACACCTTGCTGCTTTTCGGCGACACCGTGTACATAAACACCTCACATAAATCGAGTTGCTACAAGATGGTTGTTGCACGTTGTTGCAACAATTCTGTTTCAAACGGATTTCTCGCACAACATGAAACTTCCTCAACTATAGTATACATACAACGTCATTGAGATAGGTAAATTTGACTTTATTAAAAAAAAGACATGAACCAATCTCTCCCGAGTTTCCACACAGGATTAATAAAGGTCTGTCTCTGTCTGTAAAGAGCAGGCAAGCTACTTGTAGGTTATAACAATGAATGAAGTGGTAGTTGAATGGCATAATAACAAGAGAAAACACAGTGCTGTGCATAATATTATCCAAAATAAGAGTAGGAAAATGTCACCATTGCACTCAACCAAGTCTTCTGAAAAAGTACAGAACATAGAGAGGAAAATAAATAATGGTTCATACACCAGAGTAAAACCCGTGGGAAATGCAATAAAACCTCAAGTCAGCACAAAATCCACACAAATCTACTTTCCCCAGGGAATTAACAAGTTGCAGGCGGCCGCATTGGAGAGTAAAGACAGCGCACAGATGTTTTGGCCTAAGCCTTGACCAGTGTTTAATATTGCACACTGATGAAGGCTTTGGCTGAAACATCTGTGCTGTGTTGTTTTTGTGTCGACTCTCCTACACTACTGTCCCTCTTAATTCTCGAGTAAAAGTTGATTGAAGTGGATTTTGATCTCCCACGTCTCACATGTGAAAGCTCTAAATCCACTAGCACAAGCGTCTGCAACCCTTTTCAGATTAAGTGCCATGTTTTCATTTTCGTGATAGTCAGTGTGCCATATTTAATTATGACACCACATCAAAATGAAATATTCCCAACTGATTTTGACTGTCCATGGGATACACATAACAACCTTAGAAATATTTTTCTTTCACATCAGGATGTATACCATTAAACTCAGAGCAATGACCCACCTATCTCCCATCCCCAGCCATGAGTTAGGATTTTAAATGTACAATTATGTGCAGGATGTAATTTGTAGATGTGAGTGGACTTAACTGGCTAAACTTTTTTGGAATGAAAAGAAAAAAACTTCTCTGTCTCACACTTATGCCAGTGTGCCATTGATCACCCTCCCCTGTGCCACTGCCAGTGCCAATGTTGGCACCCGTGCCTGAGGTTGCCTACCCCTGCACTAGCAAATAGCAATGTTCCATTTTGGTTAAGTGTTACTGCATTCAGTGCATTTCCCACATTTGTTTTCTCTAATGCGACAGTCAAAACTGTATATACAATATACACCCATACAGGTCCTATGGGCTAAGTCTCTTTCCATTTGTAAAAGTGTGAAAAACTCCCACTGTAATATGTCGTCCACACAATGATTATGAATATATTGCTTTTTTATCTACCAGTATGTCATTTTAGATTGTAGCGTTGGCTATTCAAAAATAGAAGATGTATTGAAAGTGTTTAATGACATTTGTAGAATCAGCCTCAGAGTCCAACTCAAGTGCATGGCCCACCACGGCTATAACATATCAACACCACCAGTGCAGAATGGATGCTCAAATTATTACATAGTTGATTCTGTGTGTGAACGATTAGGCTCACAGAAGCTGAACACAGGCTTGTCAAAGTGACGTTTAACAAATGGGTGACATCATTGTGTAGTCAGAAGATATTATATTCCAGCATCCTTTTGCTCCCAACACAATTACAGGAGTGTTTTTCCCCTTCTACGCCCCAGCAACAGTGGGTCAGCTACATGTAGCTTAACTTGCCCTTTATTTGATTTTTTTTTTTTTTCAGTAAGAATTGAGGCTGTATAGTGGAGTAAGCAATAGGTCTATTAAAGTGAATTGGTAGGCCTATTAGGTATTATTCATTGTTACTATCTGCAGTGTTGGGAAAAGTTAAAACAGTGAATCATAGCTAAAAGGCTATCTATTGCCTACTCCACTATATACGTGCAGGAGCAGGTATTCATTTCAAGCCTCAATTCTTACTGGGAAAAAAACCAATCAAATACATAATTAAAACCAGTGTTGGGCAAATTAAGCTACACCTACATGTGCTGACCAGCAATGGACCTGGGCTATAGCTGACCCAACAATGCCCAGCAATTAATACCGTTACAAATGGCATTCCACTGATTAACAACACTCACCTGTATTCTATGGCAGAGGAGGTGCTCAGACTCCTGGTCTTCTTGGTACAGAGGGAAAGGCCATGGTTGGGAACTTTGCCACCGTCACAGGTGGCGCAGCAATAAGGGACAGACCCGCCCCCTACACCCAGCTCCTCTCCGCGTCCACCACGGTCCATGTTCACCGGCTAAGCAGCTTTGGAGACCACACACACACACACGCACAAACAATGAGGATTGGCTGATTTGTGAAACTGGAGAGAGGGCAATGTTATGTTTAAACTAAAGCAAATAATACACTGCGCAGGACCAAAGGGCAAATGTGATTTACTCCGCCGTGTTAATCTCAAATATCTTGAAAGCAGTGAGTGGGAACTGGGAAGCCACGTGCCACCAAATATTTCCTGTGCAATATTTTCCATGTGCATGATGATGCCCCGTTGATTAACTTAAAAAAACCAGTATCAATACAGTGCAATAAAAAAAAAGTATAGGATCCTCTCTTTGCAGTTGTCAGCATTATCATGAAATTGGACAGCAGGACAGCAACGATCTTGCAGAACATTGCGGGTCATTGTTTGGTTCTATTTGTACACTTTGTCTTGAATCAACAACACACGCGATTTTACAGTGCAGGATCCTGACTCCTGAATGATGGACAGCCTAGTACTAAATCATAGCTAATGTAGCTTAAGTTGCTAATGTTAACTAGCATGTAAACCAGCAGGCTACTTAGTTATATTATATGACAGTCACACTGTCCAAAAAGTGTATTTAACACTAACCTTTTATCTACAACGTTACAAGGAGCACGACGATGTCACCAGAGCCTTCTCCATGAATTGTATGCATTTAGTTCAAATCATTACAATTATAGCTTTTCCTTGCTGTAAACAGTCAGCCCATAGTTTCCTGATTCCCTAATGGTACACCGAGACTCGTGACCCATACAATTCTACCACGCCATAAATAGTTGTTTTTTCTTCGCACACTGTTATATTATATAAATGTGGGAAAACGGTGCATCTTTTCAACCGTCTCTCTCACCTATCTGGTGCTTTGCAGTGTAACTGCTAATTCCTCTCAGAGTCACCGAATTCGGTAGGTTGCCACTCTCGGTGTTACACAGACGGAGCAGCAGCACCTGACGTCATGTTGGACGAGCTGCTTCGATCTGGTGCGAGTCATTCATTGGACAGTAGGTAAGCGCTGTTGTTACGGCTGAGGTATTATATCGTTTGCTTTGACTTTTTATGCACCGAATGTAAAAGAGCAAGACTGCAAGTGCATAACCGTTTTTATACTGTGTTGTTATTATTATTATTATTATTATTATTATTATTATTATTATTATTATTATTTTTATTTATTTTTATTATTATTATTAGTAGTAGTAGGAGTAGTGGTAGTGGTAGCATTAGTAGTAGTAGTAGTAGTATTTTTTCTGTTATTTATCGTGGGCCAACCTTACTTTTATGTGACTTAATTTCCTCCATTATTAATTCATGCATTCATTCATTCATTCATCATTCATTATTCATTCATTGCTTATGAATAATAAGACAATAAAAAGTCCAGACCAGGAGCATCAACCTGCCAAGGAGCCCCTCTAGCTCTGCTGAGCTCTGACTCGTTGTTGCTCTACACCAGAGCTTGTCCTATAACAAAATACATAAATGGATGAATCTGGGACGTAGGTCACCCGGAGGTACCATTCTGGCACATGGAAGGACTAGGCTCTGTGGGTTGACACAGTCCGGGCCCCTCCTACGTCTCACCAGGTCCACTCCTGCTCTCACCAGGTCAGGCCCTGTGCGTTGCACCAGACTCCCAGCACCAGGCACTTCATACAGGAATGGTGGATTCTCAAGCCGCAACGGTTCCGCAGGCTCCACCTTGCCCTTGGTGGTGCCGCAGGCTCCGCTTGAGGCTTGCATGGCCCTCCTAAAGGCCTCACCGTGGGTTTGTTGGGCTTCTTCCTCACGGAAGACACAGGCTGGGGCGCTAACCCATACTGCTCCCTCAGCAGTGCTAGCCTAGGCATCCTCATCCATCCTGTCCTACTATAAAATGAAGAAAACTGTGTCTGTCCATTGTCTGACTCTGTCCTCATCCATTTGTCTCGTCATGGGTTGACCAATCAGTGGACAACCTGACATTAGAAGACAGCAAAAGCAGTACTAAAATGAGGAACCTGTCATTTTAGCTTTGGGTGCGTGCGTGCAGGGCCGTTCATGAGCAATCTGGCACACCAAGCAGGGGAAAAAATGAAAATGGGGAGGCACTGGGGGGACACTGGGGAGGCACTGTGGAGGCACTGGGGAGGCACTGGGGAGTCACTAGGGAGGCCCTGGGCAGACATTGGGGAGGTACTGGGGACTGTGGGGAGGCACTGGGGAGGCACTGTGGGAAACTGGGCAGACATATGCCCTTACTGGGCTGCGTTCAC
>NC_137866.1:34020325-34077825 GCF_963924005.1 Protomyctophum bolini | reverse complement strand
CTCCATATATGGTCAGGCCTTGTGACATCACGCCTCCATATACAGTATGGTCACACCTCGTGACATCACAGTGACACATCATGCCACCATGGCCATCTCCATATATGAACATCACAACACTGACCTCATCTAACCCTGGATAACCGAGAAGACTGGATCATCACCTAGATCTGCATATATGGAGCCGGCCAGCAACTCATCTGACCTCAAACCTCAAACCCTTAGATCTCCATATATGAAGCTGACCTGTTATGACATTCCAGATGTTGATCCTTCCCCACCCGTCCTTCCTGTTCTGACAATCCATAAGTTGATCTGACCTCATCAAAACCTGTACACTCAAGACACACTCCGTATATGGCCAGTACAGAATTAATTCCCCCAGGCCAAAGTGCCAGCGCTCGCCCAGCAGTCTTCCGTCACCCAGGCGGATGTGTGCACGCGACCTCGCCCTTTAGGGCCCTCAGGGCGTCTTACTGCATGGTTGTATGTTTCTAGAGTAACTTGGGGCCTCTACAGCGGTGCCCGTTGGAACAAGTTCCAGCAGATATTATGTCTGTGCCCCTTTTATGCCCATATATGGAGTTTTTGTCAGGCATCCCCAAATATGGAGTCTATGCAGACGTCAGAATGTCATAGTGATGTCATAACAGGCCAGCTTCATATCTAGGGGTGATCAGGTGTGATCAATCGGCTAATTTGGGCCCTGTCCAGAGCCTGGGCAGCATTCAGGCAACACAACGTAACCTGATCGGATCAAACTGAATCTGATCTGATCGCATAGCCAATCTATGATTCAACATATCAACATATGTATCTATAGTCAACATATCTATGACATATGATTCCATATTTGGGCTAGATTTCAGCATGATTCGACTACCATTGAATTTTCATTGTGAAATTTAAAAGTTAAATACTTCAAAATATTATATATACCGGTATACAATACATCACTGACAGTGAGTGACCTTGGGAGAGTTTGGGCATCTCCAATCTCCATATATCAACCTAAACAATCTCAGTCTATGACATCACTGATGCACCAACATGGGAGAGTTTGGGGATCTCCATATATGGGCAAGTGTTTCAACCAATCAGCCTGGGGAGTTGGTAGTATTGTATGTGGCTCTGACATTTCTTTCATCTATTTATTCTTAAGGATCTATGCGTGCTGATGTCACAGTTCCATGTGTTAGGTGTACTGGTAACAGTTAAATTATTGCTTCAATAACAAGCAGGGAGCTGTGATATCATGTCTCTCATAGACTACTTGGAGGGAAGAATCACATTTGAGGAGTTCGACAAAACCAGAGAACGAGAGACGAAGGAATCAGCGAGACCGTCTTCAGGTGACGATGGGGAGGGGGCTAATGCTCAGCCCACAACCTCTGGCCAAAACCTCAGGAAAATGGGGAATGTAGAGGAGGAAGTTGACCCTATGGTCCAGCAGGCATTCGTCTCCATGTTTGAAGATGGTGAACAGCAGCCGTCTTCAGAAGAGGACGAGGATGACGACAACGAGTTAGACACTCTGAGCTACATTGACGATGAAAAAGACGAGGACTATAATGTGAAGGAGGTGGAGCGTGGGGGGGAGAGGCGAAGCGGACGAAGCAGGAGAAAGAAGGTGACGGATGAGGAGAAAGAGGAGGTGGAGAAGGAGGCGACGGAGAAGCCAGTTGTGGGGGATGTGTTCGCCATGGAAATGGATCTGAACCATGAGAACAGAAAAATGGAGCGTCATCATCGTAGCAAGCTGTCCCGGGCTCTGCGGGGCCTGATGGGGGAAGCCAACATCCGCTATGCCAGAGGAGAGAAGGACAACGCCATCCTGATGTGCACGGAGATTATCAGGCAGGCTCCTTTGGCCCACGAGCCCTTCTCGACCCTGGCCATGATCTACGAAGACAACGAGGACATGGACAAGGCGCTGCAGTTTGGGCTGATCGCGGCTCACCTCAACCCCTCAGACTGCGAGGAGTGGGTGAAACTGGCGGAGATGTCTTTGGAGCTAGGGAACTCGCGGCAGGCCGTGGTCTGCTACACCAAGGCCATCAAGTACGACCCCACCAACGTGCGCTTCCTGTGGGAGCGCTCCAGCCTCTACATGCAGCTCGGAGAGCACAAGCAGTGCATGGACGGCTACCGTCGCATCCTGTCGCTGTTGCCGATGGAGGACGGACAGAGCTTCATCCGGCTGTCCAAAGACCTGGCCAAGAGGTACTATGAGAGTAATGACCGGCCCTCGGCCTTGGGTGTGATGGAGGATGCGTTATACAGACACCCTGACCTCGTCACCGATGAGCTCACCAACATGGCTGCAGAGCTGTTCATTGCCGACCGCCAACACAGCAAAGCCATGCAGATTCTGGTCCAGTTCTGTGGTATAGTGGTGGTGAGTGATGAAGGTAAAGCAGACACGTCAGTGCAGATGGAGCTGAGGAGTACGAAGGAAGAAAGAGAAAAGGAGGAGGCTATGGAGTTGACGACAGATGTGGTTGAAGAAGAGGCTGGAGAAATAAAGGAGATTGAGATCCCAGACTCTGTACCAGTGGACATCAGGGCCAAACTAATGGTCTGTCTCATACACGAGCACATCTTCAAACCCCTGGAAGCACTGCTGACAGAGTTAATGGAGCAGAGTCCAGAGGACGTAGGAGATTTGTATCTGGACGTAGCAGAAGCGTGTCTGGAGGAGGGCCAGTATACCTCAGCCCTGCCGCTCCTCTCTGCCCTGGTCACATATCCCAAATTTAACCTGGCTGTGGTCTGGCTTCGACATGCAGAGTGTTTTAAGGCATTAGGTCATATCGAGACGGCAGCAGAGAGCTACAGCAAGGTAGTGCAGATGGCCCCCCAGCACCTTGAAGCCCGTCTCTGCCTGTCTACACTGCAGCAGCAGCTGGGCCAACCAGACAATGCTCTTAAGGCTCTGGAACCCATGTATGACCCTGACACACTGGCCCAGGACTCCGCGGCCACTCAGCAGGAGTTGAAGCTTCTACTTCAACGCTCCGCTCTGCTGCAAACTCTGGGCAAAGCACAGGAAAACATAGACACCATGCTCATCATGTTGGCCATGCTGCTGAAGGTAGCCATGCAGCGTGCCCGAGTGTGTGTGCGGTCAACGTCCGATTCAGGTGAACATCGCCTGAAGCTGGTGAAGCTCAAAACTATGCCGTCGGACGTCGATGACCAGGAGGTCGCTTATCAGAACATCATGGGTAAGACCAGTACGATGTCCAAGGAGGATTGGTGGCAGCTGGTGGTGCGCTGTGTGCACACACTATGTGAGGTGAAGCGCTACAAAGAAGCCGATCTGCTGGTCGACTCGTCCATGGAGCTTGTCGTCTTTTACGAGAACAAAGCCAAGAGGAAAGAGCTGGAGTTCTTCGGCCTGTCGGCCGCCTTCCTCGACCGGAACTATCGGCGGGCGTACGACTACATCAGGTTGATGCTGATGGACAAGGTGGAATGCCCTCAGCTCTGGAACGTTTTCAACCAGGTGACGTTGAACTCTCAGGACCAGCGTCATCACCGCTTCTGCATGCGGCTGATGTTGAAGAACCCGGACAACCTCGCCCTGTGTGTCCTCTGTGGACACAACGCCCTGGTGTCCGGCAGCTTCAAGCACGCCCTGGGTCAGTACGTGCAGGCCTTCCGCACAGACCCCAAGAACCCTCTCCACAGCCTGTTCGTGGGCCTCACTTTCTTCCATATGGCTTCACAGAAGTTTGTCGCCAAGCGGCATCTGCTGCTGGTGCAGGGGTTCTCCTTCCTGTGGCGTTACGTAGAGTTACGGGGAGCATGCCAGGAGAGCATGTACAACCTGGCCAGAGCCCTGCATGAAATGGGCCTGGTGCACCTGGCTATACACTACTACCAGCAGGCTCTGAGTTTACCCGCACCCACACTGGAGGGTATCCCTCCTGACCAGGTGGATCTGAGGAGGGAGATTGCATTCAATCTGTCCCTCATCTACCAGGCCAGTGGCAACACAGAAATGGCCTGCCAACTTATCAGAACCCACTGCATCATATGACTAGAAATGTGCAATTCTGGGGAAATTGGTTGCTGATGTATGATGATGATGATGATGATGATGTATTGACCCACATGACGTCATACAATGTTTATACGGAATGTTTGTCTAGAATAAAGTCGGGCAATAACTATAGTTGGTTGCCTCTGACAGCCACACGAATAAGTAAACACTAATTATTATGCATTGTACCGTAGTCATATACAGTTCAGTTAGGACAACTCAAGAATGGATGGAATTTATATTTATTGAATATAAAATGAGCAATATATTTATTATGGTTTGGCGATTAATTGGTTCTGCTTTTTAGGTACTCAGATCAAGCGCATCAGTCCCGACTCTCGAACATAGGGACTCTCATAGGGATCTCCCGTACCTAAACAGCAGATCCAAAACGACAGGTGGTAGCTGGGGTGGAGTGAGCAGTAAAAGTTTAAGCAGACAGCAGCACAGCAGTATCAGTGTGTGCAGCAGCAAACAAGCAAGCAGATTGAGTGAGCACTGCAGTGCAAACTTCCAGTTTAAATAGCTGGTATGAAGATGGAATGAGTGTGTGATTGGATGAAGTGAATCAGGTGAACGATAACGTGATGCTGAGGCGACCCAATGAACAGCCGGCAGCAACTGCACTGAGTTTCCTGACTGAACTTGCATGTCTGTGACAGGCACGATGCTCATTTGTATGGACATTAAAGACTATAATGTATTGAAATACATATTCTATATGAAAATAATATATATTAACAATAATAAATACATATTCTATTGAAATAATATTCTATGCTGAATGTAGGTTTAGATCTGTGTTGAATAAAAGGCACTTTCATTGCATCTTCTTATTCATAATGGTTCATTCACACAGTTGTATTAAAAGTTTTATGATTTTGTGCGTGCGTGCGTGTGTTTGCATAGTTGAAAACTACCAGGGTGATCACTTTCTTTTTGTGCATGCCACCAGCAGCTCAAGGACGTCAATTTCAGAATATTTATATTCAAATTAGGGATGTGAATTGTTGATTAATGCATTAATAGCTAATTGATAATAAAGTTTTGATAAGCTTATTGATCGATTAACCGGTTAGTTGATAAGCAACGTTTTTGTAAAAAAAATCAGAGAATCTTAATTTCCCTCAATGTCTAACATACAAATCTGCATTTTGCTGATATACAGAAATAATACTAAAGGCATATTATATTCCTTATATTGACAATGCAGGGCCAGGCCCAGACCCATCTTTACATACTGTACTGCGTTGCTCGGCAACACACACGCGCAGAAACCATTACATTCACAGAAAGTCTTTAACCGACTCATTTCTTAACGTTGATTAATCGATTAACGATTAACATAATCAATTCAAATCAATCAATGACAATGCTGTTTATGATTTGCATTAATGGCAATGTCAGGTGACTTCAACCACGCATCACTCTCAAAGACCATGCCCACTTTCTATCAGTTTGTGAGCTGCACTATGGGAGAGGACAGGACACTGGCAGTGACAGTCCCACATGGTGTGGTGGTGATGGGGAGGAGGGAGGGGGGGAGTGGCACCAAGGGAAGGAAGGGTCTTAAAGGACCACTTCACCACTTTTCAACCTATCTTCATATAAGGTCTTCACTAATAACTTATAATAAGCATGATAAAATTGCACCATTTTGTGTCTGTGTTAATAGGAGGGCTGTCAGGCTGTGGGCAGTTCAGAAACCCGTCCACGACCACCAGTGACATCATCGATGGGGAATCCAAGATAACAGCAACTGCAGGCTTTCTAGTCCTGAAAAGTTGCAATGCGAAAATGGAAGCCATCATAAAAATCTAAACATTCTTGTGAAAAAATATTGTTTAAAAAAATCTGCTTTAAAAATTGATTATTCATGATTCATGATTATTAGTGAGGACCTATTATATGAAGATAGGTTGAAAAGTGGTCCTTTAAAGGAGAATTCCATACTAAAAGGCTGTCTTACCTTTCTTTGTAGTTGTTACATCCCCATCAAAGAGGTCCAGGTGTTATTTTGTGCAAAAGCTCCTTATTGGCTATTTCCCCTACCATAAGCCCTAAATGAATTGCATTGAATTGAATGGGATGTATGGGGTGTTGTGCTAATTCGCTTATTTACATCGAAATAAGTAGTAAAGTGTGCCGCTTGGGTTATTATTTACATTATGAAGAGAGGATATATACAAAAAATATATAATTTTGAGCGATGGAAATAAGCGAATTAGCACAACACCCCATACATCCCATTCAATTCAATGCAATTCATTTAGGGCTTATGGTAGGGGAAATAGCCAATAAGGAGCTTTTGCACAAAATAAGACCTGGACCTCTTTGATGGGGACGTAACAACTACAAAGAAAGGTAAGAAAGCCTTTTAGTATGGAATTCTCCTTTAAGAACAAGCCACAAGCAATCCACCAGCCGACCAGTGGAGGGCAACCTGGAAAAAGCCAATGAGTTCAGTCTATTTTTCAACAGGCCTAGCTCACTGTAGCCCTCCAGCCCATATCCCAGCACAACTCATGGTGCACAACACTCCCCCCCTCCCTCCCTCCTCCCCATCACCACCACACCAATTGGGACTGTCACTGACTGTGACCTCTGTTGGACAGAGTGAGCACCTTTAAGCCCTAACCACGCCAACGGATCAAGACGGTTTTAGCGTTGTCCCTGCATGCGGAGTGATATGTCTTGACCCATGTTCACCCTAGTGATTCAACGCATGGAATTCAATGGCCCAAACCACACAAAAGGGTCAAGACGGTTTTAGCGTTAACTACTTGCAACCGTTTGGACCCAAGGAGTTGCATGGTGACCCTTTGGTGTGGTTAGGGCTTTAGTCGTAGGCTCACCTTCCCTCCGAGAATGAACATAGAGCGTTATACTCTCCTTCCTGCCGGCATGACACCGGCCTGTTGTCTTGGCAAAGACGAGGATAATGCATTAAAATAAACGGTTTAAAAAAGGGATTTAAATTGAAATTTGTATTGGAGTACGTTTCTTTTCAGCTTATTGGTGGCTGCCTAAAAGAACCCTAAAATGGGTTCTCATTTGTGTAATTCGAAAGATCAAATCATTTAGTTGGGCAGACTCACCTTTACACTCTCAAACCCATAGAACAGCTCTACAAGAGTGCGCTCAAGGTGTTTGACAGGAAGCCCGGCTCATATCATCATTGTAACATCCTCATATTTTTAGCTTTGATAACTTTAAAATTTCAAAAAGGGCGGGGTCATATACAAGACCCTACATGGTCTGTGCCCGCCCCCCCTGAGTGAATTCATTAAACGAAAGCCCGATAGGGGAATCAGTACCAGAGCAACAACTCGAGGAGTCTGCGAAGTAAATGTATTCCACTGTTTTTCCGTTTCGTGTTTCCGGTGAGGACTGCGGATGAAAATTAGCAACTGTGCTATATCCGGTGTATTTACGTCCATGTGACGTCCATTAATATGCATTGTCCTGTCCAAATAAACAAATAAAGTAATAAAGTAACACAGCGTAAAGGACTCCAGTTTACACGCCTGAACCCGAGTGTAGGAATGTGGCCTGCATCCACACAAACTGAACAAGGAGCATCAAACAAACCTACTCCGTCTGTCTACAATATGCACCATAAATATAATGGTGCCCACTGCCTAGTACTACCTACTGGGCGACTGAAAACGTGTGGATTCTAGTGCACATAAATGCAACATACTTCATATCAATACTAAGACAAAGTCCAAACCTGTCTTTCTACATAATGATGGAACAGAAACAAACTGATTGAACAGTGAATACAATTTTGACTTGAACATAATTAGGATATCAAACAGTGTTGCAACATTTCCTAACAGTGGAAAAGCCAGTGGAATGACACTCAACAAAGTAAGTCATCTCAAACTGCTTTTTATTACATCTTAAATAACAGTACATTTTAATATAGTTTCTATCTTGCATCCAGCTTTCGGTTGTACACTGAGTGACTGACATTAAAATTAAATACAAAAGGTGAAAAGGGAAGAGTAGGGGTGCATGAGCTCTACAGTTATTTTATGGAGAAAGAGAAAAGGAAAAGGGGAATTTAATTATGTTTATGTATTTTTATTTGTATTCGTTTTGCCAACTCCAGGCCTAACGCACTATTACAGCACATTGTTTTGTACAGAATGTCGCAGAGAAGAAACAGAATGGAAAAAAATGCCACTACTGCTAAAGAAAGAGCGTCTCTTATTTACGAGAAGGAACAACAGAATATTCTGTCATTCAGATGCTGCAAGTTTTTTTTCTTCATTTTATTTATTTATTAAAGGATTGGAAAAAAACCTGTTTGTTATAAAATGCTTTTTTCCCCTTCATAAGTGGAATTTGTTTGCTACAGATGGAATGAAATTTTATTTGTTCCATTTGAGTTTGTGTATGCTTGTGTAAATGCATAGGTGTGTATGCTTGCATGTACGTGTATACAATTCAAATGTTTATATTACATCTTAATTTGAGGAATCCCTCCCAAGTATGGACCAAGTATCAAGTAACCGTTTATGTAGCTGTGTTTGCTTCTCAAGTGCATAGCTTTGACATTTCAATTGAATCATGTATGCACAGAGTAGCCCAAGAAAGGAAAAATAGGGGGGAAAAGAAGGAAACCCCGATATAAATACCATTGCAATCATATATTCAACAGGTCATTTTCTTAAAGAAAAACATCAAAAGGACTTAATTCCATATGCACCTTTAAGCAATTCTACAGCATGCGATTCTAAGAGTTAACCGACCGATGGCAGACAACCAAAAAATCATTTTTAACTTAAATGTTTTTTCAAACATTGATTTATACAACATGTCATTCACAGAGTAGTTAACTGCATTTCCAAGCACAGAATAATGGGCACCTCTGTTGAAAACAGAGACCTCCGGAATGAAACCCGGGGCATAAAGTGGAGGTACTCCCTACCAAAAAAAAAAGAAAAAAAAAAGAAGTGTGAATTTTTCACATCAACGCTCCTAACCAGTCAACAGAGAAGAAATAAAATAAAAAAGGAAAGAAGACAATGAAATAAATTATGACCTGATGGGTTAATCTTCATTTAATTATTCTAAATCGTCATCAGACCAAAAAAATAAATAAAATAAATAAATAAAAAGGTGAAAGAATGATTAAAATGTCTTGTTTTTCATTTTAAAAACTAGCATTCGTTATCATAAACAGCATGTGCTTGGTTAGTTAACTTCTTTAAACATTACTCTATATATGCAAAGTTAATTTTTTTGTGCAAACAACGATTTGTGGACTAGAGGGGGGGGGGGGGAATGTGGCTGGGGGGGGGGGAACAAAACAAAACAACCCAGAAAGAGGATTTGGGGGATTAAATATACATAAGGGCCTGACCCCCAAATGTGGCTCAAGGACTCCCTGGAGAAGCTCAAAATTCTCTCCTCTTTTATAGTCTCCAGTGGATAAAGCTGAATTTGAGGAAAACAAAACAACACAACTCGCCTTCTTTTTAATTTGTTAATCTACCAACAGAATCTTAAAAACAAACAAAAAAGAAGTGTGGTAAAGACTACGAGACATACAACAAAAGCTTTCCATCCCAATTTTTTTAATGCGACTTCACTGATCTAGTTCTCTGAGAAAAATAAAGAAAAATTAAATACAAAAATAAAACATGTGGGCAAAAATCTATTGGGTTAGATCACCGACGTGTAAAAATAACCTTCGCTCAAGAGTACTTAACACACACCGTCTGTGAACGCCGCGCGTCAAAACAGCCGCCTCCATTATTTTCAATGAACCTATCCCACACCGGCGGCGTAAGACGCGCACGCTCACGCCTCGCCCGACGCTCCGATACGCCACTGTTCTATCTTCCAGGCGTTGCCGCGCGGCAACGCTTGTGCCGCGTCGCTGCGCACCCGCTTCACAGACGGTGTGTGTTGGGCTTGACACATTTGCATGGCGGTGTTGACAGAGGTGGGGCTGAGAGGACAGGAGTGAGTGTTCATATTTTATTTACTATGATAACAGACGATGGTCCCAGGAGGAATGCTCTGTTCCATGTTCAAACCCACTGGATTCCTCTTTTTTAAACTGAGTGAGTGAGTATAGAGTAGACAATTGTGCTCTTTTAAATGACAAGGAGAGAAAAGAGAATTTTTGCCAGTGGCAGGTTGGTTTTTTTCGGGGGTGTGGGGGTTGGAGTCAGTATCGTGGGTGTTTTGAGGAGATTGGATATGCAATAAAAATCGAACGTTGTGATGTTGGAATGGTCTTCCAAGTCTGAACGCCACCTGGGGAAAAAATTAAAAATAAATTTGTAGAATATCTCTAAAACATAAATTACCAGGAGAAGTCGTATTCAAGCAGGTGTTGCAAAAATCTAAGTAATGAGAAATGAAGATTCTATTCCCTGCAGCGGAGAAAAGAGTAAAGGCCAGTTTATGTGTTGTCAAAACATCTGCGTCACCATGCCATACTAGGACAAAAGCTGTATTTTCAACTGGAAAGAGAGTTGATAGGCTTAGTTTGAAATTTGTTGAAAATATTGAATATATTAGCCTAAAGAAACCTTGAACGATTACACTGGTTCAATGAAAACAAGTTAAGTGTCCATGCTGTTGCACCCTTTCATCCCCCAGATGGCAGCACAAGCAAGCACACAGGCTGGGCTCCATTTGGTGCACCTTGTCCTTAACAGTGGGTGGGTCGAGAACTCATTGTAATGGATCATGAGCTCATCTAAGAAAGGCTGGCCAAAATACAGTATATATCAAGTTCGCCACTGTGTTACATATCGTCGCTGTTGGGCCTTTATATCTCCATATTTAAATTAATACTCTGCAAGAGTGTCAAAAGAGTCAAAATAGACTATCTACAAGCTCACAACAAGCTAGCTTTTGAAAAATGTGGAAAGCTACAGTTAAAGTGGTTAAATATGTCTGTTTCTTTACATGACATGTATTGAGAGCTTGTGACTAAATAATAACTATACATTGGAGCCATTGGAACAAAGGTTATTTTGTCCATTTCCTGAAAAGTAACAGTATTGGACAAACAAAAAAATGTTGGCTGAGAAGTAACCCAAGCCAATATCTTTTGACAGAGATTGTTCTCGCAGCCATTTCACTATAGGAGGGGAGTAGCAGTGAGGCCACATGGTCTTAACTGGCCTCGCCTTCTTTATCCTCCAGATATGAATATTTTTTAAATGTTCTCTATTTCAATATATCAACTATGTAGAATAATCAGTGTTGTCAAAGTTACTCTAAATTAAATTACGTATTAGTTATTACTAGTTACTTAAAATTAAAAAACATATTATATTATATTATATTATATTATATTATATATTATATTATATTATATTATATTATATTATATTATATTATATTATTACTTTACTTTTACTCCCTGACAAAAGTAACTACTTACTTATTAAGTTTTTTCCCCTCACCCCCAGTAATTGCACCTTTCGTCCCCACAAGTCTTACTTTGGATTTTCAACATTAGCAGTTTTATGCAGCCTACATTGTGAAATCCTTATTGTTAATTTAACTCTGAAAAGTGTACTCTATAGTGTACAACTGTACACATCATGATGGGTCCACTTGGTTCCATTTGTACACTAAGACTTTTACTGTGTGTGAATTCATAAATTACAGACTAAATGAAAACTACATCTGGGCTCAATATGATAATGAAACGCAATCTTTAGTTTTACACTACCCAGTTTGTTCCACGTTCTGGGCGGTTTAAGGCCCGCCCTTCTACATCTGATAATTCACACAAGTGCACATTGTTTCCGTATCCGCTCTAGAGTCTAGATCGGATCAGCAGCCTGCAAAGCAACTCCATCCCAACCCAGTCTACCATTATAAATAAACACTCAAACCCACAGGCTGGTGAAAATAGTAACTAGTAAATATAGTAAATATATATTTTTATATTACTCATCATTAGAGAGATGACTTCCGCACACCCGGTTTAATTTTAAAGCAGGTGCGTATAGGTCCTGGCAGAGCAGCAAACGTTTTAGAGAAGAGGAGAGACCCGCACACCGCCATTTTTACTCAAAATGTAAAAGTAACTAGTTTACTTTACTGGTAAAAAGTAATTACTGAAAGTAACTAGATACTTAAGTTACTCGACAACACTGAGTCTAATGCACCAAAATGTCTCTCTTGGTTTCTTTCCCCCTTGATATCTGTTATTCAGAAGTCTGATTTAAGCATATAAAAAAATAAATCATGGAACACGTGGTTAATTAAGGGATTTTGAAAAATGTTGGTGATACTGAGAGATTGAACATGGTTATTGTGGGTGAAAAGTTTGCGTGAGGAATGCAGAGAGTGGTGCTTACCTTCAGACTAGTTCCAGACCTTGAGGAAGCTGTCCCAGGACCCTGTTGCCACAGCCATGCCGTCATCAGTTGTACCAATGCAGCTACAACGGTTGTCATGCCCAGCCAGGACACCTGCAGAGAGAGAGAGAGAGAGAGAGAGAGAGAGAGAGAGAGAGAGTGAGATGAGTACAAAAGATGTGGCGATACACCCATGTTTACTGAAATAATTTTATATATATAAAAAAAAGTTTGTTTGTTTATATATGGATTTTGTTTGACATTACTTTTGGAGCACAGCAGTGATTAGCTCGTAGACAGACGAACGGAGGCGAAAACATAGTCTCCGCCATGCTATCGCCTGACGCCTGTCGGAAACAATTAGGCTTATCCATACAGCCTTATCCATACAGCCTAAATAGGCCTGTTCAGAATCAAGTCGACTCTGCATATACCTAGAAGTACCACTATGCAGAACACCTCAAATAGGACGAAAATGACAGGAATGTTGTCACATCACAGCAACTGTCGTCTTATGTTTCAACTTTTTTTTGTAGCCTACCTTATGAACTTTTTCAGTTCAGCTAAATGGAATATAGGATGAATGAATGAATTCATGACATAGCGGTGAAAGAAAGATTTTACATGCAGTAAAATCATTTTCAGTTGAGCGTACATTTCAGTGTTAGTTTTTTTCTTTAGTTTTTCTTTTAGTATCAGTTCAGTCAGATAACTCACGAATAGATTTAACCAATATTTATTATAGAATCAGAATACAAGTGTGCATATAACATATTATCTTGGCGTTCGGCTCTGCTGCAATTTTCTCCCTGCTCGGCACAACTAAACACCATCATTAAACATAAAGGTGCTGGGGTGGCGGTGGGAGCAAACGGTGCATAACAACAACCAGGAACCATATGCAGAGGAAGGCAGGAAGAATGCATGCAGTCTAGGGCCAAATTCCAATACCCAAAATCTCTGCCACTCGCTCACTCACACTCGGTCACTCCAGCAAGGCAAATTATGGTGAAATTGGTGAGCTGGCGAAATATGTTACCATCTTGTGGACTTCACACAACTTACATGGAGGTCTTTAAATACGTGGCCTGAATACCGCTAGATTGAACTCTGTTAATAAACAAACTGCAATGATTACATTCGGCACTGACGTTATGCGACCTCCATGCTGGAGTGAGCGAGTGCGAGTGAGCGGATTTTGGGTATTGGAATTTGGCTTAGGTGAGCTTAAATACCCGGCCTCATTGGTCAGCTGACTGCCACATCAGCGTATGACGTGTGGGTCTTGCAAACACTGTATACACCCAAGTAGAAATGCAGCACATTAACCCCTCGAATATATTAATGTCCCTTGAGCTCGAGTATACAGCACCTGACTGAACTAACTCCGGAAGCTACATATGATGACATTTCTCTTTCGGTTTAAGTTAAACGCCAATAACCCTGGTCGGTAAGTTGGATCAGATACATCTGCAGATAATCGGATAATCTGGAAGCAGCCTGCCCTAGATGAGTCTCTCATCTGATCCACAACATACTATGCGGTCGATAGCTGTAAAGTATTCATGTTTTGAACGCAGGGGGCCCTTCCGCTCTTATTACAGGTGAGGCTGTGGGTAGCGGAGGCTGCAGCAGTCCTTCTACTGCACCCATTCTGCTGTGGGTAGCGGAGGCTGCAGCAGTCCTTCTACTGCACCCATTCTGCTGTGGGTAGCGGAGGCTGCAGCACTCCTTCTACTGCACCCATTCTGCTGTCGGTAGAGGAGGCTGCAGCACTCCTTCTACTGCACCCATTCTGCTGTGGGTAGGGGAGGCTGCAGCACTCCTTCTACTGCACCCATTCTGCTCTCATAGTTATAATATATAGGCCCTTTCTGGGGTGCATACTTAGTTTAGACTCGTCATTGGTTAGACATGAGGTTGGTGAGGCGTGCGTTAAGACGACCGGATTAAGGTTGGTGAGGGGTGCGTTAAAACGACCGGATTAAGGTTGGTGAGGTGTGCGTTAAGGGTTGGGAGAGGGTTAAGGTTAGGTTTAGGTGTGCTGCCCCGTGGGAGGTTAGGATAACCGTTAGGGTGAGGGTTTGAGATAGGTTGTAGGACTAATGACTGGTCTAACCAATGTGACTCTAAACTAAGAGAGAACAGGGTTTTCAGCAGGAGGCCTGGGATCGCTGACTGTACTGCTTTCTAGCAAGAAGAAGAAAAAAAACCTTCCTGCATACTGGCAATACAGCATGCCAAAAGTCAAAATACTGCATTCTAAAAGCCTGCTCCTTTACTGCACATCTAGACCAGGAGTTCCCAAACCTGTCCAATGCCAACGATGCCCAAATAGCCATAAAGCCTCTGACCACAGCTCCCATATTTAGAAATAAAAACAATGAGTGATCTACAAACACAATGCATTCGAGCTTGCAGATCAACACATGGGCACTGAGTTGGCACAAAGTACTGATATATAAAATCAGTGGTCTTCCCAAATGGTGTGGTCTTGAGCACCATCTGCTCAAGACCAAAGGTCTGTTCAAATATTACTTCCACTTCTAGATCTATTTGTACAGCTCCATAAATATTTTACATGACCAAGCTTAACCAAGTGCTTCTCGGTGCTACACACCACACTTCACTCTCTGGTCGTCACAAAACCTTCATTAAATTCCCCCGGTCCTCACAAACCTTCACTAAATTCCCCATGTCCTCACTAAACCTTCATTAAATTCCCCTGGTCCTCACAAAACCTTCATTAAATTCCCCTGGTCCTCACTAAAGGTTCACTAAATTCCCCTGGTCCTCACTAAACCTTCACTAAATTCCCCCGGTCCTCACAAACCTTCACTAAATCCCCCTGGTCCTCACTAAACCTTCACTAAATTCCCCCGGTCCTCACAAAACCTTCACTAAATCCCCCTGGTCCTCACTAAACCTTCACTAAATTCCCCCGGTCCTCACAAAACCTTCATTAAATTCCCCTGGTCCTCAGAAAACCTCCATGACTCCCCAGTTCATGGGGCCCGTGGGCTTGTAACACAATTACCAGATGTAAGCCAAGTCCTACGATGAAGAGTGTTCTGAAAACGTGTCCACCCTCCCCCTTCGACCGTGTGGCTCACCTGCACGTTCGCCCTTGAGGACATCCCAGATATTGGCGTTGAAGTCGTCGTAGCCGGCCAACAGCAGGCGGCCGCTCTTGGAGAACGAGATCGAGGTGATGCCGGCGACGATGGAGCTATCAGAATAGACCACCATCTCCTGGTCGGCACGCATGTCCCAGAGCCGGAGGGTGGCGTCGTCCGAGCCCGAGCAAAAAGCGTTGCCGTTGGGGAACATCTGGAGAAGAGAGGTTGGGAGAATTTAATCCGGATCATCGGTGTAATGGTGATATTTTTTCCGGTGGTACAGCATTTTAATGGTGTTATGAGCGGGCGCGCATGTGTGCACAGAACGGCTGATAGCCTAGTAGTGTATGAGAGTTTTAGACACTCACTAGGGCTTTTACTAGTTGACAAGTTGTTTAACTAGTGTTGCGTCGTTGTTGTTACTGCCCAACGTACATTCAGTATAACGACCCTCGGCCATAGAAATGTTAATGCATTGCTAATGTATGGCTGACGACGGCACCGCCAGCGTCAGCCCCGCGCCGCCTGGGGGGGGGGTTACAACAACAACAACCACGACTAGCAACGCTGCACCTACAAAGAAAGCCACTGCAAGACTGTAACGTGAGGAGTAGCCTACATGAAATTTGGCTTCACGTTTACTGGGGATACATCTAATCCGATTCCACTGTGCATCGTTTGTGGAGACAAGCTTGCAAACAGCGCTATGGTTCTCAGTAAGCTGAAGCAGCGTCCCTTGAAACCAACGATGATCAACTCGCTACAAAGGACAAATACTTTTTTGTGAGTTTGAAAGTTAAAAAGGAGAAAGACACAGCGAAGCAGGCAAGTGACTTGATACACACTGCAGTACCACCGTGACCGAGGTTTATGTAAAAGCCTTGGAATAAAAAAAAAATCACACCTGTGTGAACCGAGTGGTGCAACTCCCCCCCCTCCCCTCTCTCTCTCTCTCTCTCTCATTAGCAGGCAACAGTACAGCACTATATCTCTCTCTGTTTCTGGCACAACAGCGCCACAATAGCGCCCCTACTGGTACTAATAGTCATACTCATGCTCATTAACGACACATAGGTGAACAACACGGACATTGCTGTTCCTTGGAGTGGTTGCACCACTCAAAAAATAAGAATATGCTTACAAGCATGGAGAACCTGCACATATTTCGGACCAAAGTGGCCCTCTGGTGGCAGGCTGTGGACAAGGGCATCTGGGCAAGCTTGACACCCATGCAATGGTGATTTGTGTGGGGTCATTTCAGAGTGATTTGTGTGGGGTCATTTCAGAGTGATTTGTGTGGGGTCATTTCAGAGTGATTTGTGTGGGGTCATTTCAGAGCATTTGAAAACTCACAGAAATTAAGTGCTCAAGTTTAAGACCATTGCATTGTGGGCTTGTGGCCAAAGATTTTTGTATTTGTCTTTACAAATGTTTTTGAATGGTGCAACCACTCCAAGGAACAGCAATGTCCGTGTTCACCTATGGGTTGGTTAATGAGCTGATAGGTTAAAAAGAGAGAGGGATTGGTTAAAAAGAGAGAGGGATAGTGCTGCACTGTTGCCTGCTAATGAGGGAGAGAGAGAGAGGGGGGGGGGGGGGCACAACCAGCACAAGTTGTAGAAACTTGTGCTGTGAATGACAATGTAATACGGTATGTACGCGTCTATACACATGGCGAGTGGATGCTAGTGACAAAAAGGTGTAAAGGAGACTTACTCCAATGGCGTTGATGTCCGACTCGTGGCCGTTGAAGGTCTGTTTGCACGCTCCTTCTCTGGCGTCCCACAGCTTGCAGCTCATGTCGCACGATGCCGACACAAAGCTATTGTTGTCGGTCCCTATGGCCAGGCTCATGCAGTCACCCATGTGGCCGGCGAATGTTGTCTCCTGAAGGCCGGTCTCAATGTCCCACATAGCACTGCAGCGGGGGGATTGGGGACACCATCAGTGATATGGTTGAATGGTAGTAACTAACAGATGTTACCAGGGGGTCATCCCTATGTTCCCTTAAGTACAATTTTGAGCCATTTGTATTTCATTTGCGTACCGGTATTTACTTCCTGTACTTTTACTACTACAGTACCTCCACTACATCTCAGAGGCAAATGTTGTACTTTTACTCCACTAGGTTTATTTGAAAATGTACTAGTTACCTTGTAGATTTTCATTATTTTGACAAAACATACATTAACCACTTTAACCCACATTTCGGCCATTTGAAAATAGCCGATCTACAAGCTCACAATGTGTCGCTATGCAACGCATTGTGATCTTGTAGATCTGCTATTTCAAATAAATGTTGAAATGGGACATTCTGCACAAGGAGTACTTTTGGTACTTGAAGGGTATTTTGATGAATACCTTTTGTTTTGAATTACAGACTTTTACTTATTTCTATATTGTAGTATTGATACTTTTACATAAGTAAAGAAATGTAGTTCTTTAACTAAATGATGGAGTTGGTAACCAAATGGAGCCTTGTAGATCTTTAACTAAATGATGGAGTTGGTAACCAAATGGAGCCTTGTAGATCTTTAGCTCTTGAGAGTACAATATGAAGCCAAATGGACCGGCATGGGTCCATTTGGTTTAATTTTAAATGTCATCAAATGGTGCTCCGTGGCTGTAGTAGTAAGCAGTAATGTACGCATGTGTGGCACCAAGAGACTGCAGGGCTCACATGTATAGTTTCTGACTGGTTATCTGAGTGATTATGTTTACTTTGTTTTGTAGGTTAATGTAATGGGTATTGTAATTTTGTTGTAGAATATTACTTGGTTTGTTTTATTTTTCAACTGAATGTTACGGTATTCTTAGTAATTGTAATTGTGCCAACACACTGCATCATTGTACAACCAGCAGATGTATTGCTTACAATGTGATTGTGATGTCCAAAAAAAGAAAATTAAAGGAAGACTAACTACAAGAAAATGGCTCTTCTTGGTCGCTGTGGTTACTGTACAAAATACAACAGAAGGAATGCTTTGGTCTTTGTGAAAAGCCATAACAGATAAGTGCATTTTTGGCTACGCTCATTAAAGTTTAATATGGATTCCATCTTTATAATGGGTGGTTTCTGACTAATACGATAACCACTAATTGCTACAGGTTGCATTCAAATGTGTCCTAAATTATTATTTTGTATTTCTTTGTACACAAACTGTAGGAATTCACACACAAACAAAAAAGGTAGAAATGTGAAGTGCCAGCAGCATCATCCTCAGCAGTGTGGGTGCAGTGCTTTCTACTCACCAGCTGGTGTCTCCAGAGCTAGTGAGAATTTTGGAGTCATCAAGAAAGCGAGCGCAGGACAGGTAACCTGATGGTAATGAGTTGAAGACAGGTCACTTAACCAATTCTGACCTGAGATCAGATTCTAAAAATGTCTTCTACATCCTGACAGTTTTATTCTGATCCGAGATCAGATTCTAAAAATGTCTTCTATGTCAGTCGCTCTTCGATTTTTCAAAAATAGCAGACCTACAAGCTCGTAGCGCGACACTTGGTGGCGCGCTATGAGCTTGTAAATCTGCTATTTTTCAATAGCTAAAGCATGACATGATGCTAACACTAAAAGGGGTTCCCGCCCAAAATGGGTCAATGGGTAGTTTCGCGTAGCCAGACAACTATTCCACAATCTCCGAATTCTATATATAGTCTGGAACTACACCTCCCGAAATCCAAGTAAGGAAGCTGCCATTTCCGTTCACGAAAATATATTTTAAAATATCTTTACATTTATTTGTTTTATTTCCTTTTCTGCTAAGCAGAATTTATATTAGGATAAATGTGCGTGACTGTAAAGACGAAACGGAAGTGGGGAGGAGGCTCCACTTCCGCTTTATATTTTACTCATGATAGCTTTTCCATTGTTCCAGACTGTATGACGGAAGCATTTGGAAATTGCGAGATGCAACAGTCTGGCATCGCAAGACTAGGCTACTCAAAGGGACTATATGCAGACAGAATAACTCTTCCCTGTTAGGGTACAATTTCCAATTTAGTAGAACAACACAATGTAATCCATCAGGTACATAGAAATAAGAACCTAATATCTGTCTAATAACAGTAGATTATCTGTACAGTGAAGCTATGAGTATACATTATAGAGTTATACGTCTACATAAAATGCAAAGTTTAGTCTTTGCATACACGCCTGTAAGGTCGTCGAGGCTAGTGCAAGACTGCTACGCAGCTACAGCCAAGTGCTACGGGTTAAGATGAGAGTCTGAAGAGGTGAGTTTTCAGACTACAAAATCTTGGTACGTCTTAGCTGGGCCCGCCCCGCTCACCTGAATGTCCCTCCAACTCGCGTGTGACACGCACGCTGCCCGCCGTCTTTAGGTTGTAGATGGAGCAGAGGTTGTCCAGCCCTCCGCAAGCCACGAAGTTGCCGGAGGGTGAGTAGGCGCACGTCATTACCCAGGATGATTTGAGGGGGATGGCATGCATCTGGAGGAATGGAATATTATTTAAATATGGTACAAATCCTAAATCCTTCAATTCAACTAGTGTGTGTTTTTGACAGCGGTATTTATGTGCATCGCTGCGTAAAATGCAATATTTGGGGCTTGATTAGAGCTTACTTTGACTTAGTTATTAAAATAAACGATGATAGCTTAGCATCCCGGATATCTGACTGTGTAACACAGTGCAGAAAACTAGCGGATGTTGTGATTCCCTCTATTCAGATTCTACAACATTTCTTCAAAATCCTGACAGTTTTCTGAAAAACCAATGTACCTATATCAGTGGTTTTCAAACTATTTCATGTCAATGACCACAACAATTATCTAATAATCTGAAAATATGTTATTCCAGGCCCCCCAGAGAAGCAAAGATAAGAGTTAAAAAATGTTTGCTGTTGAAAGCGTATATTCAATGATTTGCGCCACATTTTCACATGCTATGAGCTTCAACAGCTAAAGTTTAAAACAATGGTTAAAAGCTAAAGCGACAGATGCGTTCCCACCCTGAATGGGTTAACCCACCTCCCCCCTTTCACACTTTCAGGATGATAGCCGTTCCTACCTTGTTTGTGGTGTAGGTGTCCCAAATAATGAGTTTGCCATCCTGGGAGGCACTAACCATAAGCCTGAATGAGACAAAACAACAACAACGATTAAAGTTTTCCTTCAAACAGCCGCCAATCCCACCATCAGTCCAAAATGACGCACAAGCACAACCCTGTATCCTCAAGAGCTGCCACGTCAATGTTCGCCAGGCATCTACCTGCCCACACATAGGTTTATGATATGCATTTACAGAGGTGCACAGGTGCATTTCTTTATGGAGTGTTGCTTATTAAATATCTTAGTGTTAGTTAAACTGATTAACCACTGAAGTGCCATTTAAAAAAAAAAAAAATTAATGGCACAAGGCGTTGTGTTGTAGATTTTAGAAATGAATTGAAAATGTTTTGCCAAAAATGACATGCCCAAAATAGGGATGCCAGGTCCAAAGTGCAGCACCACCAAAACACCCGAGTAGACCACTGCGGTAGTGGTGGGCCAGTGCCCACAGACAGTACCCATTAGTGTTGAGTCCAGTGTAAATTTAACTGGAAGAAATGTCGTGACGACAACGAGGACAGTTTTTGGTACAGATGCAGGCCTCGATCAGTTGCCCCATGTTATTGTTGCATTTTATAGAGAGCTCCCAGGTGCCCGTCAGTCAGTGTGGCTGCTGTCTGTTGCTACCTGGGCAAATCAAACGGGAGTAACCACAGCGACGGACGGGTCCCCCAACATACAGAGGAGCAGGAGGAACAGGAGAACAGCACACATGGGGTGTGGTGGCTCCCATCGGAGAGCCTATTGGGAGGCATGCACATCTTAACTACCAAGACGGAGCACAGCACACTCGCTGCACCGCGCCACACCAGATAATTAAAGCCTGGGACAAAAAGGCACAATTCGCATCTAAAAAAAGGAGCAGTGCTGTGTTGAAAACGGCGAGACATTCTGCAAATTGGTCATTCCAGTTTGTGCTTCGTGCCATTTTCAAAGGCCACCCCATGGGATGCAGTCAAGTTAGGAACAGGAAATATAATATGCCTTTAGATTTTGTGATGAGAGAGCAAATGCATCACAGTATAACATCATCAGCCCCCAGACCTGATGTGCAAACAAAAGCCGTTGTGCAGGAGCTCAGTCCGAAGTTAAAGGCTCTGGAAATGCTTGACAGGCCAATGATGGTGAGAGGAGCAGTCTGGTGAGCATCAGTAGTCCTACTCCTAAGAGGACAACTGTCACTCATCGCGTTGAGAAAAAGACAATTTGTTACAATGTGGCATATGGGTAAAAAAAATTAATCAACTGATTTAGTGATTTTTCTGCAATGGGCCTGACCTTTGTCCTAAATTCGAGCCCCATCAGTTGACCCCGGGAAAAAAAGGGATTTGTTTGCCAAAGTTTTCCCTTGAACCACTGTCACGCTCCACTCTTTTTCTGCCCGAGTAAGATGCTTAGCGGAGATTGCAACGCATTATCTGACTTTCCAAACACACTCCAATATCGTTGAAGAAGAATTAATTAGCTCTCACCTTGCTAGATTAGCACAGCGATGGGGCTACATTTACTGATTGGAAATGTTGCATTTAAAATATTTCTTTTGTTTATCTTAGAACCGCTGAATATAGTCTTTGACACTTTCAAAGTTACTAAAAGACTTGTGAACAAAGATTTAAGGGAGTAAAAACAAACATTATCTGCCAATATGAAGTATGTTAGCAGCTTTAAACGCTTGTAAGGTCAGTTTTAGTCTTTAGCTTTGAGCTAAGCTAGCGTCTACACAGGAAACCCCTAGCATTTTAGTAAAGAAAAAAGAAAAAGGTCAACTGTTGATGCATGTTAATGTTGAGTACAGTAGGCGGTAGTTAATGGTATCAGCATTGGTCAGACAGCTATGTGATGGCTATCTTTTGCCAGTAGGATAGGTTTAATCTCTGCAAATTCAAGGCGAGTCACTAGGGTACTAAAAATAGTAGCGAGGACATGGGGGGCCGATACATCACTGTTCTTACTGCCCTGCATTCTGAGTGGCTGGCTGCACCACGGCAGGTGGATCAATAAAGACCTAAAGATGAACTCTAGCATCTTTCATCATCATCATCATCTCACATTTGGCAAAAATAGACACGTTGTGAGCTTGTAGATCGGCTTTTTTTTTGGCAAAGGCGTTTGGTGTAGGTCTGTAGGAGGAAAAAACAAACCTCTGAGCAGTGCAACTATACTTGTATTGGCATAGTTACTGTACTGTACTATATAGTCTGTACTGTACCGTACGGTATTCTGTACTGTGTACGGTTCTCTCTGTACGGTTCTGTACAGTACGATTGTAATAGCTATATAGTGCACAGTGTGAAGCTCAACAGTGCCACTTGAAGGTAGGTCACCCAGCGATATTGCAGCTGTTGATACTCCAAACAGACATGCATAGGGACACACGCAGCCAGTCATTGGAGAGGTGTGCGCCGCTCAAAAACAGAACAAAGTATAAAGTCAACTCGGGTCAAGTATAGAGGATATGCGCATGCATAAAGTGAGTGGCAAATCGAGTGGCAAAGTGAGTTTAACGTTTAACCCATTGAGACCTGAGGACGAATCTAATAAATGACTTCTAAATCCTGACAGTTTTCTGAAGATCCTATGTCAGTGGTGCTCACCCTTTTTCACATCAAGGACCCCCAGAATTATCTGTATTTGGCCGCAGACCCCCATTTGAAAATATGTAGTTCCAGGGCCCCCGCCCAGAAACAAAGATTTGAGTTAAGAATGTTCACTCTGAAAGGATATATAAACAAAGATTTGCGCCACATTCTCATGATTTTCCAAAAATAGCAGATCTACAAGCTCGTAGCACAGCACTCGGTGCCGCACTATGAGCTTGTAGATCTGCTATATTTCAACAGCTAAAGCATAACATAATGCTTAAAACACCAAAAGGGGTTCCAGCCCTGAGAATGTCGTTGAATGCAATCAGATAGGACTTTTCTGTTTGGATGTATGGGCTGTCAAGGCCAGAAAGTAGGTTTTCTTTGCCACTCAGTAGGCGTTCCCGCGTATATTCCGGGTATGACAATGATGTCACGCGCATGCCCACTATCGAGGGTTTACATGGTTGTGGGTCCCTTCAGAGACACAGAAATCGCAAACACTACAAGGGGGGGGAGAAATTAAGTTATCTAGGTCTAAGCATTGCATCATGGTGAGCTCAGGTGAGGCTTGGAAAATGAGAGAGACTGCCGCACACTGAGGTGTCAAAGCAGTTTGCCAGGGGACTGGTTTGTGCCTACATGTTCTCTGTGGACAGCAGCACACCTGCGCCTAGAGTAATTAGTTTGCTGGTTGCCACGGTGAGGCGGTGTGCAAGACAATTGGGACAGTTCTCAAGGAAGAAAAAACAAAACACTCTCCCATGATTTGAGTCATTTCTCATGACATGCATGCACAGCCCAGCCCTTAAAACACAATGCATAGACACAGAGGGCATGTGCACTACACTGGACACATTTGCCACCAACAATTTAATTTAATAATATTATTCAGTTAATGGACAGATTGTGCCTGAATGAAATTACCTTGAGTCAACGTTCCAGTGCATGGCATAGATTTAAATTACCTTGAGTCAACGTTCCAGTGCATGGCATAGATTTAAATTACCTTGAGTCAACGTTCCAGTGCATGGCATAGATTTTAGCCAGATGCCCCCTCAGCGTCCGTCTAGTTTTCATCTGAATTCGGCCAACAGGTTCGACACTAGCTGCGATCTGGAAGGATACATGGAGAGACAACAATTAAGACCATATAGACCTAGTGTAGTCAGACCTCATACCTAGTGTAGTCAGACCTCATACCTAGTGTAGTCAGACCTCATACCTAGTGTAGTCAGACCTCATACCTAGTGTAGTCAGACCTCATACCTAGTGTAGTCAGACCTCATACCTAGTGTAGTCAGACCTCATACCTATTGTAGTCAGACCTCATACCTAGTGTAGTCATAGACCTAGTGTAGTCAGACCTCCTGTCCCAGTGGCCTTGACTTACTGTGGCTACATTACAGTATGTCAAGTCAAGTAGTTTTTCAGTGTAAGGCGTGATTCATACTCCTATTTTAGAGCCGAATCAAAGTCGGTTCGGCTCTGTAGGCCTACAATGTGACATCATTTGAGGTTCGGGGGGCGGGTACCGTCCTAAAGTTGCCTCTTTCGGCACTAGCAGTAAAATAGGAGTATGAATCGGCCCCTTAAAAGTCACCCACATAAACTTTTTTTTAATCCTTGTGAGGACCTAAAAAAGCATTTTATGTAATTTGTATCTTTTTTTTAAATTTATCTTAACCCCTCTCCTTAAAGGTAGAGTAAGTGATTTCACTCAAAAAACCTTAGGTTTCGTTTTTGGCTGTGGGACCTAAGCCTTCGTCCAATCAGGATAGAGAGTCAAAAACGAAACCTAAGGTTTTTTTGACCCCCAGGGGTTAACTGGGGACAGGGAGGAACTCCTTATATGGTCAGCACACTCTATAGTAGAGAGGATTATCACAACAAAACAAAAAAATAAGTGATATTTGAATTAAGTGAAATCACTTACTCTACCTTTAATACTCAATCCTAACTTCAACCTCAGTCTTTCTCTAATTGTAACCTTTGACAGGTCTAAATATTTTTGTGGGGACTTTTGGTCCCCACTTGGACAGACAGATAAAGCTATGCTTGGAGGCTACAGCATCTTTTGATAATTAAAATACACTGAATCTCTAATTAAAAAAAAGAAAAACTTGATTTTAGATGATGGTAAAATGGTATTGTGACCTGATGTGACCTGTTCGTACTGTCAAAATGTATTTAATAGGCCTGGGCCGTGAGTCAGTGGTCCAGGCACCTTGGCTGGTAATCCAGTCTGGCAGTGTGCCGCGGGTTCGACTCCTGAACCTGACGGCCTTTACTGCATGTCACCCTCCCCATTTCCTGTCAGCCTACTGTCTATCCCTCGATAAAAAAAATATATAAAATAAAGGTGAAAGCCACAAAAAAACATTAAAAAAAAGAAAATGTATTTAATAAACATGGTCCCGGCATCTTACCCCAGTGAGGGTCGCATCATTCATGGATTTTCTGGCATCCTGAAAACACAGTGACACAAACACATCATAATCTGTGTGAAAACCACCTCAGCACAGGGGTCATCATAGCTAGGCAATTATTACAAAAACGCCTAGTCACAATTATTTGGGATAGTCGCAAATATTTAGCATAATCGTTTATGTTCAAAACATGTCAGTGTCGTACATTTTCAAAAATAATGATAATTGTTCAATGCCAAAAACACAATTTAATTAATTCATTAACAATTGTTTTTTATGACAATGAATCCTCAAGTAAAATGTCAGTTTGGACCTGGCTGGCACCATGCAACATCTGGTACTGTAACATGAGGTACTGGGTTCCTCATCCCATCGGAGTCAGCCTAGTTCCACATCCAGCAGGGAACACATTTTAATCACTGATGACAATTATCAGCCCTGTGCCACCGACGCCACCTCTCGAGGACGTCACTTTTTTTTCGGACCTCAAAACGAATTCTTAATTGCGATAAAACAATTACAACTTGACAGGTGTAATTATGAGTTCACAAGTCCCTTATACATGTACTGTACACAGTAAAAGCCTCAGTGGTATTCATCCGTTTATAATTGAGAGTAACCAAATGGACTTTTTGTACACTTGTTTACTGTGCACCTTTAGATGTGGATATTAGCAACCAATCGACATCAGATCAAGATGTCACTAAGTGGCCTGTGATGGTGACTAAGCTGTGAACATCACAATGCCAAGTCAATTTAGCAGTGCCGTCTAACACAACAAAAAAGGCCTCCTGGACAATGTGAAAACTGAAAAGGGTAGCATTTCTTCATCGGCCTAGTGCGAATGTGTTTCAGGGCAATTGGACGCTGCGTTCATGATTTGTGGCACGTTGTTCAAAACGAGCCACTCCTGCAAACTTTAGATGCCAATCTTAGCCAATCAGGATGGAATACGACAGTTCCGTGTTGATCATACGACTATAGAGATGTGATTTTTGCCCACGTTTTTCTGGAGAGTCTAAAATAATGTGGATCTCGGGATTCACATGGGAAAGGTTTGGCTCCGATGGAGATCTCAGACTGCATGTGGCCTCCATCAGTTTTCTATATGACATACAACACCAATTCTGTGCAAAAGGATGCTATGCACACCAATCCTTGTAGTGGTGCTGGTCCACAGCAGAATAATCTGAAATGTATAGTGTTTGAAAGAGAAAAAAAGAGTGACTGTGCGCCGCGGCCACATTTTTGTCTTTCAAATACCTTTTAGATACACCACCAATTAACATGAACACTCTGCTAGCTTCAGTTATCACCCAACAAGACACAGGAGCTCATCTGACCTGACACAAAGCCTCATCTCCCAAGCACTTGCTAGGCTGGAGATGTGAACACTGCTGCTTTGCTGCTTCCTTTGCTTATAGTGATACATTGTATCCGTTTAACCCAGAAATGCTTTGTCTGCTGCGCCCTGTGGCAGTATGTACTATCTAAACGGGTTTTAAGATGTATATTTACTTTTGAAATCGGCATTCGGCATACAAAGAAATGCTGATCTGAATGAAATCTAAGCAAATTCAACACAGCCGAGGCAATAAATGAGTAATGCTCCGTGACATATGTAACAAGACGCCTTACTGCAGTGTGTTCACAATCTGCTCTGGGTACGCACACACACACACACACACACACACACGGTCAGTGTTTCGCAGAGTTATGTCGAAGTTGTTGATCAGCAGGTTAGTAATAACTTTCTCACAGCATAGCCAAGTTGTTGATCAGCAGGTTAGTAATCCTCCTGTCTACATGTCGAAGTGTCCTTGGGCAAGACACTGAACCCCAAATTGCTCCCGATGTGCTGGTTGGTACCTTGCATGGCTTCTGCCGCAATCGGTGTATGAATGTGTGTGTGAATGGGTGAATGTAATGCACAATCTATGTAAAGCGCCTTGGATAGAGGCGCTATATAAATGCACCATTTACCATTTAATAACTTTCTCACAGCATAGCCAAGCTGTTGACCAGTAGGTTAGTACTAACGTCCTCACAGACAGTGTATAGCAGTGCTTCCCAAACTTTTTTTGCCTGTGACCCAAAAGAGAACTGTGATGCCTCCACGGGAGCCAAACTAGTGAAAATAGCAGATCTACGAGCTCACCGTTGTGAGCTCGTAGATCTGCTATTTTCACTACTTCTTAAATATTTGTTTTTCAATTCATGAATTCATGCATTTTTTGGGAATGTTTTTTTGTAAATGTTTTGAAATATTAAGAAGCTAAATGTCGGAAACCAAAAATAGTTTTACTTGTAATGCAAAAACAATTTGCTTAATTTGTGGGCATCATGCGTAGATGTTGTATTACTACTCTTGAACCCTTTAATAACTAAATCAATTTATGCAAGCTTATCACTCAACCATTCTTTGCACAACGGACTTAAATACATATTTACTGTCTACAACTTAGTCGTGCCATGTGCATTTATAATGGTAAAAGCAAGCATGAACAAAAGAAAAGATGACTTACTTTGATCTGGGTCTTGAGTGTCTCGGCCTCTTTTTTTAGCGCCTCAAGTTCAGCCTTTTCACTCATTTTCCTTTGCTAATGGTGTGTCTCGCTCCGCCGCCTTGACTCTTTACTGATCTGGGGGAGGAGAGAAGAAGGAGAGAAGAAGGATGAGCTCACACACAGACTTATCTCAAATCTATCGGTACAGTACACAGGCAAGTGGCCTACGAACCCAGGTAAAACATCATTCAAAACACTGCTGAGCCATTCCTTGACAGGTTGCAAAAAAACCCCACACAAGCCTCGCATGAAACATACTGTCGAAGAGGTCGATTAGGGCTTCTTTGTGCGAGCGGAACCCACACGTAGTTCGACCAGCGGTTTTTTGTTGTCCAAGGCGCTCAAGTGAAAGTTCTCAGCTCTCTGGCCCTTTGGTCACAGGCCTCTAAATTCTCCTCCACCAATGTCATCCCTGTAATCCTGGGACACAGTTGATTCAGCTCCTCCAAGACAAATCCGGTTAAGACAAAACCTGCTGATGATCCTGAAAGCAGTGGCCACCCAGCTGACCCCAATCCTCTGGTCAACGTGCTTAGCCCCGACACTTTCACTCTCAAAAGGCGACAAAATGGAAAACAAAATACTAAAGTGTAGCTTGGGGGGAAATGTGTGGCAACACCATGAGAGCGGGTCGTTTTCTGGCTTGGAAGAATGTCCGTTGTTGTTAAGGATGGCCCGAAGGTAAACAAAGCGCCTGCGAATACGACATCAATCCAACCGGATGCCCAACATGCCATCAATCTATTGGATGGCGGACACGGCATCAATCCACTATTCCAAGTCCAACTAAGTAGTAGTACAAAATAATGAGGACTGCATCACAAGCAAGTAAATATTACAATATGCATGTACATTACTACTGCCCATCCTCAGGTCTTTCTAGTTTTATCAACATAATAGAAGTAAATTATTTTAAATGACTGAAGATTATTTAAATAACAATAAAAATTTAAATCCATTAGTAGTTTCTATTACAAATGGACTAGATCATGGCCCTTTCTATCGTCTCATTCAACTACAAAGAACCCCTCTATTGTCTCATTTAAACTACAAAGAACCCCACAAATTGACTAAGTGCTCGACTGCTCGTACAACATCCATCTTAAATACAGACCCTACATGTCAAACGCACGGTTACCGTCATGTGTACAAACATCTAGCCCTTACCTCCCTCTTCCTCGTAAATGTTCGATAAGGGTATCCTGTCCTGGGAGTGTCCACACACACACCTACTGGGTATCCTGTCCTGTTCCGTGGAAAGTGTCCACACCTACTGAACCGAGACCTTGTCCTTGAAGCATCTGATGGTCTCATCTGCCACCCGATTGGCCAGCGAGTTAAATGGGTCTGCATCTAAGCTACGCGACTTAAACCTCTAATCTTGTTGATAAAAATGTCCTGTGGTAATATTGCAGGCTAATTCTCCATCTTCGCATTAATGAGCCCTGTCACAGCCACTCTAAACGGACCATGGTGGCCTTTGAAACAAAAGCTATGCTGGCAGGTAAACAGCTTCCGGAACGTTAATGGAAACACAACGGGGGGGAAATAATGCATGTCTTGCATTTACAAAACATGCATGTTTTCTTTCTCCCCCAGAGGTAAAATGAAGAAGCTTGCCTTAATGGATTTAAAGGGATACTAGGCAAGACTGTGTGTACAAACACACTCCCCCTCCTCTCTATGACAGGCATCAAACAGGTAGTTGTCTTTGATGCTTTAATTGATTAGAGAGAGCACTAACGAGTAGGGATGGAGCTCGTTATTTTTTATTGATAACGGTCACCTTATCGATCAGCCGGGTCCTTATCGAGCCCACTATCGAGCATTTTGCCATTATTTTTTGGAAAGCTGGGAGACAATACATTCTGAACAGAACCTTATTTTTATTGGCCATTTGTGAGAGTTTGTATGCCAGCCATGACTTGTGTGTGCGTGAGTGCGAGAGACACACACACACACACACACACACACACACACACACATCTTCTCTTTATTTTAACCAACCAAAACATCCCTTGCGCTACATTTTACTAGGGCCTTGAAATACAGTACTTTTCTAACAGACATAGGGAACTGTTAATTGTGTACGGTCACTTTAAAAGCGTAATATATACGTCATCGTACGACGGTGTCACGCACCAAAAATAGCCAATCTACAAGCTCACACTGCGTCTGGTTGCACCGCGTTGTGAGCTTGTAGATCTGCCTTTTCGGCAACGATAGACTGAGAACTTAAGTCGCACATTGGATTATTAATTATAACTCTATGGGAGGGAGGGACTTTTGAATTTCCCAAACGTATGGGATTGGATGTATTGGATTATAAATTATGGCAACGAAGTCTTGCTGGGCAGAAAGCACCACATGCCTTGGGTGGAAGAGGACAGTTGTTCCACTGCAGCAGCTGACGGATCCTGTGTTGTTTTGACTCAGTGCAGACATGCAAATGTAAAGGTATCACATTTGGGTGAACCAATACTTCATGGCACAATCATCCGTCGCGTCTCGACCCCCTTACCACCGTGGCCCAGTCAGTTTAGAGCTTGCGGGGGCGAAAAAAACAATAAAAACAACAAAAGATAGCCTACTTTGGCAGCCCATGTGCATGCACATTTCTGTTAGGAGCAAACTACAGACTTAAATTGTCCCCCATTAGCACGTCGGCAAAAACGTTCACAAAAACGCCAATAATTTAATCCACGTTACTCGCCTGCCCCTTATTATATACTGTAGCGAGCAGCCCATGACGTCAGCTGCTGCGGCTATACCCGATAACAGGCTCGACAAGCCAAAAGCTTATCGATACTCAGGTCTCGATAAATGCCGAACGGGGTTTGTAATGGACCCGATTTTCGGGCTCCATCTCCACTAACGAGCACAGAACAAGAAAAACACATCCCTCCAAGGGATGAATGTCAACATAAACAGTGGAAATGTCAACAACAAACATTGGAACAAAACCAAAATACAGCCAGAGGGATGAGTCTTTCTGCAAGGAAACACATCAGCACAACATCTGAGCTGATGTGAGAGAAATGAGGGCTAAAATATTTATATACATATATATTTTTTAAATAGGCTAAGTCCTTTTAAAGGACCACTTCACCACTCTTCAACCCATCTTCATATAATAGGTCCTCACTAATATTCATGATCAAATTTCTACTCAGCCCGTTTCTCATAGGAGGGCTGTGGGCAGTTCAGAAACCCGTCCACCAGTGGACATCATCATTAGGCAGATTCTTTTTTTAAATATGTTTTTACATATTTCGTGAGAACGATGGCTTCCATTTTCGCATTGCAACTTTTCAGGACTAGAAAGACTGCAGTTTCTATTAGCTTGGATTCCCCACCGATGATGTCACTGGTGGACGGGTTTCTGAACTGCCCACAGTCCTCCTATGAGACACAGACTCAGTAGGAGAATATTGTGCCATTTTACCATGATTATTAGTGAGGACCTATTTGTCCTATCATATGAAGATTGTTGAAAAGTGCTGAAGTGGTCCTTTAAGGCTTACAGCACTCTAGTTCAAAGGTTTCAGTTTCAATGCATCCTCAAAATGCTCGACCTTCACTTCTCCAAACCTGATGGCCACGATGGCCTCCCCTAAGCTCTACTGAAATAAATCAAACTAATGAAAACCAAAATGTGCCCATTTCTGGCTTTTTAGAGCACAATGACGCAGCCAGAGGCTTTGACGTGTTAACATTTCCAGGTGTGCATGCAATTATAGTGTGGACAGAATGCTGAAAGCAACACATTGTAAAAGAGAGTCTGGTCTGGTCTGGTTCTATATAGCTACAGCTAGCACTAGATTAACCTTTTTCACCGGCGTCTCAGAACTGTCACAAAAGCTTTAAGCAAATATAATTGTAATTAATGTAGTATTCTTATTATTGCTGTTGAAATATATGCTTGGCAATCCTTGGCCAGCCAGGGTTTGCGGGAGTAGGAGGGAGTGTGAGTGTCATACTGTATACGCTAAAGAAGCTTTATGATGCACAAGTCTTGGAGGAGTTACGGTAATGCCTGATTTATGCTTCATTGTACGACGGTGTTGTGTGGTGGTGAACACCGCCGATGTACAAGCTGTGGGCTAGTGGCATAACACTGTTGTACGACAAAGGCTTAAAACATTAATACATAATCTGAAGGGAATCCCACTCTGTACAAATTTAACACCATAACAATGAATACTGCTGTATAACATTCTAAATGCCCCCCCCCTCCTCCTCCTATGTGAAGCATATCATATTTATAAAAAGATAAAATGTTGTGCCCCCTATAAATTACTACTAAATGGTAAGACGTGGCTGAAAAAGTACCAGAAAATATCCGATGGATATGAATGACCAAATATCAAACTGATAATTCCATCTATTGGTGATGCTTGTGATATTGCTTTTACAAGGGGGAGTGGGGGGGGGGGGGACTTTGCGATGTCAGCAGAGGTGTGATATAGAGAGTGGTCTCTTGTGTGTCAGTGGTGTAGCGTTTTAAAACCACTGGCAGCCCCACAGACACGGCGCCTGTACGATGGTGCCTTCTCCCTCACTCGACTATTTTTAGAGTGTTGGTGGAGGAGGAGGGGGGAAGCAGACTTCACATTTTCCAGCCGGCCTATCGGCTTTGACATCTCCAGCGCAACGCCGTGACAAGGAGCGAGGGAAGTGAAATCTGACTCCACACAGTGTTTCATAGGCATTTCTTCTTTCTATATGGTACTACCGAGCAGGGCGGGCTAATGAGCCTCTGTACATTTAAAATGTTCAGCTAGCCGTCGTTTGCCCACTCACGGCTTATTTTACACTTTGACATACAATGGTGTTGCATGGGCGAAAATAGCCAATATACAGCCTCAAACCTGTCGTGGCGTGCCGTGAGCCTGTAGATTCGCCATTTCTGACCATCGCCTAGGATGACTTGCCCAAAAAATAGGGACGTCAGATTGAAATTGGTTTTAACAGACTACGGAGATCAGATTTACTACAGTTGGGAGGACTAATAATAATGACACACTGGCACATTATATGGATGCAGTGTTGACTTGACAATAAGTCACAGGAGGTCTGACAGCCTTGTTCGCGAGACGGAGCAAAAGGCAGAGGGGTTTGGACTTTTGGGTTCAAGTTGCCTGGGCCTCCTTTTCGGGTTCATGATCCGGTCGGGAGCGGATGATATCACTACGTCATGTTGTAGTATTCCCCTCAAACCAATTTTTCTTAATAAAAGCTGAAGGTCACTAGACACCAAATAAACGTCTTGTTTTAACTCATATTTCTTCCATATTCAATTAAAGATCATCAACTTAGCAAGCCTATATGCAACTTAAATCAAACTTATAGCTAATTATAGCAGTTAAATTTGGCCTAGCAGCACAAAAACATAAATAACTTTTATAACAAATCTAAGCAATAAAATAAACTGTAATGCAGAAACAATTAACGCACCAGTGGCATGTTTGCAGTTAGTCTTTCAGTTCTTTCAGTTGTTCTGCTTCACTCCATGCAGTGTTCTCCACTGCTGCTGCTCTCATACTGAACAAACACTTCAGTGCCTCGCCCCAATCAGTGATTGTCACCAGGTGCTGACTCATGATCAGTTGGTCGACACCAATGATTGATGCCAATTAGGCCAATTTGGGGTTTTGACAGCACAGTTAGGGTTCAAGGGGCTCCGCCCTGTCATGTGACGTAAGGCAGGGAGGCTACTGTATAGCGGGGCAGATATATTATATAGGAGGAGGTTCTGTGCTCAGGAGGCGAGCTTGAGGACAGAGGCAGATTAGCCTAATGAGAGTGAACAAGCAGAGGACGATTGGGAGGGGAGCTACTAATTAACCCCTTGGTGAAGGGGAGCAAGGCGTGGTTAAGCTCCACACAGCTTTACAGGGCCCAGTGGATCAAGTGCACCACCCACTCACCTTTCTGGGGGCTTCTTAAGGTAACGGGAAACAAGACGCACACGCCAGCCTCAATATGAGTCGTATAGAACGAAGACAAACAATTAGGGAGAGGGAGGAGGGCGTTATTAAACCACATTATGGGAAACCACCGGTGACGTCAAATCCTAAACGTTTAGCCGACCAGCAGCAGTGAACTTTACAGGAAGCACAGATGCTGCACAGCCTTTAGCAAAGAAATATGGGCACGCGCGCACAGCCTCACACACACTATTTATAGCAATAAAGGAAAATATTACATTAGTTAGCCACAAATTCCCAGATTTTTCATCCAACAATCTAACATTTGTATTTGTCACGGTTTATTTGTACATACATGGAATGTGTCCTGTCCTGCATTTACCCTTCCTAACTATTAGGTGCATTTTGGGGCGCTATAAGACAACATCCGGAGAGCTGCTAGGGGTTAAGTGTCTTGCTCAGCGACTGGGTGGGTCAGGGAAGCAAAGCAGGCAATCATCTTCTGATGAGCAAAATTAACCCCTCTATTCACTCACCTACTGCTGCCCTATATTAGCCGTAGTCAATGTGATGAAAAATACACGAACGCACTCAAATTCAAGCCATCGCTTTCAGGATTGGGATGGATTTTTTTTAGGTCAGCCAAACAGGGATGATAGGAGGATGCTGCACACATACACTCACTCTTGAGAGGGTGGGGGCGGGGAGGGGGGGTCTTAATAATTAAAGACCTCCTGCTTCCATACCAGCTGCCCCACCCCTCGCCGTCCCTTCCCAGTTCCTTGCCTTATTGCCGTTTCTCCTGCTCCTTGGGAGTGTAAATAGCCGATCTACAAGCTCACAATGCGCTGTGACTGCTATTTTCAAAAGCCATTTGATAACTTGAAATATATTCAAGTAAATTTTGAATTCTGGCCATTTACTTGTAACAGGGTATTTCTACGTTGCAGTATTTATACTTTTACACAAGTAAAACATTTGAGTACTTTTTCCCACCACTGCGTGTGCGTCGGCTCGCTACACTGTCAGCTGACTGCCTCCACCTTAGGAAACGCAGCGGCGACTCTCTGAATGGGCGTTTCCGCTGCTGCTCTCTCTTTACCGCTCTGTATCTATGGTCAAAAAACACCTAACTGGCCTGGACCGTGGCTCAGCGGTCCTGGACCGTGGCTCAGCGGTCCAGGCACCTTGGCCTGGACCGTGGCTCAGTGGTCCAGGCACCTTGGCCTGGACCGTGGCTCAGTGGTCCAGGCACCTTGGCCTGGACCGTGGCTCAGTGGTCCAGGCACCTTGGCTGGCAGTGTGCCACGGGTTCGACTCCCGATCCCAACGGCCTTTACTGCATGTCACTCCCCCATCTCTCTCCCCATTTCCTGTCAGCCTACTGTCTGTCCCTCCATAAAAAAATAAAAGGCGAAAGCCACAACAACAAAAAAACCATTAAAAAAACACCTAACCAGAAGTAGCAACACTGACTGCATCCTTCCAAATGTTGTCATTGGTATCTACAAACACCACCACCGCTGCTGCATCTGCCGGTGGCCATAAGTACAGCAAGGCTCTGATCTAGACCACACAAATCCAAGTAGGTTACATGGGAGAAGCTGACAGGTATGCTATAATTATTAGACAAATTGGCGGATGGGGAGAGACATGCCGGGCTTTACGGTTTGGGCTTTTTTCTTTTCCCGCCTGGGTCAGATGGCCCGCATGGCAGCAACATAGTTGATCAGCAGGAGGTGCTGGCTGCGCCCGGCTCCGTGTTGCAGCCAGAGGCACACTCGCACTCTGTGTGGACCAAATTAGGTCATTCTTGCTCCCGGATTAGGCCCACTGCTTCACACTGCTGTACTTTACTGCCACTATGGAACGGACTTGATGCAATATGGCCATTCAGGATCTACTAGGTATCATAGGAGATGAAAAGTCACTATTTGTGTTGAACTATTGGGCGTACCGTAACCTGACAGCTATTGACAAACTGTAAACGTATTACGCAAATGAACATATGCACAGTACCCGGAAAATATCATCCTTTACAGTTTAAACAGAGTCCTCTTGGATTAGAATAACAAAAAAGCATTTTAAACGTGATGATGGAAGACTTTTAAGCTAAGCAAATATGGTCCTTGATGTCTAGAAGACAGATTTGTGGAAAGTCACCTTTAGAAATCAAATATGGAGGTGGTGGCCTACTTTTAACTTTAGCATGAGTTACTGGCCATAAATCATAGCCCGCAATGGATTCTACACAGGTTGAGGTTGGCAGTTATAAATTATTGGTGGTGAAAATTAGACCATATACATATTCAATCATGCAGTGTAAGTCAAGAATGTTTTTCTGGTAATTTTACACCATGAATGATCAGCTAATTAAGCATCAATATACCAGTGTACTGTACAGTATTTAAAATAGCCCTGCACAAATCTCTGCACACTTTAATGGCTTTACAAGCACTATTTTTGTAATGCGAGCGAAAATCTGACTAAATCTGACTAGATGTATCGAGGGCACGGTGGCAAATTCGGCAGTGCTGTCGCCTCACAGCTAGAAGGTCCTGGGTTCGATTCCCGCTGGTGATGCTGTGGGTGCTGGCGGCGTGTTCTCTCCTCCGTGTCATCAGTGCACATATCCAAGGCGGGGTTGGCGAAAGGGCCTTTATTATGTGGAATTTTCATGTTCTCCCTGTGTCCCCAAGGGTAGGTATCCTCACAAAAAACATGCAGTAATACTGGTCTCTAAATACCTCCCCCTGGCCAGCCTAATGGAGGAGAAAGGAACTGGTCGGAATAACTTGTTCCTTCCACGCACTACGTGGAAGGGGAAATTCCCCCCTGTCAGGTGAAAAGAAGCAGCTTGGACTCCTCATGTATAGAAGGAAGCATGAGGTCAGTCTGCTGCCCCCCCCCCCCCTCCCCTACCAGGAAAAAGCTCCCGTTAAGTTGCACAATTAAGAACAGGGGACACCTGTCTTTGTTTATGTACCGGTACAACAAACACGTGAAAGTCTACCATATGTCACATTGCTAGGAAGAGAAAGAAGCACACCACATGTATGTATAGACAGTAGACACACTGCGGCAAGCCATGACAGCGGAGCCAACAACACTGTAGAGCACATGAGAAAGACCCTGATGCTAGACAGGAGGGTGTGGAGGAGCTAGGGCAGCGCTTCAGGAGTCCCGAGTTGGTGTTGGCTATAGTCCGCACTGTAACCACTACTGCATCATTTCACATGCAGCATTGCAGAATAAGCCTGCCATTTGAAAATACACGCTCAAGTGATCATTTTGCTGATGCACAATTACTCCCCCCCCCGCCGCCAGAATGCATTGCAGCATTATACAATGGGGCTGGTCAGCACACTGAAGAATTCTATAGTTCTAAGAAAACTGTCTCAGTGGTCTGCTTGATAACCATTTTGATAACAGGAGAGGGTGGTCGTGTTGTAAAATCTGTTCAGTGAAAACATGGCAGATTGTGGCAGCTTGTTTGCCTCCAAATGGCCCAGGGTGGGGCTTCACTTCCAGGCTTCTGTTGCAGTAGGACGGAGGGCTTTTTACAACAGCACTCAACCATCCCCTCTCTTCTGCTCCTACATCCATCCATGGTGGTACGGGATTCAATATTTACAAGGCATCAGTCGCCCCTCCCCCCTCTTCTCACTCAGCCGCAGGCCTGGGGTCACTCCCCCATGAACCCCACCTCCAGCACAGACATGCACTCAGGACTTCAGACATGCACTCAGGACTTCATTCAATCATTTATGTTAAAGTTTTATTTATTTTTTATTTATTTTTGCATTTGGCAAAATAATCAAATAAATTCTGGTCAGTGGTTTTCAACCTTTTCAGGCCGTGACCCCTAAAATAATCATAAGGAGTGGGGACCCTAACAAGCACATGGAATTGTAGGTATTACATTTAGTTTGACTAATTTCTACAGATAGATATTGTGATTTCATAATGTATTAATATCACTATAACTCTTGTCAATTGTCAATGACATTGAGTAAAACTAATTTAGTGAAAATTCTAATTCTTTAGAACAATCCTCAAAACGATCAAATATGAAAATTATTAGATTGCGGTTTAGAGTGACACAGAAATACTGTGTGTGTGTGTGTGTGTGTGTGTGTGTGTGTGTGTGTGTGTGTGTGTGTGTGTGTGTGTTTGTGTGTGTGTGTGTGTGTGTGTGTGTGTGTGCGTGTGTGTGTGTGTAAGCAAGAGAGAGATAAATCTGCAGCAGGACGTCAGTAAACTGTGGCAATGAGAGGCTGAGAGCTGCTCTCTGCGTAGCATCGCATTACAAAAAGTAACTGATGGACATTGTAAACATTCTTAGTGTAAGAGCCATATGATGTCTAGTAGTAGTGTTGTAGACTCATTTGATGATGTCACCACAGGGCGTGGGGTAGACCCAGGTTGCTTGGGTATTTAATGGGCCCCAATCAAGCAGCAGGTGTTGCGGATTGGCAGAGGCACAATGTTTTTCAACTGTGTTTCTTTGAGCTGTATATGTATCGTGAACAATTTATTTATGTAGTATTTATTGTATGCTGAGGTGACAGATCAGCTAATAAATATCTCAGTTTGTGAACTCAATGGAAAAGTTTGGACTTTCAGTTTATTTGGGCACACGTCTGAACATCCTCCTTGCCGTCAGCCAACCACAGTGTTCAAGCATAGGGCTTGGACACTACACTTAGGTTGTAGATCTGTTTGTTCTTTGTTTTTGTTGAGTGGTGCAACCACTCCTATAGACAGCAGCTATGCGTGTCCCTGGCTGGCTGTGTCCGAGCACGAAAATAGCTTTGCTTGGTGACAGTGTCATTTGGGGTGTGACAGTACACTGAGTACAGTAGAGTAGAGGGACCCCCTTCCCCCACACAGTAACTCTGTCATTCCTCAACCTTTTCGGACGCGGGGCGGCTCGCCGGAACTGGGCCGGCACCCTGGGCACGTTCCCATGGGTCTGGAACTTCCGGGGACCCCCATACCACCACTCACTTCACACGGGTATTTTACATGTGACTAATAAGCTTATGACAGTACCACACTCGTTTTAAAGTATGGTGTGTTAATTCTTCAGGACATAGCAGCAGCCATAAACCTTTTAAAGTATGGTTTGTTAATTCTTCAGGACATAGCAGCAGCCATAAACCTTTGCCAATGCCATCATCATAAAAACGATGTTCCAATTAATATTTACCTTGATATTACAGTTGACTGAACGTCCTTCACTGGCATCATCATGTATATTGAAGAGATTGAGCAACACAGATCCAGCTAACCTACTGTGACTTTGTATTTACGTGGAATGCAACGTTAAATTTGAAAGCTCCAAATGAAACATGCACGGCAGTTTGGGAAAGAGTGTAGAAAAGAGTGTACCAAGAGCATGACCTCGTTCACATACTATACCACTCATAATACATTAAACACACACACACACACACACACACACACACACACACACACACACACACACACACACACACACAAAGAGCACATGCATGCAGGTTGAGCTGTATATAAAAGCAAATAACCTACATAACAGTATAACAGTGTGTGTGTGGCACGCGCGCACACACACACACACACACACACACACACACACACACACACACACACACACACACACACACACACACACACACACACACACACACACACACACACACACACACACACACACACACACACACACACAGGGTGGGGGTGTGTGGGAGTGCTCCAATGTGGTCTACCCTACTAATGCAAGAATAGAAGAGCAACTGGATAGACTGTGTGTGTGTGTGTGTGTGTGTGTGTGTGTGTGTGTGTGTGGCTGGTATCTAAGGGGAGCTAAGTGCTGCGGGGAAGTGATGCATGGTGAATGCAGCTGAAACACAACCAGGTCACAAAGAGGGCCGGGACAAGGGGGGGGGGGGGTCGTCCAGTAAGAGGAGAACCTTCAAGAAGTCGCTTATGGCCATTTCTTAAAAGCCTCTACCCTATCCGACTCACTTTGTGTGTGTGTGTGTGTGTGTGTGAGAGAGAGAGAGAGAGAGAGAGAGAGAGAGAGAGAGAGAGAGAGAGAGAGAGAGAGAGAGAGAGAGAGAGAGAGAGAGAGAGAGAGAGAGAGAGAGAGAGAAAAAAGATAGAGATAAACACACACACACACACACACACACACACACACACACTATGGCACAATGCATCTTGGCCTGAGGATGAGGGGGGAGAGAGAGAGAGAGAGAGTGAGAGAGAGAGAGAGAACCGCGGTGAGAACAGAGAATGGGGTGGAGAGGACATGATGTGTAGTTAGTTATGGCAGAACAAACCAATTCAGACACGACCCAGACATGGGAGGAAGCGCTTGTTGTGCTTCATGCTCATCTTGGACATGGACATCATGGACATGATGCGTGCACGCAATATTAGACACGCCGAGACACACAGGCTTGTGTCTCTGTGTACATTACAATTTAGGTCAGGGACGTGCACACATAGACATCAAAGGGGGCTTTAGCCCCTTCCCTTTTACCCGTCTGTAAAACAACTGCCCTTTCCACCACGAATGCAGCATTTACTATGGTGGAAGAAATGCAAAATGCCCTCCTCTCCTTTCCATGCCACACCGGAAGGCAGCATTCAGGAGAATTGTCAATGTACATTTTGGTTGGTTGAAGACCAAGTGTTCTGCAGACTGCGGCATTCTGGATCGTTTGGAGAGGCTTAGGTGCACAAACACATGCCGGGAGGCCAGTAAGGAGAGAGTTACAATAGTCCAAGTTTTGATCATATGACTTGTCTGGATAAGGAGCTGGGCTGACTCCTAGGTGAGGAAGGGTCTGATCCTTCGATCATGACAGCATCTGCAACACAGCCCTGACCTGGCTACAGCACATGTTCTGATTGACATAGGTCTATTCAGCTACTTACCTAATATGCATTATGTGGATTCCAAACCCCATTAATCTGAATACACTAGCTTTTCAATTCGCCCATATTGCTCTGATTTAGTTTTGTACTCACTGAAATTTACAAGCATAATAGCATATAATAATAAAATGTGTTACTTCTCATACAATCAAAACAGAATTCATTCTGACTTCATTTGGACACAGAAGATTGTCTAAAATGAAAGTAAACAGTCTGGCTCTGCAGAATTGAAAGTAGATTTGGATAAAAAATCCTGGGGCTAAAATGACTTGACACATATCTACGTATATGATGTGGTTCCTGCCAGTGTTGAACAATTCAATTGGCATGAAAATGTTTTTTTATTTCTGCCCTTGTCCTAAATAGTCTCCCAGACAGTCCCAGAGGGCATCACGGTAAGGCAGGCTACTGCTATGTATAAATACTAGAATTTCGCCGGCCTTCGGCCGGCGAATCCTAGTTACATTGCAGCACAATATGGGAAGAAGGAAATTGCGAGTTGACAGACTCCACTTCATGTTTCAGCTGTGTTTTTAAACTCAGTAGTGTGCCCTGCACATGTAGTAACGGATGGGTTATAAATTATTATAATAACAGAAAGTGTTTTTTATTTCTCATAAATACGCAAACATGGTGAAACAACTACAGTCACAGAGAGCAGTGGCAAGGTAGCTGCTGCCTGCTAACGATGCAAACAACAGCCTTGCCTGTCGTGTGTGTGTGTGTGTGTGTGGGGGGGGGATAGCACTAATTTTCGACATTTTACTGTGTCATAAATATTTACATCTGTAGCCTATATTGTGATTACATTTGACCGTACATTTGACTCTTGTGTTATATTCTTGTGAAATATTCAGTAAAGTATTGTGGTGAAATATTCACCCCAAGTTGATAAGATATGCAGAGAATATAATACCAAGAAGCCCCAGTTTGAAATGCATTAGGCCACAGACCCCCATTTGATACCATTTGCTCTCTGGGAAAATCAGGGTCCATTTGGTTCCATTTGTATGCTCTTGGAGTATGATGACTGTGCTAACAGTATTATCATCAAATATGTCTCAGTTTGAAGATTCAAAAAAACATATTTCATATGTGTGAGCTTGTAAAGTCGAACGTTCAACCTAGAGACAGTGTTGCCAAGTCTGATCATTATAAGCTACTTTGGACTTGTTTATCTATTGGTAGTCCTTGACATGGAAATGTTTGAGTTCCACTGCTCTGAAACAACATTAGACAACAAAGTGTGACAGTCAACACTATAATTGATTATTTTAAGACTAATTTCCGGACCATTTCTGATTTACCTACTTTGAACTGGCCTATTAACATTTTTATAGACCTGGTTGCTTGTTTCACTCTCACATCCACGATATGTGGCAACCCTGGTCCCTGGTTTGTTTTGCGTGTGGATGTTGTTTTGTGTTGCTTTAGCATCTTTAGCACAGTATCTATCACAGGGTGCAGCAGCTGCTGCTGTCATGAAAACGCAAGTTTCTGTCCCAGAAGCTCACGTTAGGTCTGCGCACACTGTACGTTGCTATGGCAAGCTGTCATCAAATGCTGCTAACGTTGTGGTCAGCACTGTTAGCATGTGTGCTATCAGGCAAAAGCTGAGATAGATATAAAACTACTGGCCAAAATGTCATACAAAACACAACCCCTCAAATCGGAATGTGATTGTGACCTACAGACCATCATGATTTGCTTGCTGGACCTATAAATAATTTATTTGCATTAAATTGCCACTCGCCTTAGCCTGCATGGCTATTCCTGTGTGTCTCTGTGTGTGTGTGTGTGTGTGTATGTGTGTGTGTGTGTGCGCGTGTGCGCAAGACAGACGTGCGTGTGTGTGCAGGCTGAGAGCTGCTGACTGTGATTGACGTGTGAGCTGGATAAATCAGTGAGAGTTGGAAAAAGCGCACGCAGAGCCAACTCGCAGGCAGTGCCTCAGGCCAGATGCCTGAGAATCGGCACAGGATTCTCTGGGTCACCAGTGTTGGTGTGACACACACGGCTTCCACATTTAGCTTCATACTGGGTGAAAGTGGCGTTCCAAAAATTATTTTTCCCCTCGGAATTCTTATTCACAATGAGATGGAGTTGAGGTGTTTGTGTTTGCTTGCTGGAGCTATAATTAATGTATTTGCATTAAATGTCCACTCGCGCATCGAAGTAAAAAGCAAGATGGCCGATTGTGAGAGTGAAAAGTAGCTGTGGGGGCGGGCCTGGAGGGCCTATGAGAACACGGAGAAGTGTTGCCAGGTTTGCGAATTGTAAGCGAGTTGTAGTGTGTGTAAATAGCGTGGTTGTGGCCTTGTTTCTGCCCGTTTCTGCCCCTGTTGGGGCAACAGAACATGTCGACCAGTTTTGTTAACCGCTTTTGGTCAGGTGACCAACTCCACAAATGTTAAATTAGATACTCTCCGGCCTAGTGCACTCATTGGGCAAAAACCTTGCACAGACCTTGCACACAGCCTCTCTCCCTCTCAATATTGTACCCATGTTTTAGAGCTGAAATAGTATTTGGTAAAAATAAGTCCAATATGTACATTTTGCTCAATATCATGCACAATTTACTATTTACAAAGCTCCTATTGTGGGCTAGTAATATTACCCCATATCCAATCCCTTGATTTACACCTCTACTTATCTCACTCTAGTCATTGAAATGTATATTAAAATCAGAAGTGGATATTCAAATCAAGTTCACCAAAAGCCAAGTAGAAAAAGGCCACTGAAGCCAATACCCTCTCCATCTAAAACTCTAAAACAAAAAATGGATTAACTTTTTTATAACCTTTATATTTATTAGGTTTCTTTTTTTTTAAATATATTTTTATCCCACGATTTTGTAACCCATTTTTCACCCCTGTGTCAATCATCTAATGTGATCCTGGGCTCTACACACCCTCCACCAACCTAGTCCCCCATATGGGGGACATGGGGAGAGCAACAGACTTGAACTCATGCTTCCTTCATGCCTGAGTGTCCAAGTTGCTCCTTTACACCTGACAGGGTGGAGTTTCCCTGGTTGGACGTACGTAGCGCGTAGAAGGAACACGTTCCAACCAGTTCCTTTAGCTCCATCAGGCGCCCCGGCTGGCCATATTTATTAGGTTTCAGTTGAAATAATAATATTGGAAATACTGTTCAAATGTCTGTGCTTCTATTGAAAAGAAAAACATCCATTGGCCATTCATTCATTCATAAAACCATTCACGGCGATCTCTTTTCATCTGACCACATAATCACAATACAAACACCGGCACTAAAGATAGAGCAAGCATGCCAACAAAAGGCCCCAAATAAAACATGCTACACTAGATATATACTTTGAATCCATGCGACGTCACAGCACAGCCATTGAAATGGATGAGGAAGGAATCTCTGTGCTGCGAGGAGAGTGAGCCAGGACTGGCCATTTAAAGGCCAGCCTCTTGCTCCATGCACATTCAACATAAAAAACCTTTCCACACCAGTGGACCCGGGTCCAGGGGCTGTGTGTTCCAGGCCAAGAGACCTTGCATTTTCCTGGACAATGGGAGCAAACAACCTGAAAGCTAAAAGGAAAAGTAATGCACTGTCGACAGGGAAGAAAAGCAGGAGTTACTGCACTCCTGTAATTCAATTAGAGGATTAATTAAATGGAGCAGCCTAGTGTTAACCCATTAAGACCTGCGGTCGTGATTCTACAAAGGTCTTCTAAATCCTGACAGTTTTCTGAAACACCTATGGTTCTCAAACTATTTCATGTCAATTGTTCCAGGGACCCCCCAGAAGCAAAGTTAAGTTAATAGTTAAAAACGTTCACTGTGAGAGTGAAAGAATATATATTCAAACGCTACGAGCTTGTAGATCTGCTAAAAATATTGAAAATGTGTGCAAAACTGCAATTTTGCACACATTTTCAAGATTTTTAGCAGATCTACAAGCTCGTAGCGTGGTGATCTGCAATTTTTCAACAGCTAAAGTTTAAAATAATGGTTAAAGTGGTTAAAAGCTAAGGTGATACAGATGCATCCTCAGGTCTAAATCGGTTAAACCCATGGCTGTGTCTCTCCAAACAGTATAGTGGGCTATATTAACTTTCTGTATTTTTTGTTGTTTTGCCCTTCACTAAAAAATGTGCTGCATAATTTAGTCAACGGTAAAATATTAACATGCCATCTGCATGCTAAGCAAGTTCTTCTTAAAGCCCTAACCACACCAAAGGGTGACTCCTTGGGTCCAAACGGTTGCAAGGAGTTAACGCTAAAACCGTCTCCACCCTTTGGTGTGGTTTGGATTCCATTGAATTCCATGCGATGAATCACTAGGGTCAATGTGGGTCAACGTGGAACAAGACATATCACACCGCAGGGACAACGCTAAAACCGTCTTGACCCTTTGGTGTGGTTAGGGCTTAAGACCTGGCTGGAAAGCCTGTGTAGCCTATACGTTGTTATACCTTTCAATCTGGGAAAGGATCTGTCATTTTAGTTTTTGTCAGGTGAAACCTGACATACAACAGGCTCGTTTCTATTAGCGACCTAGTCAAGATTGACTGCCCTCTAAGCCAATGGGAGTCTGACCCCATACTGCCTAAGCCAATGGGAGTCTGAACCACTCGTGTAGCCAATCGCGTAGTAGCAATCTAGTCATGATTGGCTGGAGCGGAGCGGCTGACAACAAGCGGCTAATTTTATGAGCCAACTGTAGAGCAGGAAAGCCATAAGAAAACACCGTGACAAGAAAAGAACGTTGCAAACGAACGAAAACAACGGCCGCGAGGTTGTGACAAAGAAAAAGAGGCACAACGGAGACAGTGCTTATTTCACCTGCCAAATATGACTATGTCATCATTTCTTGTTTCTATAGATCTAGAAAATTATAGAATTATTAGTGGACAAGACAAGACCCAGTGGACGGCCTAAAAAATTACCTGGCAGACGACCGTGTTGGCTGACATGAAAGCGCTCGGCATCAACCATGAGATGGCCATGGACCGTTCCTGGTGGAAGAAAACCATATCGAGAATCCAGTCCAACCCAGTGGTGCCTGGAAAGCGAACAATTTTCTGACAATTATAGCCATTATTCTGAGATAATTAGCATGTCACATTAAACAAAAAGCTGGGCTGTCTAAATATCACAAGGCTGCATACACCCCTTTGCCTGCACAGCGTTAGGGTCATGCCATGACAGATTAGGCCAAATCTTAAAAGCTTTGTCAGTTAAGAACAGTCAAATGGCTTCAATGACTAGTTCATGCCAAGTTAAGACCCCTGCAGTCTCAGCAGTGTTCCTGAGCAGGAGACTTCAACCCAACAGGTTCAACAAGCTAGCACCTCGTTGGCCAAAGTACTCCCAGTGTGTAGAATAAGATGGGTGCATGTGTGTTTTTATGTATTTTTGTCACATATGTCAAACGGATTGTTCTATGCTTGGGGTATCTGCACAACCAGCTTTTTCATACAGGAGTATGATGAAAACAACAACAACAGAAGTCAGAATGGCCTGCAGTCAAACACATGATTTTATTTAAAAAACAAAATACACTCCTTATAATACATTAAACTTGCCCCTCCCCCTGCTTTAGCTCTCCTAGCTTTCAAAGAGAGGAACAAGTGTGTGTGAATTGTCACATGACGGCCTGCCAGCGTGCGCTTGTTTTACTCAAGTTACTGTGGCTCTTCTGGCTTTACAGAGGAAGAGGAAATGGGGAAAAGGAGGGGGGTGCTGAATTAGGAAGCCTGTCCCGTCAGCTCGGGATTCAGGTTTGGTCACATTTTCCCTGTGGCTGTCGGATTTAAGGGCCAGAATGTAAATAAAGAGTGTGAGCTAGCTTGTATTCAAAGCAGAGTAGACTCTCATGCAGAGTATTATTATTCAGGGCTTGTGGCGTGCCTGTACGGCACTGACACCACCAGAGTTGTGTGCTGGTCACTAAGTGGCCCCGTCGCCAATCACTTTGACTATACAAAACAATGTCCCTCGACCTTATGGTCAGTGGCGGCAAGCTGTTGACACAGCAGAAGCTGCAGTCAAACTAGCTGGTGGAACGTGACCTAAAGCAACAAAACCGCTCTTGACAACACCACACACTTCACACAGTGGGAAACCTTTGCGTGGCCCGTGTATGGATAGTTCCGTCGTGAATCGTGATCCAAGAAATCATTGTACAACAACATATGGTTGAAGAGAGTCATAGGCCAAAATGCAAATCGGCCTGGTTTTTAGGCCGCCAACTGGTCCAACGTGGTGTCCAAGTTTAACTGTACACAGAGTGGCAGACAGATGGAATACACAAACACACACACACACACACACACACACACAGATATGGGACAAAAACATAACATTGTCTTCGCCTCACAGCCTGTTGGCCTGGCGAAGACAACAACAGACATCATACAACCCCATTAACATCTGTTGTGCTGGAGGTAGTTCGAGGTCTGATTCGCAGTTCTAGTCCCAAACTGTCCTTTAACCAGACACTGAAGCCCAACTGCTCCCAAGGCGCTGTTCAATACTTGCCCACCACACCAAATAGTTAGGATGGGTTAAACGTAGCAGATGAGATGTACAGTAATATACCGTACTTTACTTCTAGTCAACTCAACTGTAATGTAAACACAAACCAAGAATGACTCCAACACAGCCCTCCTATCTGCAGGAGACAACCTGACATAAGACGAGAGGAGATTGTGGCAGGGGAGAATATCTGGTCACATGGACCCACACACTAATAATAAACTAATGCAGTGAAGATGTGCTTGTTTGTGTTCATCAAATATACTTAGGCCTTGGGGGGGGGGGGGGGGGGGGGGGGGGGGGGGGGGTGTCAGGCACAGGCTCCGACACCCCTCTCCTGCAGTGCAACGGGTAGGGGTTGTTCAATAACATCAATAACACAGGAGCATCCACGGTAAGCCTTCAACTGGCACTTGGGGTTTAAAAATAAAAAGTAGGCCTGCCCTGCGCTGGCGATAACAATGTCCCATATGGAATGGGGAGTGCTGGAAGAGTGCAAGTGTGTGTCTGAGAGAGAAAGAGTGTGCATGTGACAGAGTGTATGAGAGAGAGAGTGGGTGCGTGCATGTGTGCGCGTGTGAGGGAGCGCGCGTGCGTGTGAAAGACAATGGCAATCAGTGACACAGTGAGCAGGGTTTGAGATAGGAAACAAATACTGTAAATACAACCAGACCAATCATAAGCCCCACTGAAGAACAGGCACATAGAGATCACCGAACAGCTGATGTTTTGAGCCTCGACTAATTGCATATTCCACTGGGTGTACTAACAAGGAAAAGCCAGGGAAAGGTCTGATCAAAGCTACTCTTTACTGAAGCCAGAATAGCATTCGATCGTTGTTGATTGTCAACATACAACACACCTGGGAGGGTTGAAAAAGATGTCAAACGAACAAGCCTGGTAATAAAATAGGCAATGGATTTAGACCACAGTCCACTAGTGCTCCACTGACAATCCCAAGAGACCAAAGTAGTGGAAGCCACAACGGAGCCGCTGCCACTAATGGTCCATTTAGGTTAAGAGAAATAATAAGGCTAGCTGATGAACTCAACCATTGCGGTGAAGTGAGCTCTTATTCTCTCTTTTAGAGCGTGTTCCAACTAGCCTTGCGAGCAAGTGCCCTGGCTGTACTGGCAACTGAGTGAGTGTGTGCCCTGGGTGAGTCGTTTCCGAATCTTGTACGGAGATGATGGAATGAGAAACAAGGACAGACGCAGCAGGAGAGGCATATGGCAGGAAAGTTGTCAATGTAAGCCATTTGTTGGGAAATCTCACACACAAATACAACAGAAAGTGAAAGTGGTGGTGGTCCATTTATGACCACAAGTGAAAACCAGTGATCTCAGGTCCAGGGTCAGGCATGACTGCCATATTGGCCTATCACTACCATCATGGCACTTGCGGCCTGTAATTACGATAATAGGAATTCAATTCATAATTCAATATAGCAGGAACGCGCTGTGATTGGCTAGTAGCCACGTTGAGTGGCATTTGGCAAACGCTCTCGCCAGAACATGACTTATTATTCTCTGCCTATCGGGTCGCAACTCGGCTAAGCGAACTTTGCAACGTTCGACACGGCAACTCACTCGCTCGGTGGTGTCTCGCGTGGCTCAAGTTCGCTTGAGACGGCGGGCCTCCGTCGCGGCCTAGTCCATACAGCATATATTTAGGTCTAATCCACAGTTGTTGGCGGCAAGAGGCACTTCCACATTGGCCACAGAAGTGGAGTGTGGTTATAAGTACAACCTGTGTAGGATTCAGAATGTCGCATCTGAGCAAGACCAATGCTCATCATAACCAACTGAGCAGCCATCAGCCGGGTGAAGCTGAAGCTCAATTTCCCAAGCAGGTTTAACAAAGGTCTCCCTTCTCTGTGCATTAGAAATTGAATCTGTGCGACTTCAAATGATAATTGGGAGCATTTATAGTTAGTTAGTTAGTTATGTGCAGATTATAGTTGTGTGACCAAAACTGGACGATGTTCCAATTATAGTAACCAAATGGGCCATGAAAGTCAGTGAACAAAGAAAAACAATAGTTGATGTTTGATGTCTCAGTGAAGAGAGGGATGGAAGAGGAACAGACATCCATCCTACATGTTAAATCCTGCCCCTAGGTTATTGCATGAAGCCCTTATGGTGACCTAATATGCATTACTCTCATCATTTGCCCATACAGTTATCGTGTCATTTTTGTATCAATAAAGAATTCTATTACATATGGAGCTACCTTTTTATTTATTTTTATTGAGAGCACCACTGATAAAGTAAAACGTTATTTTAAGCCCTGCAATGTCCTTCAGCTATGGCTTTCAGAGGCTTGTATGCCAATCGTGTCATCCTGGGGAGACTCGAGCTGGTTTTTTTCTTTTTTTTGCGTCAGTTACTAGTTTAGACTACGGTACAGAGAGCCGGTGTGGCATGATGTACTTCTAATTTAGTCGATCTGCGTCCTATAAGACTATAAGTTACAAGTAAACTTAAAAATAAAACCAGTTGACTAATCATATTAATCGGAGGTTCTTTTTTGAAATTATTTGAGAGGAAATACTTCCGTTGCGTTACTACTATGACCGTGACGCTTTTCAGATGCAAGAAATCCCATGGATTACATTACACACAGAATTTTGACTAAAGGTCAAATGTATGATATAATATTATGTATGCTCCTGTGACTTAAACAATGTAAACCGTTTGGAAGAGTGTAATTCATCGAGCCTTAATTATCTCATGTTGGCTAAAGTAGTATAGCTGTAGTACAGATATAACCGTAGCTCTGCACTTCACTATGTAATGTCAGGTCAAAAGGTCAAGGTCAAAAAGACCCAATTCCTAATCTATATAAAAATTAATCGTCGACGAGTTTCATTAAACTCCCGACTGTGATTCGACCAGTCGGGGAAACAGCCCTAGCCGGAAGGGGACTTTTTTCAGTCTCCGTCACAGAATCCCCAATAGTGAAACTGTGAGACACAGACACAGTGAGACACTAAAGGGGTCCTAAAGAGGTGGGACAGTACAGTGAAAAGTAAAACACAAATGAAAAGTGGGAAGAGCCAAGCTGGGTAAAGGGTAAAAAGCGTATAGAACAACATTTCGAAAGGCAGCAGTACATATAGGGATTAAAATCACTTGAATTGTCTTGAGAAGGGGGCGTGAATTGTGCTGTAGAATATGAAATGATCTCCTTGGGACAATGCATCATGATTGTGAGCTTGTAGATCTGCTATTTTTAAGTATTTTCACCGTGTGACAACTGCAACGTGGTCATACAGAGCATAAATGAAGCCTAAGAGCTTCAAGACAGGGCCAATACCATCCTGTGTAGGCATGAGTCGCATGACATTACAAATGATACCAGCAAATGGCGAGCATATTCCCTCTTTGGCTGGTCACTCTCTCTGGCAACTGGCAAGTAAAATAATTATGAGCCAACTTCCTGCATTTTTCAAAGAAATAGCTTACAAGCTCAGGGTGCGTCACGATTGGGAGCTTGTAGATCTGCCATTTTCAGGGTGCGACATCTGATACAACGGTGCATAAATAAGCATGAGAGAGATTCAAGACAGAGGTGTCGCGGTCAACTGGATCACAAAGCCACCTACCCAAAGGGGACACGGGGAGAACATGCAAACTCAAAATTGTCACGGTGCCCCCTCATCATTTCCGTTTCTGCCTTAAAGCAATACAGCCGCTTATATTGGTTAGGTACACTGTAGGTGTGCACTCACTGCACTGTACACGCATACGTACGTGTGCATACCATCTATTCTGGATGCGTGTGTCCATACTCGTTAAGCGATACATGTTGCACTGCCACTTACAGCCAGGACCATTAAACAAACGTGTAAATTCAAAAAAGTCGAGAAGTGTATAGAATCATAGGGCTAGCCTCGGTACCAGGCTTTCATTTTCGTTGGCGCAAAAAATTAAAGCCTGGAGGAATGCATTGGCCGCTCTGGTCTGAAAGTGGGGGTCAACCCTTCCAGGTGGGCGTCGCTCCAAATTATGTGATCTAAAAATCTAAATACTGAATCAACTAATCAAGCAACACTATCCGGGGTGCCCCCAAAAGCCAGAGTAGACGAAAATACGCTTTTTATTTTAAGTGAAATATCTCGTTAAGTCATTTGTAGCCTCTTCGTGGTATGACCTGATGAAGATGTATTGACACTGAAATGTCATGTTGTTAAGTTGTTTGCTTGAGGCGCGGTGGAAACCCTTTGTTCCCAGATCCAGGATATATCCTTAACATTAAAAGTTCAACTCGCATCACCAGGGTTTTCATAGTACATACATAGGATTATATTCAGACGTGGTCTATAGACTCAAGAGATTAAAATAGGGTGCATTTTGCATCCCAAAATGCAGTTTATAGTTAAGGGATGCAATAAAACAACGACTTCTGCATCCACAGGATGCACTACTGTACTGTTTTTTATTCTAGTTTATTTTGCTAGCTTTAGTTATAATAATCATTTCTTCTTCTGTTTTCTACATGAATATAACCATATGAAATGAAATGGGAGTTAAATGCTGCAATTTGTAAAATAAATATGACTCCTAACGTCATTGAAGTGGGACTCTGTCCCTGGGACTCATCTAAAAGACCATCCCTGCATCCCGGGACTCATTACATTGAAAACCTATTTACATCACTGTAGATGCCACCTGTTCAAGCCTCGGAACTGAGATCTGAATGTTATGCCAAAAAAAAAAAACATTCAGGACAGGTAGGTATGAAGAGAGGAAGTATCTCATCAACCTGAAATTAACTGTACAGTACCATTATTGAAAACCGATGCAAATAGATCTGGGAAGTTTGGTGGAGAATACTATTCCATGAAAGGAAATGGGATACCACCTGTGAAACTTTACAATGTAGCCTACCTTTATAAACATTCAATGTTGAGAATCTCACTAACCAGTAACCAATATGAAAATGTTGGAAAACCAGACGCAGACACGCACACACACACACGCACACGCACACGCACACACACACACACACACACACACACACACACACACACACACACACACACACACACACACACACACACACACATGGACTAAGAGGCCCATCTACAAACTGAAATTTGAAAAAGCTTGCACATTTATTATGATGTAGTATGTTGTTACAAATGTGACAAACGTTATTACCTAAAGAGTATTTCATGTATTATTTATTATAATCTTTGCAGGTTGTTACTGCAAGAGTGAGGTCTAGCCAACACCAACTCTGGATTCCTGGATTGCTGCCCTCCATAATGTCCTATCCAACATCAGGTTCATGCAGTGTTGTCAGCCAAGATGTCGCGCCGCATCACGTCTACATAGGTGGTACGCTTAGTTCTTTCCCCTCCTGGCTTTGCCCTGGGTTGGCTCCCACAGAGTCAATTTACTTGCCTCAAGTTCTGGGAGCCTGACGCAGTGCCCTGCCAGCCTCATCCTTCTATCTCTGACTTTGTCCGTGACCCGTGGTACTGTAGGTCCCCATAGAAATCCACATTTCTGATGCGCCCCGTCCATGTGACACCTAGTGCCATTTGTAGCATTCTTGTGTAGACTCCAACCAGGGCTTTTTCCTGTTGTACTGTGAGGGTCCATGTCTCAGCCCCATACAGCAGTACTGACTCCACAGTAGCTATTACAGCCTTTACAGGTAAAGGCTGTAATCTTAATCTTTACAGGTAAAGTACTGTTAGTCTGTTAATGTCGTTTTCAAATGTAATAATCCTACTCCTTTTCATATCGGTATCAGTGGAGATCAAAACTAAACTCCTAACCCCACTATGGAGTCCTATGTCGGAGGTGCACCAGAGCGATATTCATCCGATAAAAAAAACGAGTTATTGAAGGCAAACACCTCGAGGGTCTATTTACAAAAAACACAAAAAATCAACTAATTTCTATGCCAACGCCCAAATCCCTCCAATGCCGGGCAGGCAGCTGTCTTCCTCGGTGTGGGAGTAAGCGGTGATGAAAAAAGGCTTTGAACGCCATCTTGTTGGATGCAGCTGCTTGGGCCCTGAATACTGGAACCCATTCATTCAAGGAGGCAGAGGACTGAGGGGGGGACACTGTGGCGACATAAATTCATCTTTGTGGACCAGCAACATAACAAGTAACTCTTTTAGTTAGGCACACGGGGGAAACTTCTGACGTGACGGAAAGATATCAGTGCGCACTACATGTGTTGGAATGTGTAACAACGTTTGTGTACTTCGTCGTAGACTGTTGCTCGTCTGAAAATAGCCGACCTACAGGCTCACATGCTCAGCAACATGCTTGTGAGCTTGTAGATCTACCATTTTCCCAAAGTTTATTTTTTCCTAACTTGAATCGGACCGATAGTGTTCCGTTGTAGCTTTCTTTCTGCGACACACGGGTGGCAGCTAAAGCTACCACCGGCGAGTTGTGGAAATATTTTCACCACTAAATAACAACTCTAAATGACTGCCCCCTTTCTGTCCTTGGCTTTTACATTTCCACTGTTGGGGTAACCTCACACCAGATTTTATTTAACTGGATGTGTTGCCTCATCAAAAAGGTGAACTGTGCCTATTATTTATTGTCTCTTGCAGGTTAGAGTTCAACGTGCTGCTGGGTTACCCTCAGTGCCCTGGCTGTTAACACCTTGCTCTGCAGGCAGACAGTTCTCAAGATAAAAAGATCGTAGAGATCCAATTAAGACATGCTTAAAATAAGAGTTTCAAATGAAAAGCTCGTCAAACGAATCCGCACACTGTTGTTAATTCTAAATGGTCTGAGCACTGGTTAACTTAAAACTAGCCCTGTGGATAACAACTATAGGAGGCTTTTGCAGGCAGTTATTATGGCAAGCAATAAATACTGTGCTGAATAAATTCAGTTATCCGTTTTTGAGAGGTTTGGGGATTGTCATAAAGCTATTTTTTTGCTGTTGTTTTTACAAATCAAGTGGAGAAAAGAAGTGGACGCAGGCTAAACCAGTATCCTTGACAAACCTATACACACTTTACAGCCCATCATCATCGCCTACTACGGTCAAAATCCAGTCTGATTCTGGGCCATGTGAGCTCACATCAGAGCTGTCTAAACAATACATACTGTATACATGGCCTATCTTGGCTGCAATGTTCGAAATCCACACCCTTAACTCAATGGGTGCAAGGCTGTCCGCTTGCCAAAAAGAACGGATCCACATTTTATAGATCTGTTTTGTTTTTTTTAACCCTGCAAAGCCCGGATATATATTTCTACTTGCAAAAAAAGAGATTTCAACCTTACTACTACTTTGTACTACTAGGACTTTGCAGAGGAAATTATGTTTAAAAAAAAAAGTTTTATGCAAATTGTATGCACATTTATAATAATTATTAAAATAATACTACTAAATTAATAATTTACATTTGGGGGATATCTTTCACAATAATAACTAGACATTCTAATGATCACAAAAATATATATATTACAGGCATTTCTTTTCAGGGTTAAAGGTTAAAAATTGGTAATAATTTCACAGAGTCCAGAGTTTTTAAGTTGTGTAAATTTCTGCCTCCTTGGGGGTATTTTGCAAATAGCATGACCAATGCCTTTGCAAGACTAAACAATGAACATCAATGATGATGTTTAGGTGAAAAAAAGAACAGAAAAATTATCTTAATATAATAATAACTATAACTATATTAATTAATTAAAATATAAATGTAGCCCTGAAGCTACGCTGGGATTTGCAGGGTTAAGGCGTTTAAATGTTGCAAAAACTACAGAGATTAAAATGGGGTGTCACAAAATGCAGTTTATAGTTAACGGATGCTATAAAACAACGACCTCTGCATCCACAGGATGCACTACTGTACTGTTTTTTTATTCTAATTTATTTTGCTAGCTTTAGTTATAATAATCATTTCTTCTTCTGTTTTCTACATGAATATAACCCCATTATAACCATATAAAATGACATGGGAGTTAAATGCTGCAATTTGTAAAAATGGCAAAATATGACTCCTATTGAAGTGGGACTCATAAAATGTCCCTGGGACTCATCTAAAAGACCACCCCTGCATCCCGGGACTCATTACATTGAAAACCTATTTACATCACTGAAACTATAGTTAAATCAGCTCCAGCAGACGTATGTGTTGGAACCTGTATGGGGCATTGGGGCAGTGGGGGGTGGTGGTTTGTTTCTGCAAGTAGCCTGCATTTTTACACTCCGTTATGATCAACTGCATGATGAGGACCCAAAGCTGTATTTGTTTCTCCCAAAGTGCAATATAGTGGAATTAATCCAGAAACTGTCTTCGTGACTGGATTATGTATAGTGTAGTATTAATCTGTTGATGCCGGCGTGCGTTGGTTTTAAGTCACCGGGGCTAAACTAAAGGCACACACAGCTAATGTTCGACCAATTAGCCAGCCAACTAACGTCAGTTACTAGCAAACCCACAGACAAAATGTTAAATTATATTATACCGATATACCATTAAAACAACCCACAGCAAGAGCCGCCGCGGTATCAACACATTCCACTCTCTGCTCCATCCCTTAAAGAGCTGTGTGTGTGTGTGTGTGTGTGTGTGTGTGTGTGTGTGTGGTGGGTGGGTGGGTGTGTGGGTGTGTGCATGGAACCCCCACATGATCGACTCAAATGACGGGTAAAGAAAGTTGTGTGCGGTTTGTTTGGTAAATAATAATACAAAGTGTGCCACGACGTGACTAAAGCCGCGGGGTTGAAGAAGATGACTGAATGAGAGGGGTGAAACAGGCACATGTTTCTTCGTACTGTATGTCTGGAGCATACATACATTAAGCATAAAGAGGCTGGCAAGTAACTAATATGAACTACTTATTATGGTACAGATAAGAACAACGTTACTCCTGGCTAACTAAAGTGATGTTTAGATTAAAGTGTTAAGTTACTTTTGGGCCCGGGGGGTTGTTATGAATGTTGATCTGCATCTCTGCAACAACTAGCAAAGCTCCTACAACACATAACAACGCGTCTCCTCCTCCACCACCCATCTGTGTACCAACACACAGACAGCAGGCTAGCAGCAAGCTAACTCAGTCTACAGTACACACACTCAACCCCACTTGTTCAACCCCCTGTTGGTCTATATGCTTTGCATCTTGCACTCACAGGAATATTACTTTTTTACATGAAAACATTTAAATTAACCCCCCCCCCCCCCAATTTATCAGCGTCTTACCCGCTTTTCCAGTCTATGAGGGTGTCCGTCGTTTGGATATCACATTAGTATCTCTCTCTTTGCTTTATCCCAGTATAACGCCACCGACCGACCGATCGAGGAGAGCAGCGGAACACTCCCCGAAACCAGCAGCTCTTCGCCCCGCCGCTGTCAGGTGAACGGACCCACTGCAGTCACTCTCACACACACCGGTGGAGACGAAGCGGCGCGCGGTGCTCAGTCAGTATAGCTACCGTGGTGCGGTGGTAGTGCCAAGAAGAAATACTAAAAAAATAAATACTAACAAAATAAACGGGTTCCTCAGTTTATGAAATAATGACCCCGGTGTGTGCGTTGTTGTCCCCCCCACCCTCCCCGGGTTCAAAACGTCACTCTTCTTTATTTCAGTCTTTAAAATAAAATAAAAAAACTAATCCTTCTTGTCTTTCTTTCTTCTTCCCCGGCGCCGTCCCTGTCCCGTCTGTTGTCCCCCCTCTTCTTCTTCTTCCAGTTGAGTTTATGTGACACTCTTCTCTTGCTCCGGCCATCAAACTGCACAGATGGGCGCGGTACTATAGTAACCCTGCTCTCAGCTCCGGGAAACCCCACGTTTTACGCCACAGCGTCATAATGCACGGCGAATTGGGGTCGCTCGCTGGAGTCAGGACTGGAGGACCACTCCAAAAAACACAGTTACAACAATTACATTTTTGTATTGTATTTTGTTGTTTATTAATGTTTTATTCCACCTTATACTGGTGTTGCAACGGATTCATATATGTTATCAC
>NC_137866.1:33955325-34015325 GCF_963924005.1 Protomyctophum bolini | reverse complement strand
CAATGTCTGGATTTTGAAATTACGTCAATATGGCAGCCAAGTCTATGGAGTCGGACATTTAAATTTTAGTTTAGAGCACTTTAAGAGTACAGTCAAGTCTATGGACTTTTAATGCTTGTTTTTAGAGCACTTTAAACTAAAAATGTGATGATTTGTTTGGCTGATGTATGATAAGAGTGCCCCTCACCTCACACAAGTGTGATTTTGTTAATATAACAAAAAGTCTACAAATAAAACACATATTCCCCTTTTAAGCTAGAAACGAACTTTGTTTATTTTGAGCAGTGTAACATTATGCAATGTCCTTTAATATTCTTCTTCTTTTAAGCATGTAAAGGGGAATGCCCCTCATGTTCAACATTATATTGAACTTTATCTGCAGCACAAAACTAAATATTAAAGATGTAAATAAAATCTTTTAAAGACATCTTTTGAGAGAGAAAAGAAAATGTGTTTTCCCATTCAGAATCAGACAGTATGGCACATCTTCCGTTCCTTTCAATGTTTTCAAAGCAAAAAACAAACCTGTAACCATGTGATAGTATCAGCTTGTCGAACACTCTTGGGCAGGGCATTCCAGATTTTTGAACAGTTTGTAGAATAAGTACAGTTCGAGGAAATGTCTGCTAAGAGATACCCAGAAAAGCACAAAAGATTTGTTTACATTGGGGTCTTCCATTTTCAATTCATCAGAACATTAATGACACACAAATATAGCCTACATGCAGTATATGCAAAAAAAACAAAGGAAAACAACAAAGAAAAGAAAACATCATATAAACGGTTAGAAATCAAAAGAAAAAAAATATGTACAGTAGAGTGTGTTTGTGTGTGTGTGTGTGTGTGTGTGTGGGGACACTTTAGACTTTTTGAGGGGTGATAACTATAGGGCTGTGAATCTTTGGGTGTCCCACGATTCGATTCGATTCCGATTGTTGTGCTCACGATTCGATTCAAAATCGATATATATTTTTTCTCAATCCAAAAACTTTTTTCTTTTAATTCAAAAGCATTTTTCCAGATTCAAAACGATTCTCTATTCAAAATGATTCTCGATTCAATACATAGGATTTCATCACGATCTACTCCAGTCTTGTACTCCAAATTATGAATCGATTTCGAATCATTCCTTACGGGAATCGTGATTTTTTTTTAATATAGATATTTTTTACACCCCTAGTGCTAGCCTATACACAGCTTTGTGTGTATATGAGCACGGAATGATGGTGTATGTATGATGATAAGAGCGCCCCTTCACACAAGTGTGATTATTGTTTTACCTGGGCCAGTTTCGATTTGTATAGCCATCTGGGTTGAATGTGATTTGTGGAACTCCCTTTCGTGTTGTGATTGTTGGCGTTTAAGAAGTATTTTGACATGCAGGTATATTTCAATATATAAAAAACAATATTTTTGGCATCTGCCACTTGAATTAAAGGTGACTTGATTGATTGACATCAAAAAGTGCCTGTCAGCTCAAATCCACAATGCAATATTTTGTTAACTATTTTGTATTCAGCAATGGTGGGTAGATCTTGTTGAGCTGGTCATTTAGAAAGTAGCTCTCAAATAAAAAACGTATGTGGGCACCCCTGCTCTAGTAGGTAAACTAGGTATATAAAAAGTGGCTTAAGGGAGGATGGCAACGTGTGAGGGACTTCAACAGAGCCTATTGAAGTGGAGAAATAATCGATCGAAGTTACGTTTCCAAACTTCTTGTGAGGAGTATAGCCACTCATGGGCTAGCACTTAACAAAGATAAGAAACAATGTGTGGTATGTTACATTTAATAGCTAAGGGGCGTCCGTACCTTAATGGGTATAGAGAGGTCGTGTGGTAATCAGAAGGTCACCGGCCCACCTCCCAGCCTGCTCAGGAATGCATGTTGGTGTCCCTGAGAGATACGTTAGCCAACATTTTAATGATCTATTATATTAATTGAATTTCACAATATTCTTTTATATTTTTTATCATATCATGTGATGGATGTAATCATGCAAAAAACATTAAAACATTTGAACAATGGAGGTACTGTCAGTATCTGTATGTACAAAAGTATCACACTTCCAACTGGCACTTTTGACATACCACAGATTCCACTATAGCTCTGTGCTCAATTATGATCAGATTTGGTGCCACCTAGCGGATGGTACATAACACTGCAAATAAACTGCAGAGCCTATTGCTGGCCTAGCCAGGTAAGTATACTTTTATCAGTTATTATTTTTACATGACGTTTGAAGTTTGAATTTTTCACTGATAATTAATTAATATAGATAATTAATATATGTTCCTCTGTAAAGGTCTTTATATTATGATGACTGTCATTAATATAGCCTACCGTATAATTAACCAATTTCAACCTGACATCGAAATTGTGTGCATATCATTATAGGCAACAGTAATAAAAATCATTCTTCTAAATCTAAATCTAAATGATCAAAAATGGCTTATTTGTGCATGCGTACAAAGCACTCTAAGGTACAAAGTCTCTTGCCGATCGGTCCACATCAACATATGGTAACGATTTACTGTGCCAAATTGGAGAAATCTCACTCACTCACACCTACACAACTCAATACATGTCTCTGAACTTTGACCGCTCGAGTGCCAGCATTTGTACCACAGAGCTAATACAGTTGTAAGAGCCATTTGAGCCACCATATTGTTTAAGTATTTCATTGTCATTTGTCAATCAAATTCAGGTTGCCATTGTTACAGGGAGGGTATTTAATCCCGTCCCTAATGAGGTGCACCTGTGTTGCCAGTGGCAGAGGCAAACTGTGTTAGACTGTGTTCTGATGACCTGTATCCTGTGTGCGTCGACGGTTTATTTATGTTTATTTGTATGCAAGAGTATATGTCATCTAATATAAACTCAGTGAACGTTTGGATATCAGTTTCTGGATCGAGCACATGTCTGAACTTCCTCAGCAACCAGTCCAGTAGCAGCCAAGTACAGGGACTTGGGCTCTACAACAGTAGAACACGCCTGCTTGCTCAAAGGAGTAAATTAATTTTGAATAAGAAGAGTCTCCACACTGGACTGGCGATGCTGAAAGAGCTCCTCTTGAAGATTCATTGCTCGTCAACGTTTCAATCTTATTCGATCTTCATCGGAACATAATGGGCTACATGTATGTATATGTTTTGATGAAGATTGAATAAGTTTGAAACATTGACGAGCAATAAAACTTCAGAGGAGCTTTTTCAGCATCACCAGTGTGCAGACTCTATTCTTTTTTTTATATATTTCTGCTTGTTTTGCACCTACCTGGGCCACGGACGTGCGTGCACTACCTTCATGCAGTAATATAATTTTGACCTTCAGGCAGTACCACTTCTAAAACTAATATATAGTCCAGCTATAGGAGCCCTTAGGTCCAGGGCATGCTCTAATGATTTAGCTAGGGCACCCAAGCAGGCGACCTTATGGGAAACTTTGTGACAGCTGCTGAAAGTTGGAGTAGCCTACCATTAACAACCTGGATACGGTAAGGCAACATTTTCTAAATTTCATTATGCTTTGAATAGCACGTGAAGTGTCAAACTAGGGGTTTTTCATGATTCTGAATCCAATAGCATTAGTTTTGCACAATGAACTCTCTTTGGGCTAAATTCGGCCATAGCCACTTGCCCAAATGAAATGTGATGACCTCATCACATTTGTGACGACGGCTATGGACCTAAAACATGAACCTTGGTTGAAAAAAACAAGTAAAAGTATCAATACGGCTAATGTAGATGTACTCTCTTACAAGTAAAACTCCGGAATTCAAAATATACTTGAAATATACTTAAGTAGCCTACAAAGGTATTGGTATAAAAAAAAGTACCAAAGCTCACAATGCGTCGCATCGCAAGTAAATGTACTTACTGGTAGTTACTTTCCACCACTGGTAATATGTTTGCACCAGCATTGCAGCCAGAATTTGTGGAATACCCTGCATGAGGCTTGATAGGTATGTTTGGACTTATTTGTAGATTTGTTTACAAGTGCCCTGCAATAATTAGGAATCGCCCTATGACTTATATTTCATATTTATTTTTATTTTTTTGTGATAATCCTCTCTACAATAGAACGTGCTGACCAAGGAGTTCCTCCCTGTCCCCAGTTCACCCCTGGGGTAAAAAAAAGATTAGGTTTCGTTTTTGGTTAGATTCATCAAAACAGGATAGAGAGGGGCCTTCCTCCAATCATGATCGAGCAGAGGCGGGCCTTGGTGTGTGTTTGCTGTTGGCCTGTTGCGCGTCCCCCCACTATCTTGTTACCAGAGCGGATCAGGGTTTTTTCACAAATCTCCCAAATCACTGAATGCTCCTTTAAATAAACATTTGTATTATCTAGTTACTAGATAATACAAATGTTTAGTGAAAGTCATAATAAGTATGCAAAAACACATACTAGATTCTAGTATGTGTTTTTGCATACTTATTATGACTTTCACTCCACATTCAAAGACTGTATGTGAGCTTGTATGCTATTTTTAGAACGTTTCTGGAAAATCGTTTTAGGTGGCTGTAAACACCATATATTATAATGAGCATCAGAGCATAAGGACTCATGGCCAGCTCTATAGAACCTTCTCCAGGGGAAAGAGAACATGGGTACGGCTCAGAGAGACTTATTTTTATCAATAAATGGACTTGATTTCTAGAGCCCACTGTTATTTTCTTTATAACTTTATATATTATCTTCATAGAAGACCATTAAAAAAAGGGGGAACAAAGTTACGATTCTTTCAGGAATCGTAATTGCTGGGACTTTTTGAAACAATTTGTGAATTCTGCATGTCACGTCCCCAGAGGCCGGAGGCAATACTACCAGGCTAAATGTGGCCTTGGCCTTGTGGTTAACAAGACAGATCGAGCCCATCTTGGCAATGCATTAGGAGGAGACTTCATATGGGTCCATCCACAGCTGAAATGGTCCGATGAAAGGGTCGAATGCGAATGCCCAACGGGATTCAACCTTTGACTCGATCTATTCCTGTTTAACTCAAGCCCACTCCCACAATCTGAAGACCCACAAACGGATCTGGAAACCAAAGCATAGAAGACACTCCAGCAGGGTCTCCACATATTGTTGGCAGTCAATGTAGATAGAAGCAGACTGACATACGTCCTGCTTAAACGGTTGAGCCAGTTAAAAAGCAGGAAGCACCGTTTGTTGGCTTGTCCCCTACATGTTCCCTCCTCCTTCAGTGCTGGCCACTTCTGTTGTTTTATTGTCGTGTTTTAGTTCCTGCATGTCCAGAATTTCAACAATTGGCTGACAGTACAGTACTGTTTCTCCCCCACAATGCACCCAGATTCCGTCTCCTCCAGTCCTCCTCGTCCTCAGTACATCTTCTGTCGGTTGGGCAGCACTGCCTCCTTAAGGAAAGAGAAGATGAGGAGGATCCCAGACCTTTTCCCCCGCTTGCCCTTTGTGAAGTAGTTTGACACCACGTCATCTCCTTGCTGCTGGGCGGAGGACGGAAGCACATATTCTCCAGCAGAGAGTGAAAGGAAGAACAAGAACGGTATGATCCACAGGCAGATAGTGCAGTATGCCAGTACCTCCGAGAAATGGTAATACACATCTGAGAAGTACTGGAAAGCCATGCAATGGTTCACCACTGTCAATACGCCGGAGAAGATGAAGTTGGGCGAGCTCAGCGCTATGTAGGGGAAGGTCTGCAGCAGGCCGGTATACACCAGGTTGGTGAAAAGGCCCACTCCCACCATCAACACAGGGAACCCTTCAAACAGGTACAGACCAACGAGCACACCTGTTGAGGCCAGTATCGTGTACTTCATTATTCGACTGGCCAGAACTGTGTACTCCTCCATTAGTAGTGCCACATAGTATAGGGCAGTCGCGATGGCTAGAATGACAAATGAAATCTGGAGCAACAGCGACAACCAACTCAGTAGATAAATAAACCACATGTCTCATAAGAAAGAAAATATTCCAAAAATAATTCGATGTTCTGTTCGTCACTCAGTGTTAACGTTCCACGTCCCTCCCGCTGTCTCTCAGGGAACCCTTATATTGGCGTCAACATCACAGTTACGTCAGACCAGAGTGTCTGTGTGTCTGTCGGGACACAATATGCCTATTTTGGACATACTTGACGTCAATTTTAATGTCGTCATTTTTACTGACGACATTGGTGTCTTTGACAGTGTCCTGCTAGTCTCATTCTCCTGGCTGCTATTTTCTGGCTCACCCTTGGGCATTACATCATACAGATTTGTGTTGTTAACATGAGTGCTCTTATTGATGTTGAGTGCTGCACGCAGCATTCTGGTGTAGCACCCATTGAGAGACTTCTGCAGGGTTGGCTTCAAGGTCCAGCATTCACTGCCGTATAGGAGAACAGACTCTACCGTTGCGTAGAAGAAGCTGAGTTTGGTTTTACAGGGGAGGTTGGAGTTCCATACACTGGCCATGCCGTTTAGGGCCCTCCATGCAAGTGCCTTCCTCACTTTCAGGTCTTGTTCAGTTGAGTTGACCCATGAGCCCAGGTACTTGAAGTCCTTGACTTCCTTCAAAGCAGTGCCTCCTGTTGTTGTCAGAGGTGGATGCTCTGATGGGACATTATAGTTGATAACTTAAGTTTTCTTGGCATTCAGCCGGAGGCCAACCTTGGCACACTCTGATTCCACTCTGGTCAGGAGCTCCTGAGCTTGTTCCACGTGGTAAGAGAGCAGGCTGATGTCGTCTGCATAGTCCAAGGGCAGGTAATAGGCAGCGTTTATATTCCCAACTTGATCCTAACAGAAGGTGCTTCCACACAGTAGAGTCATGAAGATGCCAGTTGGCACAAAAGCCAGGAGTCTCTTCTTGGTTTTTAGACAGCTGGTAGAATGGAAATGAAGCTCCACCCACGCGGCACCGTCGGCAAAGCATTTCCGGATTTAGGCCGACACTGCATCCACCAGCTGTCTTCTTCTTCTTCCTCTTTTTTCGTGTATCATCCTCAAATGTCCAACTCAGTATCAAGTAGCCACGCCCTTGTCTCTAGTCCCACGTGGAAGAGGCCGGCCTCCAAAGGAGGTCTGTACAGATGGGTTAATTGTGTGTTCGGCAGACTGCTCAGGCTCGCCACACTCGCATACTGCACTGTCTGTCAAGCCCCACTTCTTCATTGCTGATTTGAAGCAGCTGACTCCAGTGCGCAGGCGGTTCAGTAGGGTCCATTGTCGGCGTGGTAGGTCCTCTCCTTCAACGCCATCGCCCGGGTCACAGATGTAGTGGTGCATTCACCTTGAAGACGTGAGGGAAAAGGTCACATCAAGGGTCTCACTTATCCGTCGCCCTGGGGAGCTTCCGCCAACACTCCGAACCATAACTGGCTGCCTGAAACCCACTCCTGAGTCCTACCTGCCAGTCCTTGCAGGAATTGCCCCGGCTGGCCTCCGACGAGAGGCTGCTACCATCAAGCTAGCAAGGAAAGCCAAAATACATGACTGGCATAATAATAATAATAACTAGAACTGCACTCTGTCGAGTGCATACTTGCTTGTTGCACACTGGTAGGCCATAAATGGCCTACTAGTGCGCACGCAGAGCGCGCAAGTACTTTCGACCGCTACAAACTGTCAAATCTCAGTAATTACTACTTGTGCCTGATACGGCAGTGGTGCCAGATTACATGCATGTATACATAGGAGCATTACCTTTAATCCTCCCAACACTAAAACATATCGTCATTACGTCACCATCGAAAACCAATTACACTCTGGCATTGGGTCCTTTAATCCACATCTTTATTACATCATCATTGAGAGCTAGTTATACATATACTATGTATATGTAATTTGTAAGTTAATTAGCGTGGTTTTATATATTATTACTTGCTTGCGCAAGTAATAATACTGGACAAAACAACATTCCAATAAAACAAAACAAACACATGAAAAACTATATACAATCAAATGATATAGAGAGATGGTAGGGTAGTGCCCAAGCCCTGTTAGCCATGCAGCCTATATGATCTGTGGTGCGCTTGCTAGGCCTACACTCTCAATTAGGGATTTTCCCAGAGGTTAATTTCACTGATGTGTACAACCTTTATTCAAATAGTTTCATTAGTATTGGAGTGTGAAGCTTGAACAATAGGTTAATTGCGGACCGCTACAGAGAAACTGTGGATATTAACCTACCAATAAGGACCCAGGCCAAATGCTATTGCGCAGTAGCCTACACCAACAAGTCTATGCGTGGCATGTGAAACTATGTCGTGCTGTATTTTGCTTTCCATTTCATGGTCATGGTCATGCGAGGAGAGAGAGAGAGAGAGAGGGGGGGTGCAGAGAGAGAGAGAGAGGTGTGAATGGTGCGCATATATGGCACATCTCTCTCATGCCTATAGGTAATTGTCACAGAAGCCGTGGATATACACGGCTTGGCAAGGCTTTTTATTTACCTTGAAAGTGCAGTGCGAGTCAGCGACAAAGTACAAAAAATAAATAATACCGGCCAAAACAACATTCCAATAAAACAAAACAAACACGTGAAAAACTATATACAATCAAGAGACAAGCAGGAACTGGTACAGGCTTTTCCCTGGCTGGCAGTTCTTCCCTGTTGTCTCTTACCTAGCCTCAAGTGAGACTGAACTGCCTCCACCTGCAGCAATCCTGCTCTTAAACAGGTAGGGCAAACCATCCTCTAATTAATTAAGTGGTATCATTAGTTAACTCGCCACACGGCTAACTTCCACATTACTATATACATTAAAGGAATTCAAGATATACACTCAACTATTTCACAGGTCCAATTCATTTAGAGAACCTAACATAAACTAGAACTGCACTCTGTCGAGTGCATATACTTGCTTGTTGCACACTAGTAGGCCATAAATGGCCAACTAGTGCGCAAGCAGAGCGCGCAAGTATTTTCGACTGCTGTAAACTGTGGAATCTCAGTATCTCTGTGAAGGAACGTTTGAAATGTCTAATTATTAGGTGTAACTATTTGCTATATACATAATCAGTAAAATAAAATAGAAAACTGTGCCTGATTTGCTGGGACCAGAGTACATGGTGTGTATATATATGACTAGCTCTATATGATGACGTAAGACATACGTATACATATACATATACTATATAGAGTATGTATTTGTAAATAGTAATTTGTATTAGCGGTATACTGTGGTTACTTTGCGCCAAAAAACGTGCCAGCCAACCCGCCACTTGATGCGTATGCAAATAAAAGCAGATTTGTGCCTGGTTTGCTGTGACCAGATTACATAAATGACCATATTTCTTACGTCATCATTGAGAGCTAGTCATACATATCATCTTACACTCCACTGGGAGCCAGTGGAGAGAGACCAGGACCATTGAGATGTGTTCTCTTAACTCGTTGCCTGTCATGAGCATGGAAGAAGCATTTAGGAATAGGATCAGCTGCAGACGTTTGAGAGTACCATCAGCAAGTCCAGAATACAGGACCTTGCAGTAGTCCAGCCATGAGAAGTTTAGCATGCATGAAGATAGGACAACTCTCAACAGGTCACTGGAGAGAGGAAGGTCCACTTCCCAGATGGTTAAACAGGAGGGAACATTTCATAACATTTCCTTGAGGGAGTCCTTCTGTGTGCAGGGGCAATATCATAAACCGTTCAAGTTCATGGTGGCTCCACAGTGAATGTGTGGCCCTGACATTCGAAGGGCAGGCCTCTTCTCATGGAGAATTCAACTTTAGCAATATGGTTTTTCAGATTTGAAGCATCATAAAATGGTTTATACTGAAATCATTCATAAATAAATAATTATAAAGATAACACCTGTGTGAAGTGAGGGGCGCTCTTATCATTATACATCATGCTCAATTTATGTGATTGGTTAGCTGATTTGCTCGTCTACACATACATTTTCCCTTCATTGTCAATGGCATTAAATGTTTGTGTTGCCACATTTTACGTCATATTTGGCGGACATTTGACCTAATTTCCCCTTTCATTGCCCAAGGCAAATATGAGGTGTGTGTGGACAAAATTTACGTCATATTTGAGGCACATATGACCAAATTCCCCCTTTCATTGAACTGAATTGAACTGAATTTATGTGATTGGTTAGCCGATTTGCTCGTCTACATAATGACGTAAAGTTTCCCTTCAATGTCAATGCCATTTAATGTTCATGTTGGCACATATGTCATATGTGGTGGACATTTGACCTAATTTCTCCTTTCATTGTCAATGGCAAATATTGAGACCGTGTAGGGACAAAAGCTGTATATAGGAGGGGCTAGCGCCCATCAAAAATAGACCTATATCAGCCTATCTTTGGAGAGACTGAATTCACACCAGGGGTCGTTGGTGTTACGCACGTTGAGTTTGAGGTCAATCAGTCAGACTGTGCTCATAATACTTTGGGGACAGATACATGCTAGCTAAATAACTTCTTCCCAGAATATACTGGAGAAGCCAAAACCCTGACCATTTTTAAGTTTGAAAATTATCCTATATTAAATTTAATTCACACCAGACAGCGCTCTCCCTTGGATCCTTGGAGTTACACATGCCGAGTTTGAAGTTAGATCGCACACAGACCGGGAATGACCTCCCAGAAGATACTGGAGAAGGCAAAACCCTGACCACTTTTAAGTCAAAGTCAAATTATCCTATATTCAATTTAGCTCGTGGGCCTTTCGTGTTTCAATGTTAATGAAAGTGATTTGTCCCAAAACATGACACGTAAGCCTACTGCAACCTCTGCATATCCCAGAATGTGATGTAACGTCATGCAACTTTTGCATTTCAATGTTAACAGGCGTGAAATTTCACGTTTTGAGACATTCTTTGTCTTGGGGTACACATAATACTTACATTTTATTTTCTTTGCAATTTTTTACCCTTTTAACAAGTAATTTCCAAGTAAACAGCACCGCACATGACATCATGTGGCAGCCAAGTCTATGGACTTTGACTGTTTGCTTAGAGCACTTTAAATAGAGTACATTGTTTGTTTGTTTGTGTGATTTCTCCAATGCACAGCTTTCCGAAATTAAGTCAAATATGTCAGCCAAGTCTATGTACGTTTGATTAGACTATAGCCTAATAATTATACATTTCTCGTCCACAGTCAAGTCTATGGACTTTACTGTTTGTTTAGGGTAAATTATGATGTAATTCTTGCCAGCCAAATCTGTGGACTGTAATGGTTTAGGGTAGTTATGATGTAATTTTATACCAGTCTATAGACTGTAATGCTTGTTTAGGGCAGTAAATGTTAACGTAAGATGTCATCTCACTGATATAAATACATCTTGTAACTAGAACTGCACTCTGTCGAGTGCCTACTAGTGCGCAAGCAGAGCGTGCAAGTACTGTCGACCGCTACGAACCTTCAAATCTCAGCCTCTCTGTAAAACATTGAACTTAAATACTAAAACAACACGAGCTCACGTGCATACGTCCCAACACGACCACAATACTTGCGCGCTCTGCTTGCTGCTACGAACTTTCAAATCTCAGCCTCATTGTAAAACATTGGAATTAAATACTGAAGTCGGGTTATAACTGGCTGTCAATGGTGATGTAATTACGATATGTTTCATATTGGTTACCTAACGGTTAACGTATGTAGGTATATGTAAGTTGTGCGTATGCTTGGAGGTATATATACTGATTTTGAGTGTGATGTAATGAAGATATGTATCAATGCTGGGGTATAACTGGATTTCGATGGTGACGCAATAAAGGTTTGTGATTACATACATGTATACATACAGATATTACCTTTAATTCACCCGACACTGAAACATATCCTAATTACGTCACCATCGACAGCCAGTTATAACCCAACATTGAAACATATCTTAATTACGTCACCATTGGTATATATACCTCCGAGCATACGCATAAAAAAGCCAGCATGACCACAATACTTGCGCGCTCTGATTGTGCAAGTAATAATACTATAATCTGGGGACAGTCGGCACAACAACTTGCTGGCGTTCCGGTTACTCTAATAGTATGATGATGATGATGGTGATTATTATGAGAAGAACCAGTTTATGACGCATTAGGGTGAAAACTCCAAAATCGTGCTATAGTGGCTCAGTGCTGGTCTGGGTTTTCTGTTAAGTCCTCTGTGGCCTGGCTCCGGTTGTCTGGGTGGTACAGGCCGGCAAACTCTTTCTTGCACTTCATGAACATCTTCTTAGTGTCTTCACTGTACATGCTCCTCAGACAGTGTACTCTGACCAGCCCCGCCTGGCCGCCAGACACCAGCCAGGTGTGGCTGCTCATGTTAGGGTTAAAGCGAACCTTATGTAGTGCAGCCATTGGCATGATGTCCAAATCTATCTTGGTGTTCATCTCCGTGCTTCGCATCCGTTTCCACGGTGCCCGCTCATGGAGTTTCTTAAAGGTCCTAATGTCACTGTCTCTGTAGTGTAGGTAGTATTGCCCGACAGCCTCTCTGTATGTCTGGGGCTTCAAAGGCACAGCTCCCCCTTGACCATCCACCTTCTCGCTTTCCACGGCTGGTGATCCTTCACCCTCACTCCCCCCTTCCATCTCCTCTGCTCCTTCCGTTTCATTGGAGGTGTTTGCACCATAAGGCACCATGTCTGTGAAGTACACCGGAAAGCGCCTCTGAGCGATCCCTTTGGTGTATTGGATTTTCCCATCGATCTTAGGAAGAAGCTCAAAGATGACCTCACCCAGGGTGTCTGATGTCACCAGGCTGTTCAGCCAGTCATTGAATGACATTGACCACATAGTGGCCATCCTGGGTACCATGAAGGCAGGCTTGATCTCATGATAGCCAAGGTCTAAGTAATACATGCCATGTTGGCCATTTCGTGTATAGCTATTCTCTTGGGACAAAAAGAGGCCAGGGGCATTTAAGGGCCAAAAGACCTCAGTGGTAAGGTGACGCTTGTGTGCGGTGATGCAGTCATACGGCCTCGTCAGGTCCCACACCTTCACCATGCGGTCGTCTCCAGCAGTCGCCAACAGATCGCTGGCGGCGGGGCAGAAAACCAGGGCTCGGATACAGCTGTCATGGGCCTGGAAACAACGGTAGGGCAAGAGGGTGAGGGACTGGTCAGGTTCACGTAAACGCAAAAATGACGATGTCGATGACAAATTCCACAGCCCTACTAATCCGTCATAGAAGCCCAGAGCCATTATGTCATGGTCTTTCGTTGCCGACCAGTCCATAGACAGAACTTGTCTGTTCATTTTTTTGTGTGGAGATCCGAAAGAACCCAACTTTAGAGTTATCACACCATTGACCGTGAATATGGGCTGCACTTGGCTGTCTTCTGAGTCAACTGGCGTTTTGCTGGCAAGTAGATCTTGAGGGTGGGGTATGCTGTAGATGGTGACAATGCCAGTGGAGGTAGCTGCTGCCAGTAGACCAAGTCTGGGCAGGCATGGAAGCTTCCTGGGGCAGGTGGGCTGTTCCCACGCCCCTGTGGGGCACCACTTGAGTTGCCAGATGAAACCTTTGTCCTGGGCTAAACCACAGACTAGCGATGGGCGTTGTGATGTTGGACTGCTATCATACTCCAGCTTGCCTAGATCCCACAATTGAATGAGACCAGTCCCAGTGTACTTCTCATTGGCATAATGCTGATCGTCCATGCCTTGGTGGCAGGCCAGGGCTACGTACTGATTATCACTGGAACCATCCGGACTCGGACACCATTCCATAGCCCAGACCGGCCCACCAGTAAACATGAGTGTGTCCCAGCATTCTGGATGCTTGTCCATGGCCTCAAACCTGTTGAGTTTTTGTAGAGGCGTCTCCTTGCTCAGACCCTCTCTGGAGATCTTGAACGTGGCAGATTGCATCTCCTGGGGGAGATATTCCTCCAAGTCACTTTGTGGAACAGTCTTCCAGTCGTTCACGGAGGGAATCCACTCTGGGAAAACCCAGATGCTTTGATGTTTCTCTCTGAACGTCTTGTTGCACTTGGTGCTTTCAGAGCATGGTTGCAGCATGTTGTTAGGCAGTCCATTAGGAGAAGTGCCATACTTTCTGCCCTGATATTGAATACTCTTGTTCCGGCGAAGTTCTGCTATGGAATCAACAGCTGACTCCAAGTCAGACTCCAGTTCTCCTTCTGTCTCTTCCTCCTCTTCCTTGTCTTCTCCAATGCCTCCTGGAACAAAGTCCTCATCTTCATATGATTTCCTACCCTCAACGCCAGGATGCTTCCTCTTTTTAGCCTTAACACGTGTCCTGCCACATTTGGGAGATTTCTGTTCTACCGCAATTGGGCTGGAGTGACCACCCCAGGACCCCTGAAGGGAGCTCATGTCAATACTGGGATTGACTAGAGTGTCTTTTGCCCAGTCATGGAGTAACTTCAGTGCCACTTTAGCGGCACCTCTCCTGGGACGGCTGCCATGCATGATCTCCTCCAGTTCCTCGACAGTCGAGCTGGAGGTTTGTCCCTGCTTCTCCTGATCTGCCATTGTTTCTGCTGGTCTCACATCCTGCACCACTCTCTTTGTCACCTTCTTCCTCTTCGGTTTTGGCTGCTCAGTTTCCGTTTGGCCAACCTCTGTGGGTGGGACATCTTCCATGGCACATTTTAATGCGAGAGGTAATTTATCTTGAAAGCTTGACATTGGGGCCTTTTTAGGAGATTCCGCTGGCAGTTTTTCACTAATTTCCTGGTCACCGTCTTCTATTAGTTTGATAGCATGCTTATGACCTCCAGCCCTCGATGGAATCTTCTTGGTGACTTTCCCCTTAGTTGAGTTTCTCCCTATGGGAGTTTTTCTCAGTTGTTTCTGACCTTTCATATCAAGAGCTAGGTCAGTTTCATAGTCCATCAATTTAGGATTTTCCCTCAGCGGTCTCCCCCTTGAGCTTAGAGGCAAATGTGATGGCTGTTCCTTTCGTTCCTCTTGCCCTTGTGCTGATGTACTTGACAGAGGAGGTTCACGGATCGTTGCTTGTGTTGCATTTTCATCCCTGGATGCCGGCTCATGTGTGAGAACATTTTCTGTCTGGGGTGGCTGCTCCATGTTGCCTATTCTTCTGTATAACTGGATGAATTAATTTCAACCATCCAATGATATGACCAATGGTTGTGTCTTCTGCCATGGACTATTGCTACATTGTGACATCTAACCTCGTACTGTGATTGGCTGAGACACATTGTCAATATAAACGCCAAATCACTCAGTTCCATTACTTCCATATATGGGCACAAAAGGGGACATGCCCGTATATGGGCATATACTGATGACATCAGCAATCGCCATATATGGGCAGAAAAGGGACAAGGACTGACAGATACAGAATTCTCCATATATGGGCATATCAGTCGGACCTGCCTTTTCTTCCCAGTACTTTCACCAGTGAGTGACTCGCTGTGTTCATTTGGACAGCACGCAAGTAGGTTGGGTGAGGATTCACTATTCTGTACCTATGGGGTTACAACTCCCACGGCACCGAGTTGGCTCAAGCGAACTTCGCAAAGTTCGACACGGCAACTTGCTCGCTTTAGCTCGCTCGGTGGTGTCTCACGTGGCTCAAGTTATCTTGAGACGGTGTGCTGTGTTTGTACAGTATTTAATTTGAAGAGGATTGATCCCCCCGACAATCATGATTTTGCACCATACGGTTACATTTTACACTTTTGAGGCGCCACCTATGGTCAAAGTGGAAATGCTTTTGGGGATTTGGAGGTGTGAAAGTGTGTTTTGAAGTAAATTCAAAATGGCGAAAAATCTATCAATCAATCCAGGGAAATTTGTATATTTTTTCTTGTCGTATTTCTTGTACTATCTGTTGTAACTGTTGGAAAGCATCCAGCAACAGTGTCCCTGTCCTCTTTCCGTCACTACTTTCCAGGTTTTCTTCTTATTTTTAGGAGTTCCCACTGAGTTCCCTCCTTCACACAAGGATTTATTTGAAAATAGCGTAGATTGCTAGTTTCTCTCTGAAAACCTGCCAACACTGGTGACAACGTTAGTATGCAGATCGAAGAACAATGTTTGCATGAATTCAATGAAGTGAACGTTGTGTTATTACTTAGCAGCAGCAGCACAACAAGCGTAATAATAGCTCTCTGAAAAACAACAAACTTCTTTCATCACTCATCAGGTATGACACGGCCATGCCACGGTATGCGGTAGTGCTAAAACTGCTTTCAAAGTCCAGAAAGAAATGACAAGGACTGGTTATATCAGAGGGGTGATTGAGGCTCAAACCATTAGAATATATTGAGGGACATAGACAATATGATATTAAATATTAAAAGCAGTTTTAAAATCCATGTTATTTGTGCTTTAACAAATAACTACAGGGGCTAACCGGTGGGATTATATAGTATATGACCCCTCTGTAACATCCATAGACCATTAGGATGCTTCACACCTCTGGATTTAGCCTGGGCTGTGTCCACGTCTTTCTGGGAAGAAGGACGTTGAATATGATGAAGCCCACAATGATGACCACAAACAATACAATGTACAGGCCTGAGAATGTATAGTGGAAGAGGAAGAGTCCACAGAAGAGGCTGTACTGATGTAAGCAGAAAGGTTGACTGCGGTAGCGCTGGTCATCTTCACCAGTAACGGGCACAAAGCTGTACAGTGCAAACATACAGTGAAAAAAGTACTCGATTGTTTCACTTAAGTAAAACTATCAATACTTCAATGTAGAACTACTTTGTTACAACTTACAAGCAAACTCCGGAATTCTAAATGTACTTTGGAAATAGCAGATCTACAAGCTCACAATGCATCACATCGTGACGCATTGTGAGCTTGTAGAATGGCTATTTTCAAATCGCCGAAATGTATAGAGGGCTGAAGTGTTTAAATGTATGTGGTTAAATAGACTTCTGTCATAGCACACCATTGTGCTGGCCAAGTGTCAGGCCAGTAGGCTACACCAGTACAACGAATAAGAATGTGATTTAAAATAAGATGAGCGTATGGATCATGGGTCCGGCCCGGTCCACCAGCCATTGACTAATTATAGATTTGACAAACGTGTGTGTACAACTGTGCACTGTGTGGACATTTTTGGTGTACTGCAGGCGGCATGCACAAGAAATGGTATTGATTTGCAAGATTAGCGACTGACTGACTGACTGACTGACTGACTGACTTTGGGGTATATTTTGTCACACAGATCAATTTGTGGACAGCCTTCCTCCTACAAACTGTCTCACTTTCTAACATTTGGCTACTGAGAGAGAAAGCCTATGCGTTTGACACCACATGCCGTTTTAAGCCAGTAGGGGGTGAGAATGAGTCATATCCACGTTTTAAACGACAGTTGATATCATGTTTGCTCACATTTCCAGGCCAGTCTAGACCTATGGTATGTCGCCAATAGGTTGCTGATAGCTTGCTTGGTGTATAATATAGGCTAGAATGAATCATGCTTAAACTCAAAATCAAGCTTCAGTGAGCTGTGTTTTAACACTAGCACGACTGAGAGGTCATTTTGACTTTGAAGTTGATTATCTTTGCCCATGAAGCTTTCAGAAGATTCCCCATTCCATCATCCATCACCATTCCATCATCTCAGAATGTTTTGACATCTGAAACATTTTCTAAATATGAATTTAAGCTCATTCTACTTCTGTCCGATTTTATCACAGTCAATCTAGGACATGGTTGTCAATCAATTTATGTTGTTAAACTGATTGCCATGATGTATCTGCTTTAAAGGGACACTATCACAATTCTAAACATGATCTAGGACTAATGTTACATTATCATCATAAAACGTGTCAGACTTCTGTGTCTCTATAGGTCGGGGGGGTAGGACCAAGGGATTTGGGATTTGTTTATAAACATTTTGGTATTTGTTTATAAACATTTGTGATTTGTTTATAAACACGTGTGATTTATTTATAAACATTTTGGGATTTGTTTATAAACATTTGGGATTTGTTTACAAACATTTGGGATTTGTTTATAAACATTTGGGATTTGTAAGTCTCATGGGGGGGGTAGGACCACTACCAGTTTACCTGTAGTAAGTCTCATGGTCGGGGGGGTAGGACCAAGGGATTTGGGATTTGTTTATAAACATTTTGGTATTTGTTTATAAACATTTGTGATTTGTTTATAAACATTTGTGATTTGTTTATAAACATTTGTGATTTGTTTATAAACATTTTGGGCTCTGTATAATATGTTGCCTAGGGCCTCAAAAGGCCTAGAACCGGCACTGCTCTATATGTTGTGTTGAAAGGTTTACCCCACTGGAGTAATGCAAATGTATTTAGTAAGTCTTGACTTCAGAAAGGTTGATCATTTTGGTGGCCATAGAGTGTATAACAATAACATGCCAAGCCAGTGCTTGCATCATAGGGTTTGTAGTAACACAGAAAAGCCAAAGAATGCAGAAAATAGAATTCACTGGTAATATTGATTGTATGAATACTGTAATGACAATTAGCCATGACATTTGTCTCTCCTTTTTCCATTATTCTTTATTGTGATCAACAGAACACAAACACAAAACCAATTCTAATGCAACTATAAGGCAGAGGACAGCCATAGACTATATATAACACAACTAAACATTCATCATGGTGTCATATCATGATAACAAAACATACATTATTTAAGCAACACCATGACATAACATTATACACATAAATCCCCATATTCAACCAACACAGATGAAAAGGACAATGAACACAATGTGCCCTGGGGCATACTGAGAAATTGGATTATCTTTAACCACCTGCGATGCTGCAATATTGTAGTATAGATATAAGCTCTTGGTGGGACAAGTCAAAGCAGGGCCAGGAGGAAGAGTGCATTTTCATGTTGTTTATTTGATTTTAGTTTAAACGGACAAAGACAAAATATGCATGACATGATTGACAGCACATCCACACTCTAAACATATAGTTCAGGACCATGGATAGCAATAATAATATATTAGCACTGGAGACTGACAGGTTTAATGCCACTCCTGAAGATATTGCTTGTTCTGTGATCTTGATGAAATTGAAAACTTCAAGTTCACTTTTTGTTTTACTGCTCTAAATATGTTGACATAAGGAATATTTTGGTTAATAAAATGTCTTCTATCTGTGGGGATTTCCTAGATTTATATTACTATGTAAAAATGGAGATATGTTTTACCAAGTGGACTTTTGTTGTAGCAGATTTTATTTGTCAAGCTTGGGAAAGATATACTCTGTATAAATCTGAGTTGAAATGTAATTCAATTAAATGAAATTGTGAAATGGTGTCTTGTATTGTGTGCAGGACATGAAAATAAATAAACAATCAATCAAAAAATATCATTTTTGAACTGACTTCAACTAATGAGCGTTAGGCTACTTTAGAAAAGTTGCCATAGTGGCCCGTCAGTTCAAGTAAGTATTCAATTTCATACAAGGGGAGAAATGTGTTTTGGGGTGAGGTGTTTTGTTTTGTTTAGTTTATATGCTGTATTTGTGTATACATTCATGTATGTCTCTGGACATGTCAATATTCACATGGCCCTGGCTTTGGAAGAGAATAACTACAAATTGTCATGGACTTCTGACCAGAGGAATGGATGACCTGCACCAACACTCATGGCTGCTTTGAATGCTTGAACGATGGGAAGACATTGTGGATAAAGAAAATGAAGAAAACATTGTCGATATCCTGAGTACCTTCATATACTGTAGGCTCATAACAGTGGCAATGAGAGTCAATGCTTAACCACGAAAGCAACCAAACAGGGCACTGTTACACAAGACCACTGGTCTAAGCACATAAATACCAGCTTCTGCAGCAGTGCAGCAGAAGGTACAGGAGCTGATGCGGGCTGGCATCATTAAACCTTCAACAGATCTTGGGCCTCCCCAGTTGTCTTGGTCCAGAAGTAACTGGAGCTTCTGTATGGATTACCAGCAGCTGAATGTGGTGTGCCGGTGACCCACAAATATATTTAACAATCATCGACAATGCCCGTGACCACATTTTGGGCTTGTGTAATTCGATGGAAGCTGTCGGTTTGTTCAGTTCAGTCCCTGAAACACTTCTGCCCTTAGATGGTTTCCTGCTCCAGACCAACCATGGATCCCTGACTTCCACTTCACCCCTTTTTCAACCAGATCTTATTTTAATGATGTTTAGGACACAAGGTGACGTAATATGTGTTTTATATTTTAGTTATGACGCCATATGACCAAAAAATTGTCTTGAAAATGTTGGTCTCACTTCCTTCCTGGACAAGTCAGTCACAGCTCCATGCAACCTACCCCTTCTCCACAAGGAGGAGCAGTGCACCAAAGCATTATGGTTAGGGATGGAGATCGATAACTGATACCCGAAGAAATCTGATAACAAGATTATTGAGTACCCGTTATCAATAAGCGTTGGGCTTATCAAACATACAATCACAATCATAAGCCTGTTATCGAGCAAAGCGGCACATGACACCATACTTAAACAATCAAGACAAGAGGCAATCAAGAAATAAATGTAATCATCATGCTGCCATTAAACACAGACAAGACACAGAACATGTGTTTGATATGTGTGTATGAAGCCTAGGAATTCAGCAATCAAGTCAAACCCTAGTCCATTACTTTTCTAGGGTGCAAATTTCAGATTGTGCTACTGTTATCTACTACAAATTATTAACATTGAGTGACTGCAGTTTCTTCCAGAAGAATGTCCCTGTAAGGCACCTGAAGGACAGCTGGATTGACATGCTCCAGGGGTTCCAACCATATCGAGATAAACCAGTAAAACCACTGCCCATACATGGGAAACGCAGACAGCCTACCCCGTGAGCAGTTTACTCTTGTTTGTGCTGGGAGGAATGGGGCACACACCGGCACAGCTGTTTTCCAGGGTTAATGACACAGGAGCACCAGATGAGAACTGCAACAACAATGCAGCACCTGAGCCCATGCATGGACCCATGTGCTGAGATCTGGACATCAATGTGCAACTGGGTCTGGAGCTGAGAGCCAATCACTGGATAAAGAGAGAATGCTACTCAGTGTGCCAGCCTAGTTTTCATCAATGTCCTGCTTTACACATGGCGTGCACCTGAGGCGGGTGGCGAGACACAGCATTGTCTGACATTTTGAGTCTCCAACTCTGCAATGGCTGGCTGGACTGTGACCACCACCTACCCCTGATACTGTGGTAATAGGCCTACGATACTGTGGTTTCAGGAGTTGACACTTTGCACCCCAGCAGTCATATGTTCAGGAGAGAGCGACGGAACCTAATGGACCTCGCGTTTGGGTGACCGCTGATGTGGGGGGTATTGTGCATGTTATATTGTCTACACATCATACTTTAGCGTTTAGCCTATGTTATGATATCATTCATAATGGTTTGGAAACATCCCTTCTGCATGTGCTTGGGTGAGTTGTTTGGGTGTTTGGTTTTCCGGTGTTATAAAATAAGTGTTCTTCTTCTTCTTTTTCGTCTGTCACTTTCGAACCTTTACCCACAGGCAATAGCATATATTATTGTGTAATTCAATTTCACTTGGAACAACAAACTGCAAAGTCGTAAAGCTATATTAGGGCTTCCCCTTGCATTTATGATGCAGGAAGATAATCCATTTCAGTTATGATCTATGAGCAGATAGATCACAATATTATCATGAGTCATGATAATGACTTAATATAATGCTCCACCAAACCCCCCTCCTCCCAAAAGGCTACAACAGACCAGCCTTGCTTTAACCGTCCCACCCCATGCCCAGGCCTGTGGTGCGGCCAGTGTTTTATATTGACGCCAAAATCAGATTCCTTTTCTAATTTTCGATGTTGTAACGATAGCTGCACGAGTCACTCTCTCTCTCTCTCTCTCTCTCTCTCTCTCACGACTCTTGGGCATAATTGACATAATTGTTTGTCATATCCTGACAAGGGGCCTTTGTTGTTTACTAGAAGCGCAGGCAGTCTATCATGGGATAATTATCATGAATCCTAGTGTGCGTGCACGTCACTGTAACACAGGAGCGGCTGGCTGGCTGGCTAGGGGAGGGGCTGCAGTGGAAGAAGGGATAACCGTGGGACGTCAAGAGCAGCAGTGTGGCAGCCAGGCAGCATCCATCACCCCCTCCCCCCTCCTCACACATCCGTCGCATAGAGCAGCCCCTGCTATGTGTTCATGTTGCCATCACCGGACGGGTGCGGTAAGCGGAGCATCTTTACAGACATGTAGACTCAGATTTTATAGCCCACCTTCCGGGGCATCTATCCATTGCATGTGTAGTAGTACGGGACAAAAATAGTATAGCGACAATAATGGTTCAGTGGAGCATTATATGACGGCAGGGGGATGGCTCTGAATAACAGACGCGCGAGGTCCACACATTTACAATAACGCCGTTCATTTTAGGCGAATACTCTCGTAAACTGCCTTTTGCGTAGTTTTCGGGTTTTTTTCCCTCTCTCTTCCGCATTAGAGAATTCCACAGACAGACGCGTGCACTCAAATTCTGTGCGCTTTTAGCTCTTCTGTTCTCAAACAACAGATGGGACATCATCATCATGTCGGTTGTCAGTGCATCACACACGCACACTCATGCACGCGAGTTCTTTTTAACTGTTGGACTTAAATTGTGTTTGAGGGGAAGGAACATTGGAATTTTGTTTTCCTGAACTGAACCCGTCGACTCTTTGGACATGATGACCATGGTGAGTATATTGAGACTGAGAGACAGGTGTTGCTTTCACCAGCTTGAAAATATCTTAAAAAACGAAATAAAATAAAATAAAAGCCCTGTAGGCTACTTTAGGTTTGACCTATACAGTATGACATGTGATATTAATTGTGCATACTAATGATGATGATGATGATGGTGCATGGTGATTATATTATGATTATGAGTATTATGATTATTATTATGATTTTATTATGCAACTATCCAACTTAGGTGGTGTAGCTCATCTTTGAGACACAATGCCATGTCACATTTTTTTTTACATCCATATAATCCCCAAAGAAGAAAAAAAACACACATAGCAACTAGGCCTGTCTTCCTGACAGTTGCTGTTTGACTGTATAAGCGGGATGGCATTTTGTCATTTGAGTTGAGAGACATATTGGGCTATTCTTTTTTTGTTGATTTGCTGTTATAAATGCCATGCCCTATAATACAGTAGACTCAGAAATAATAGGCTGATAGCCTAAGCCTGTAGGTCTGGCGCGGGCCTGCTTGCCCAAATGATTCAAAAATCGGTGCACGCAGATGCTGTGCATGTGCACCCGCCGGTGTCTCCGGTAATAACCTTGCAGCAGCCTGTAGGCCTGCTCTGAGATTAAACATAAACGTTAAGCATACAGTCATCACCTCGCAAAAATAAATACTAATACTAATAATTATGATAATAATACATTAAAAAAAAAAACTTCAGTTTATGCTGTATTGTGCACATCGCAATGTGTTTCGACGTGTTGCATTCCAAATTGTGCACAAGTGTCACCATGATGTCCTCTACGCGGACAGACTGCCCAGCTGCATCTATTTGACTTTAATAACAGAGACATGTTCGATATGGACTTGTACAACAAGCCTCTCTTGGAATGTGGGCTATATATTTCCCCCATGACTCCTGGATTACGTACGTCATCCAGCGCGAATCCCGATTCAGACCAAGGTTAACAAGTGATTTGTTGAAGGTTAAAAGTAGGCTAAAGGACATGATGTGTTCGCACAGGCTGCTACACTGTTGCTGTCGTCGTCCATATGCGCCCTGCCTGCCTGCGCGCTCGGTTGGAAAATAGCCGGTTGTGTGCTTTCGTCTGTACGACAAAATCATGTCATTACAACCTCCGAAAGGTTCTTTCCATTCCGTGACATGGAAATGCGTTCACTCGCATGAATTGTGTGCGTGTATGTGTGTGTGTGTGTGTGTGTATGTGTGTGTGTGTGTGTGTGTGAGAGAGAGAGAGCGAGAGAGAGAGAGAGAGAGAGAGAGAGAGAGAGAGAGAGAGAGAGAGAGTTGCCCATCTACAGTGATAGGTTGCAGCAGCATCATGGATGTGCGCGTCGCCTTGGCAAAGACTCTGCTACCGGATTGGCTGTTTCCATTTCAGCATCACTCACGGCGCTGTAAAATGCTGAGTGTCCATTTAACTATTAAGGGCCTTTGCGAGGTGCGAGTGCATGTGCAGTGCAAACTGCAAATGTAACCCAATGGTGCAAATGGACCCGCTGGGTGCATTTGGTTACAAGTGAGAAGTCCCTCCATTGTTTAATTAGGATTTCACTATATCAATGGTATATATTAAGGACCACCCCATAAGCATTAAGGGTAAACAGCTTATGCTTTGAGCTTAGGCTATTTTTCATTTTAGGTCATAGGCCCCAGATATCTGGGGCATTTGAATATAGGCCCACTAGGCTATAAACTATAGCATTTACAACTTCTGAAAGATATAGGTGACCATGACCCACACTGAAAGTGGAAAATATGTCAGCAAACTAAATTTATGTTTAGCCTAGTTCATGTTCCAAGTGGTGCTATACTCATGGTGTCAGATGATGTTTAGTTGTAGCCTACTTTCATTCTCTTCTGTTGTAGAATTGTATACCGTTTGAACTTTGAAGCCCATTCAATACCCCTGTAGGAGAGGGGGATTTTTCTTTTACTGGTTCAATTTCTGGATCAGGGGCCGGGCCCACTTGAAAATCTGGAATATATTTGGGTCGACCCATTTGACTATACTTATAACACACCTTAGCAAGCCGTTTGGCTCCACTTTCAGAGCATGCTTAGATCAATCTATTGTGTGGCGGCTTGTAGCGTAGCGCACTTTTAAAATGTCAAGGTATTAAAATATATTTATTATATAAATTAAAATCTTAGCGTGTTGCCAATTATTTGGCGGCCCACACACTTGCAATATCCTAACGTCCCATGCACTATGTGGGCTGAGTTATTAACAAGCGAAATGATTGCCATTGATGCCATGTATACATGGTGTCACATATAACCTATATGCAGGATCTTTGGATTAATAAAGGAGGTAAATACAATTTCAGGGCTTCACAGTTGCATGGGTATGAAAAATCTCCATGAAATGTATATGCACAATATTCAGTATACCGGCAATGAAAGTAACTAGCTGTGCAATATTTCTTGTGGTATATCTGTCACTCTGATTTCGCTTACAGTTCCAGCATGAGGTCTGATGGGTGTTTTAATTATACACATCTCTGCAGTTATAGTTACATCTGATGATGTCGTCACTGTCGGGTATAGAAACCTCTGAGGTCCAGAGTGGATGCGCAACAGTGACACTTGGTCGTCAAAAAAAAACTATTTCCGTGTTTGGACGGACACACACACACGTATACTACGTATACTAGTGGCGCTAGCACCACTAAAAGAAAATAGCCACTGAACAAGCTCATTGCTATTTTTGCTGCTTTTGCATGCATGCCACTTTTGTATGACATAGAATGGAATTATAATTTATAAGACAAAAAAAAAAAGTGAAAAGTTGAAATATGGAGATACGAGGTTTCTGCCCGACAGCAACGATGCTGTATACGGGATACTATGAATTAATTAATGAATTAATTTGTGTCAATATGTCTGTACATGTATGCAGTGATTTGGTCATGAATATACGCAACTACATTACAGACCATTATATTAAAATATCATAGTTATTTTGTATTCTTATTGTTATTATTAATGGCAGCAGTAGTAGTAGTAGTACTATATAGTACGGTAGTACAAATATGTGTTATTGTTAAGTTTATACTCTGCAGAAAAAGACTCTGTGATGACTCAGCTCCCAGCAGCAAACACACTTGTGCCAAGGCTTGCGTTCAAAGTGAGATAAGACAGCAGTAGCATCTCTAACAGCCCTGTTGCTCACCAGCAAGATTCTGTCTCAAACTGTCATCTTTTTCTAACGTCATGATGCTCGAAATACATTTAAATATTCATGATTGTCTATAGAGCTGTCACTTTGCTGTTGCCATAGTCAAACTCTGAATATACTATAGAGTTCGGGAGTCATAGTGTCTGGTGCTTTGTCAGAGAACCGCATGTCTTCCTTTGTCTGTTTTGTGCCCCATATATGGATTGGAGGTGTCTGTCTGTCTATCTGTCTGTGCCTGTGTCCCTTTTATGTCCATATATGGAGATTGTTCTAGAGCTCCAAGGAGATGACTGATTTGTTTGCGCCTGATTTATTTGAGGTTAGACAACACACGGGTCGGGCAGAAACCTTAAATCGTCATCTTTTGACCTTTTTATGTTTTATTTTTGTAAATGAATGCCCTATTATATAAAAAGGTCACACAAAGGTTGTGAAAATAGAATATTTACATTAAGCTCACATCGTGTCGAGAGGTTGTAGATTGGTTATTTGCACAATTTTATTATTCAATCGTTTTAAAATAATAAAACAAAAGGTACATTCAAACAAGGTTTCCACCTGATAGAGACGACATTCATTTGAAAGTGTCATGGTTGGGCTTCGTTTTTTTTGTTACCCTTTCTGCTATTTTTAGGGTGAGGGGTTTTCAGGGAGGTTTTGATCTGCGACTCAAACGACTCACACCAGCGTCGCTTCATCCAGAGAGAGTCTGGCTTCCTGAATCGATAATCTCCAAATCGATAGTGCCTCACATAAATAAATAATGTCTTTTTTTTTACCTTTTTCTTGATGGCGGTGAGAGGGTGTAATTTCAGTAAATGCCTTGCACCCCTTGTTTCAACATTCGATGCAGATGATATCATTTTGTTGATGACCTTGCAAAAACGGACTTTCAATCTGTCATCTAACCTTAGTTAGTGACACCCTTGTATGTTTATGAAAAAAGGAACATTTGTTTCTTCTATACACTGCAACATCCAGAGTGTCGAGAACAAAACATTTTGAGATGGGGGGTTGGCGGCCAAATACATAATAATTGTGGGCCTCCTTGACATGAAAAAGTTTGAAAACCACTGTTATAGAAATGTAGGTTTTTCAGAATACGGTCTAATGGGGTACAACATGTATTTTCTCTGGTCCTATTTCTGTAGGGATCTTCATCTTATACGGCTACCTCCTCTTCGTCACGTCCAGGTTGCTTGGTCATCTAGTTAGAATTCCACACAGAACTTTGCAGTTCTAATACCCATGGTCTGTACAGTAGGCCTACACTCAATAGCCAAAACAAGTCAGAGCTATAATATCCACATATGACTTTAGTTTAACATATCATATCAATTTTTTAAATGGCAATAAAGGTTAATAGAAATAGTAGTTAACAGTTTATTTTCATGGTCATCCTTGGTCTTAAATATAGACAAAAGGTATATGCATAATACACATTTTATTTAATTTGATGCCAAATACTTTGTCTATACATGTCTCAAACTATTGTCTCTTGACTATAAATCTGAGAGAAACTCCCAACTATTTTTAATTATCGAAAGCCATCAAAATAAAGTGTTAAACTTTTATTTTTGTAATCTTTTTTTATTCATGGTTTCTCTGAACCAATTGAATGGTTCTGCTGTAGGCACACCATACATCTGACAAACATTATTCACAATCACTGACAAAGGATACATTCGTATAATCAATACATTTTAAGACAGATATTTTTAACCTATGTCTGCTTACTATGGAGAATCCAAGAAGGGGAAAAAGAGGGAACCAGATCAGGGAGCGTTAGAGCAGATATCGGATAGACAAGCATACCCTCTGCCCTACTCACCCCAGCACTGATCAAGGATCAGAACTGCCAGAGGGAAGAACCTATCCTTCAAGCGTAAATACTGCCCTCCTGCCTGCCATGGGAGAACACGCCAACAGTTCGGTGGACTTCCGCCCCAAGCAGCGAGCTAGTCAGGGAGCCATGGAGGTCAACAACGCTGGAGACTTTGGGGCGACCTTGGACGATCTGAGGGACCTCATGGAGCTGAGGGGTCCTGAAGCACTGCAAAAGATCCAGGAGCTGTACACGGACACAGAGGGTCTCTGCCACAGACTCAAGACCTCTCCAGCTGATGGTGAGTGCCTGATTTGTAAATTATGTCGGCGTATACCATGGGGGTCGAGTGCCCGAAATATAGCGTCGCAGTCCCGCCCCCTTTCATGACAAATGACAAATGCATTTTTCCCATAGACATTTCAAAACATATTTATTTAGACCTTATAAGCGTCGTACAAAGCCAACTCAAGTTGTGACAAATCATGACAACAAACACAATATATTTTGGACCAAACAAATAATTACAAAGAAGAAAAACAACAATTCTTTCTAATTATTTGTTCAGCCCGAAAAATTGTGTTTGTTGTCATGATTTGTCACAACTCGAGTTGGCTTTGTACGAGGCTTAAGAGGGCTTTAAATAAATACTTTTTGAAATGTCTATGAGGAAAATTAACGGGGAATAATTTCCTGGGCCCTGGTAGGGGGCGTGACTGCGACGGTCTATAGCATACTACTTGCTCACAACGCCCTGTGGCGTGGCACGTTGTGAGCTGGTATACCGTATTAGATATTACCTTTTGTGTGGAAAAGTTGAAAAGTTATATTGTATATTATAAGGGTGAATTGTGCTCTGGGAACGCATCGTCCATGTGAGTGAGGTAGATAGATCTATGTTTGCTATGCCCTCATCACCCTTGAAAGCCCCGCCAAGCTTTCATGTTATGTTGCTAAGTTACGAAAGGCCCAGTGATCTAGTGGGTGTGAAGCAGCTAGAGAGAGAAAGACATCAACCTCCAGACATTAGCGCTCGCCACAGCAAACACCCAGTACACAGTAAAGTCCTCTGTGTTTATTTAACTGAAGAGTATAAAAATGCACGTATTTCAAAAACTTTAAAGACAGATATGCACGTGGCTTTCCCCCCACGCCCGCTAATGTGTTAAGTTTTCCTTTTTTTAAATCAGAGCAAAGCACCTTTGTAGTAAAATCAAAGAGGGGAGGTTGATATTTGTCACTGAACCTACGGGCTATGATTGCATCTGTCGGTAGGAGTAGCATGGTAGGATGTCCTCCCGGTGGGGACTCCTCACTGACGGAGAAATGTGTGTGGGGACGAATTAATTGGCATAACGACAAAAAAAAGGTTTAAAAGGCCTGGGCCGTGGCTCAGCGGTCCAGGCACCTTGGCTGGTAATCCAGTTTGGCAGTGTGCAGCGGGTTCGACTCCTGATCCCAACAGCCTTTACTGCATGTCACCCCCCATCTCTCTCATTTCCTGTCAGCCTATACTGTGATTCTATCCCTCTACAAAAAATAAAATAAAAATACAGGCGAAAGCCACAAAAAATATCTTAAAAAAGGGTTAAAAAATATATTTTTAAGTGGTGATTTTCGTGAAGGTTGCCATTGATTTGAATGGCAGGTTCTGAGATGGCATGAACGGAATGTTCACTCCCATATGCAATGAGTCTTCCTAAATGCTACAGAACGTGCAAAGCTATTTTTGTAGTTAACGTGGGTATAATCCTGTTGTGTGTTGGCTTGTTTTGAAAAGGTGGGGATTGTTGCATAACTTGTTATGTAAAGTGCTCCAAAAACCTCAGGATGTAACATTACCTGTAATTCTTTTCGAATGCAGTCACTGCCATGGCAACTAAGAGGAAATGAGCTGGGCTTGTCCAGGATGTGTGTGTATACCATAGAAGTGTAACACGTGAACACGTCGTCAATGAAGAGACTGGCCCCTCTGTTGTTATTGGACGAGGAGAGATGGAGGGAACAGAGAGTGATAGGGAGGTTGCCAGGAGCAGCAGGTTACGTTTGGCAAAAGGATGGGATGCTGGGAGTGTGCGGCCGTCTGCGCTGGTGCGTGTGGGAGAGCACACACCCTGCAGGGAGGCAGACACACACTGTCTTTGCCATCTGTGCCACTCCGCACCCTGCACATCCACCTCACTCAACTGAGACGGGGGCCCAGCGTCTGTGTCAGTGTTCCTAGACTGATATGTCAGCCTGTGGAGCTTCCAGGAGCCTACAGAAATCTGTATTCACAATCACAATACGACAAGGACAGTTCATGGGACTCCTGTCAACCTTGATTAAAATGTTGTATGTCCACTAATGGGACTTAATTGGGGTTATCGTCAGAGTCAAAGGACAAACATGATAAACTGAGACATACCATTCAGCGTAATGCGTACAACACTCGTGTTGTAGTGTGTAGTCAGTTAATTGTTGCATTGTTAAAGTGTCACACTCTACTGAACCTGTACAGTGAATTTGGTGGAATAATTTTTCATTGTAATTATTCTTTTTTGACAATTTCTGTGATGAATATTTCATAGACATTTTACCATGAAGGCGCTCAAGTCATTCAGAAAGACTGGTGTAAGCGCCTATAAGGTCTAGTGTCTGCAGTATTATGACCAAAACGTGTGAATATGTGAATTCAATATTGGAAGCTTATTTTTCAGTGTGTGGATATTTCAGAGCATACCTATTTACACGCACCTCGACAGTGCAGGGCCAATAAGGCAATCATGGAAGGAGGTAGGGCCCGCACAACATTATTTTGGTAAAGAATTACTTTATTGAACAAACGACAATGTCAGTATACGCTAGGTATACTGACCTGACGAAGATCTATTAAGATCGAAACGTTGTCGTTTTTCATAGATTATGTTTTCCCATATTATGATGTTGAAATTTCCTTTAATATGGAATATATGAATTACCAGTGTTTTTCCGCAGAGGTGATGATTGACAGGCGAAATCCCTCAACAGTGACATCTGCTAGCAAATTGTTATGTTTAGATTGCAGCTGAAAAGGCTTCAGAACACACAGATAAAACCCCACACCATAGAAAATCCACCGAATGTTCAAAATCTAGGTTGTTTTGGTGCAATTGAGGTAATAAACCTAAAATAAAAAATAGAAATCAATGAAAATGGAGGATCACTAATCTAATCTAACCTACCAGTAAAACGCCTGAGGGCGAGAAGCGACCTCGCATGCACTGGCCATATATGGAGCGTATTTTGAGTGTACAGGGTGTGATGATCAAGATATGGAATATCAGAGCAGGTCAGCTCCATATATGGAGATCTATGGGTGGCAGCAGGGGCAGTGTCCTGAATGTACAGGGTTTGATGAGGGCCCCGGTAGAGCCGGGCCTTAATTTCCGGGCCTGTTGAGAACTCTAGTTTTCGCCGGCTGCCAGGCTGCACAAATAACTTTGGGGCAGGCAGGCCCTTTGGCTCATGACGCATCTCCAATATAGGCCACGCCCATTTGCGGCAGGATAGATTTTCCGCCATTTCGCATTGTCTTCTAAATCTAAATCTCACACAAATAAGTAAAAACTAAAAGCTTGAAAGCCAATAGTCCAGTTCATAAGCCTAGCGGCTGGCCGTGGAGTTAAAGAGCCATGATTGTTGTTGGTACAAAAGTGTTCTTGAATCGTTTGTTCTTATACACGTCAAAGAACGGAACAGATCCTTTTCTGGTCTGCCAAGATTTTGTGGAGAGGATTACTCACATTTGTCCATTATGGCCTGCATCTTATTGTGTGTGCATCTCTCCACAACAGACTCCATGAGTCCGGCCTCTGTACAGAACATGGTCAAGCTGTTGAAGCTTCCGCACCACAAATCAATGCTAAAACCAATATGAATGAGTCATATATAATGAGTATATTAATAATTTTAATGTGAAATATTCACCAGCGAGTGTATTTTCCGTTTATCGTTATTGTTTATTTGCAATACCGTCAGTGTGAAAGTATACAGCTCGGGCTGATACAGATCCTCGGTATAAAATAATCTTGGCCAACAATGAATTATTGATGGTGTGTGACAATCTATAGCGTTTTCACAATATATTGTCCCTTCATTGTCTCTATCCAATCCAATGCAAAAAAATCAACCCCATGTGACCCTTATGATCGTACATCATCCACCGACTGACAATGCACCACCTGTGGTGGGGAGAACAGTTCTCGAGTTACGTGAATTAAAGACGTACACACACACACACACACACACACACACACACACACACACACACACACACACACACAGACTTGGGACACACACACACACACACAGATATTGAGGATAAAAGCACGGAATGTAATGTATGATGATAAATTATGTATGATGATCAGAGTGCCCCTCCCTATTTAATTGTTTTTTATTTCTTCTCCAACAAGGCCTCTCCGACAATATTGCCGAACTGGAGAAACGCACGCAGGTGTTTGGACAGAACTTCATTCCACCAAAGAAGCCCAAGTCCTTCCTGGAGCTGGTGTGGGAGGCTCTGCAGGACGTGACGCTCATCATCCTGGAGATCGCCGCCATCATCTCCCTCGGCCTCTCCTTCTATCAGCCGCCTGGCGAAGAGAGCGATTGTAAGTCTGTCACATCAACATTTATTTAATCATTACCCTGTGTATTTAGACCTGGGGACGATTCTACAAATGCCTTCTAAATCCCGACAGTTTTCTGAAAAACGTTCCTCTGAAAGAATATATATCGCATTGCGGGTGATTTGAGGAGGCGCTTTCCGCTGTCCTAAACCTCTGTGGGCAAGATAGCAATCCTAATATAAGGAAAGCGTGTCAACACGCCCACGAACACACCTCCAACTGCAAATAGAAGAGTCGGCAAAATGTACAGTGTGTTGCGTGGCCGCAAGATACCGTTTACGGATAGTGGAAGGTTCTAATGCATGGGTGTCAAACTCAAGGCCCGCGGGCCAAATGTGGCCCGCCAAAAATGTAATAGCCAAAATATAGGCTTATAAGTAAGGCTGCATGATATATCGAACATGTACCTTCATCAGAGTGGAGAATATAAGTATAAATCAAGTTGAGCAAAGCCACTCTTCTCTGCCCCTCTCTCTAACAGACACAGTTAACGATTGCTTGTTAAGTGCCTGCCAGACAGACAATCAGATGAAATGAAGGCAGGTGTAGAGTAGAGTGTAGACTAGTGAACTGAACATGTTCTCTTTATATCAAGTACTTCATTCCAGCCCCTTATGAAACTACTTCTCCCCAAATCCAAATGGATTTCATTTTCCATCCTGAATGGCAGTAACTAGCATACAATGAGAACTGAGAAGATCTCCACAAAGGTTTACTCATCAAAACTGATTATATAACTGTAACCATCAAAACATGCACTCAACATAATGGTTATGTGACCATGGCATGTGCATAATATAAAATCTTATACGTTTTATCTGATATTGATTAATATGGGGGGTGGGTTCAATTAATCGATTATTAATCGGCAGAGCTGTCGACTATTCAATTTGGCTGATGTTCACTTTGTGGCATCCCTACAAGTTACAACAAGTGAGTAAGTGACTATCTCTCTTCCATACTGGTGTGTGGCGTCTCTTGCGTGATATGATGAATTAGAACGGTGCCGTGCACATTATAGGGACAAAGTCGTGTGTGTGTGTGTGTGTGTGTGTGTGTGTGTGTGTGTGTGTGTGAATGTGTGAAGACCCATCTTCTCTTTCTGTCATAGTGACATTGTCTTGCATCAGATCATGTCCAAAACAGGTTCTCCAATCTCCAGTAGCCTCTTCAGTTTTTTGAAGATTTTTTGAGTGGTGCAACCACTCCCTTACGGAGGTGTGTGTGGCTGGCTGGGTCTGAGCACTATGTGTGTGGCTTGCTGGCTGGCTGAGTCTGAGCACTATGTGTGTGGCTTGCTGGCTGGCTGGGTCTGAGCACTATGGCCCTCATTTATCAACCGTGCGTAGACCAAAATATGGGTGCACGCCGAAATTGCCGACATTTTTGACATTTACCATTTCCGCCAACGCTTGAAATTGAACGTGACAACGTTGAAAATCCACGGTTGCTCCTCAGCTGGCGTACGCATTTTTTCCCTGTCTTACACAAGCGGAGCAGCCTTGTCTGAACTGCTGACACTGTCACAGGCATCAAAACATATGTTTTCACTCCTAAAATGTTAATATAAAACGGTATGTGTATGTAAAAAACAAAAGAGAGATTTCCAACTTTACAAGTAATTAAAATCGCGCAATTAAAAACAATATAACATGTTTACAATGTATTAGTTTGTGCTTAATCAAACACTTGTTATGCGAGCGCACTTGTGAGATGATTTTGGAGCGCATGCGGACGCGGTGATGCGGCATATGCGATTATGATATTATTATTTTTTTAAAGGCATGAATGGACTGCACGCCTTTATTTCCAAGTGACAATGACAAGCATACAATACAGCTTGCCTATTTGTAGTAAGTACTAGCAGGCTATAGGCGTAAGGGGCTTAATCATTCACCATTTATAAGTGCTTAGACAGTTTTGACAGTTCAGATAAAAGCGAGATCATTTTCGGGGGTCGGGAGGACGGGACCGCGGCGTGCGTCGCCAACACATACCAGCGCAAGCGGCAAGGCTTCATCCATATGTTTATGATTCGTTCATCAATGATCAAATCACTACATAAACGTTGATTGTGAGCTGCCTTGACGACATGATAGCCGATCTCTCATGCAGGCATGTCACACACAGGACTTTAATATCACAGCAGTGCGCAGTATCACGCCTTCGCCGTGCACTGCGCACGAATGGGTAAAATTAATATAGGCCAGCCTACAAACTAATTCCATTCATGGCGATGCGATGTCGATGTGTCATGTATATGCGTGCATGCGTGGACATGACAGCAAAGCAAGCGAGGTGAGAGGAAAACAGACAGGGTAGGCCTACAACTTTATTTAATTCATGCAGGTGTTCGTTCTTTATTTAACAAGACACCAGTGGGCTTGCAAGTTGCGTGTGCTTCTGCGTGTGTGTGTGTGTGTGTGTGTGTGTGTGTGTGTGTGTGTGTGTGTGTGTGAGAGAGAGGTGCGTGAGGCGGGCAAGGCACGGGAGAAACCTTTTTTCCATGGTTTCCATGGTTCCCACAGGTCGTAAACATGTGTTCAGTCGCAAAAACGAGGGCGAGGCTTGATTTCATAGGGCGTGCCAGATAGATTTCAGCCGTCACATTTATTAACGTGAGAACGAAATTAAGGAAGGATCAGCTGTTTGCGATCACTTTATAAATGCCGTGGCGACGTGGGTGTACTACGAAACCTGCACTCGAATCTGTGGCAGATTTTACACTCGATTGATAAATGAGGGCCTATGTGTGTGGCTGGCTGGCTCTGAGCACTATGTATGTGGCTTGCTGGCTGGCTGGGTCTGAGCACTGTGTGTGGCTGGCTGGCTGGCTGGGTCTGAGCACTATGTGTGTGGCTTGCTGGCTGGCTGGGTCTGAGCACTATGTGTGTGGCTTGCTGGCTGGCTGGCTGGGTCTGAGCATAGATAGATAGATAGATAGATAGATATTATAGCAGTGACTGACTGAAGGGCCTCCCACACCGTCTGCGAATGCCGCGCGTCAAAACAGCCGCCTCCATCATTTTCAATGAACCTATCGCACACCGGCGGCGTCCGACGTGCTCTGACGCGCCGCATCGGACGGAGCCGGTGTGTGTTGGGCTTGAGACATCGAGCGTGCGTCCGCAACTGGTTGTGGCCCCCATCAAGTGACCTTTTGACCAATGCGGCCCTCGCCCCAAATGAGTTTGACACCCCTGTTCTAATGCATGGCATACGTTAGGGCCCTTTAACGGAAGTGGGGAAATTGATAAATTTCTACTCATTTTCAGACGGGTAAGCGGAAGCTTTTGAAAACTGTTGAAAAATGCATCTTGAGGGCTTGGGTTATCCGCAAAATGGCTATGTTGCCACTGGGCTTCATAAACATTTAATTTGGAAAGTGCAAATTTCCATGCAAAATGCAAATGGAAGAATGCCAAATATACAACATTAATGCAAATTTATATGAATGGAAAAATACCCAACGACATCGCAACATCGTGCCTTCTGGTGAAAAACAAATGTGTGAATATAAAGTAATGTGTGCATTTCAAAGGGATGTGTGGCACAGCATTGAGCCTATAGAATAAGAAATACCTTTCAACTGAGATCCCCTCAGAACTCAACTTTCGCAGATCCAGACAAGACATAAATCTATCCCTGAGAATGTGTCTCCTTGCGTTTTCATTACTCTGCTTAATGTTGCAGCACTACAGTACTTCCAGTTTACAGGAACGTCTCTTTCCTTAAATGGATCGATACATCTTTCTCAAGTGGAATGCATTTTTAAAGACATGCTATTACTGTTCACTTTATGTCCATGATGATGGCATCTTTTTCAAAAAGTGTAGTACTTCACATGTCAGTGACTAGGTCTGAGACAACATAACTGTATTCGAAGATATTTAATTACTCTGCAGAAAGCATAACATTGCAAATAACACAATACTTCATTAAAGAGAGACTGGCTTTTCTCAATAGTGACTTTTCGCTGGACAGAGCAAGCACTAACCCTAAACATCAAGTTGTAAATCAATCATATTTACTACAGTATGTGACAGTGTCCGTAAAGTGGTGACTGATGATGAAAGCAGCTCAAGTTCAAATTAGTTCAAGTTCAAATTTGACAGCTTCGCATCTGCTATTGTTTGTTCAAAAGGGATGACAGGGAGTGTTTCCCCCCCCCCCCCCTATTGTTTTCATAACCAACAACAACAACATTAATGGAGTTACGTTTCAAAGCTGCCCGAGATACTAAACCAGTATATCGCACAGCTCATGTTATTTCCGCAGGGAGAATGTGAGACTGCCTACCGGTAGAAGAGACTGTTCCATTTTACAGCCCTCTGCAGACAACTGCAGAGATAATGTCATTTTTCCTTTTCATTTCAAGTAACTGAAGTCATTGACCAAAATCCTATTTTTAGAAGAGAAGGAGTGCCGCTCCCACCAAAACAACCCTGCCTATCAGAAAACAGTCTCAAATGTTGATGGGCCATGATAAACTTAATTCTTGAGCCTTGGCATAGACTGTGCTGTTGAAGTTTGGCGACAAGAAAGCCATTGAACACAGTAAATGTGTGTGTGTGTGTGTGTGTGTGTGTGTGTGTGTGTGTGTGTGTGTGTGTGTGTGTGTGTGTGTGTGTGTGTGTGTGTGTGTGTGTGTGTGTGTGTGTGTGTGTGTGTCCAAATCACCATCAAAAAGGCCGGAATGAGTCTTCAATTCAGTTATAGCCTATATCTATCTTCAATACGGCATATTAACTGTCTAAAGACACAATTTAGGGAGGTATTTATATTTTTAAAAATAAAGAAAAAAAGGCTGACTTTGAATATGTCACAATCATTTGTGTTCGTTATCCTTACTCCCTGCCTGCAACCCTCAACCTCGGGCCAGTGTGTGGACAGGTGGAGTCTGGAGGCGAGGACGAGGGTGAGGCAGAGGCCGGCTGGATCGAAGGGGCGGCCATTTTGCTGTCGGTCGTTTGCGTGGTGCTGGTGACGGCCTTCAACGACTGGAGTAAAGAGAAGCAGTTCCGCGGGCTCCAGAACCGCATTGAGCAGGAGCAGCGCTTCGCCGTGGTGCGGAACGGCACGGTCATTCAGATCCCTGTGGCCGACCTGGTGGTGGGCGACGTGGCCCAAGTCAAATATGGTCAGTGTCAAATAAATACTCCCTGTTTTGTTTAAAACAGTATTTATATGAGGGCCAGAGCACATGAATGAACATTAATACAATACAACAACAAAATATCATTGAAAAATGCACTAGGGTTAGCGAAATAATATAGATTGATTACTGAGCCTCAAAAGCGGAGACTTTTGCGCACAGGGAGCTTCAATGATGTGTTCCCCAGAAAAAGGGAGGGCTTTAAAGTAGCTTCTGTAGCTGGGGCATTAAACACATATATTTATATTTATATACTTCGGTAGCTGGGGCATTAAACACATATTTTATATTTATATACTTCTGTAGCTGGGGCATTAAACACATCTATTTAAAGTTAGCTTCTGTAGCTGGGGCATTAAACACATATATTTATATACTTCTGTAGCTGGGGCATTAAACACATCTATTTAAAGTTAGCTTCTGTAGCTGGGGCATTAAACACATATATTTATATTTATATACTTCGGTAGCTGGGGCATTAAACACATATTTTATATTTATATACTTCTGTAGCTGGGGCATTAAACACATCTATTTAAAGTTAGCTTCTGTAGCTGGGGCATTAAACACATATATTTATATACTTTTGTAGCTGGGGCATTAAACACATATATTTATATACTTCTGTAGCTGGGGCATTAAACACAAATATTTATATACTTCTGTAGCTGGGGCATTAAACATATATTTTGAAAATAAATAAATAAAATAAATAAAATAAATAAAATAAATAAAATAAATAAAATAAATAAAATAAATAAAATAAATAAAATAAATAAAATAAATAAAATAAATAAAATAAATAAAATAAATAAAATAAATAATAATAATTAGAAAATAGGGGTGGCATTAAGTTTTTTCAGCATGAGAAACATGGGCTTCTATGTCCTAGAATTCATCTGCACGCACGCACGCACGCACGCACGCACGCACCATCCTCCATGTTTTATGCAGATGCACTGCAAAGTTTCAGTACAATTCCGGTCGTTCCCTTCTGTGCCATATTTGTACCCCGCACCCATATTGTGTCTCCTGCCTCCACCTTCCAGGGGACCTGCTGCCCGCTGACGGAATACTGATCCAGGGAAACGACCTCAAGATCGATGAGAGCTCGCTGACAGGGGAGTCGGACCATGTAGGCAAATCTGTGGACAAAGACCCCATGTTGTTGTCTGGTGAGTTGCTGTGGATACCCTATAATCATGTTACAGCCTGGTACCCCACTGGTGCCACCAGGTCTGTTGTGGTGGCTGGGGGCAGTATATCAAATATTTCTGGACGTTGTGCACATGATATGGTTGTGTTCCATATACAGTAGATAAGACTTCAGGGTGTTTGCATATTGACTTGCAGTGTAAATATTGATATCAACCGTCTACACACCTGTTTGCACATTCTGTCGCTATATGAATGCGCGCTCATTGCGTGACGTCAGTGTCCGATGAGTGTGTGCGCCTTTGCGGGTGCCGGGTGCCGTGCACACACACACACACACACACACACACACACACACACACACACACACACACACACACACACACACACACACACACACACACACACACACACACACGCACACAGGCACGTGTGTGTGCACGGAGGTATGGGAAATCTCATTGGCTGTCTTTAGAGAAGCAGCGGGGCTGACAGAGCTAATAGGATTGCGGGTCCTGCTCGGCTTCCTGAGTAGCACCAGGTCACACGTCCATTAGACTCAATCTCAACGTAATCATCCAACGACACAGAACAGGACACAGACACACCTACACAGTCAAACCCTTAGTGTTCATTTAACTCCGAAGAGTGTACAAATGAAACCAAATGGACCTGTTATAGGGTGAAAAATACATTTTCACGTCAGGATACCAATTGTATCCAATCAGGAGAGAATACCCAAGACAGATTATTCATCAGCTTCAATTTTATAGTCTTCCAGTTCCAATTTGTCCATCAATTCCGTTTTCCCTTGCTTATGAGTTGTGTATGAGTTGCCTGTCTGTCTCCCCTGATAGAATTGGTATCCCGACCTGAAAATGTCTGTTTATTAAAGCGCTTGAGAGACGGGAAGTCCCCCTGTTGCTAAACAAACATAATAGCAATGATTACTATCAGAATACATGCAGAGCTATTTGACACTCACTTATTAATACTTCTTATACACCCCCTTTAAATGACTACATTGCAATACTTTACTTTGTACTTGTCTGTTATCCAGTGATAACATGTGGTGACCTACAGGTTGAGACACATTGCACCAGAGTGCTGTTTGGAGGATCCTGAGCGGGAGGCGCTCCCTGTGTGTGATGGAGTGCTGTAATTAATGGGAATATAATGGAGGTCTGTTGTGTGGCTCTAATTGGATCTCTGCCCCCAGTGGGAGAAAAACACAGGAGGTGACCAAAGTATTTATGTGTTCCAACGACGCAGCGGTGCAGTGCAACCGAAGGTTAAGAAGCAACAACAACAAACACGAAACAGAAGCACCCTAGTAGTTCATTCAAACGGTTATGAGCTTAAAACCTAATTGTAACGTCCTGGTTTTCGAATCTGGCCCGAGATCAGTTCACATGTCATCCATGCTCGCTCTTCTTCCTGTCTCCCTCCACTGTTCTATCTTTAGCAAAGAAGAAACTTATTTTAAAATAATCGTGGCCAACTGGTGCCTAAAGCAATATTGGTTTAATAGTTCCACTTTGAGTGCTGTATCTATATTTATGTATAGTAGTAGTTAGTAGTCACGGACAAAGTCAGAGAGAGAAGGTTCAAGGATGAGGCTGGCAGGGCACTGCGTCAGGCACCCAGAACTTGAGGCAAGTAAATTGACCCTATGGGAGCCAACCCAGGGCAAAGCCAGGAGGGGAAAGAAGCGTACCAGTAGACGTGCTGCGGCGCGACAACACTGCAGAGCTCAAGAACCTGATGTTGGATAGGAAATTGTGGAGGGCAGCGATCCAGGAAACCCGAGTTGGTGTTGGCTAGACCTCACTAACTAATTCATTTATGTATATCTGTATCAAGAGTCGGGGGGGCATTCACTATCATGTCGAAGTGCTGTTATTGTGTCCTTCTACACATCAAATGAACTTAAACTTCCACACACAAGAGACAGAAGCCAGTAGGCTGAGTAGGAGAACATGTGGCTGCAGGATGAATTCAAAACATCAGAACATCTTCATGTGTGTGGCACTTCATTACAGGTATGTTAACGTTAAAATGTTCATGTTCACTTTATCAAGTGTTATATTGTAGGGTTAATCATTTTAAGTTAAGTTACTTACCTACCATGTATATAGACTAAACTTTGCAAACTACGTGACTTTCCTCACAACACCAGCACCTCCGGTTATTTTTTAGGACGGGAACCCTTTTTGGGGTGTTTACCTTTCAAGACCGGAACCCCTTTTAAGGTTCTTATTGCTACAGTATATAGCAGCATAATATTGTTGTAAAATCTTCAGAAAACTTTTTTAGAATCGGCCTCAGTCCTAAATGGGTTAATGTAGATTCAAAGAAGGATATAACTACACAGCTTTGCTCTTCCCCAGTAAATTAAGCACATTACTCTGCAACTACAAAACAACAAAATGCATTCTAGTTACTGTAGTTATTGTAATGTATATTTAATTTTTCTTCTCAAATGTAAGACAGTTCACAAACGACTTTTTTATTGATCTTGCTAATTAATTATGTCTTTCTACTCTTAAATACTACCACTTCTTCACAACAGCTAAATTTAAGGAGAGCATAAGATTTCCACATTGTCTCAGAGGTACCACCATGGGTATCAGGTAAACAAGAAAATGACTCAGTCATAACTGCCAGGGGCAACAAGCTCTTGTAGCGCCCGTTTTTGTCCGTTTCCTCTAGCTCCGGCCTCCAATAGCTCAAATAATTAATTCTTGCATTCTTACGGTGCCAGCTGTTATTGTCTGTCCACAGGTCTCCGATTGACATCAGTGCTTCTCTGCTGCCCACCATGTCACTATCTCCTCTGTCACCTGTCCTGTGTTCTGCCACCTTTACCATGTCATGGTTTACATATTTTATGTTTTTCAGCACATTGTTGTTTTTCTGTGTTGTAGTCACAATACTTATTTGTTGGCATTTTGAGATGAACCACATCATGGTTACGAACTGCTGCTGATATTAAGCAATGGCTTTGTGGTTTGTGGGGCTTTTTTATTCCTCTCTTTCCTCATTATGGGTGGAAAATCTTTCTAACACACACATCACCTTGTTGAACCCCATCGTAACACAAGCCTCGCCTCTCATTTAAAAAGAATAGCGCTCCCATGGGAATATGATTCCACAAGAGCTAATCTTAATATCCTATATGTTCTTCCGGACAAATAGTAGGATTAAGTGTTACACCAAAACAGTTAAATAATGTCACATTTTGTAAATGTTTTTCTTTTTCAATGCTATTATTAAGGGATATTAGTTCCAGCCATGAGGATTGTACCACCCACTGTAGTGTACAGCAATCACAGCTACAATGACGCTTTGTGGTTACACATCACACAATAGATGAAAATGATAAAGGTGTTAGTTTTTAATTTTACTTTTATTCTTTTCCTTTTTTTCTTCTTTACTCAAATTGAAGATTTTGCTATGTGGAGGGGGCTTGCTGTGTACACTGCAGTATATATTGAATAAAATTAAAAATGTATTATATTTCTTAGCAAACAAATGTAGTACATACATGGTTTGGAATTGGCAGTAGGGTACTTTATATTGGGGTTAGGTCTAATTTATACTTAGTTGCACAACCCGGTCCATCTGTTAATAACTTATTATTTTAGTGTTTCAGCGGATGTTTAGTTGTTATATTTGTAGAGCGACAGGATATACTCTAATGCATTTTAAATTTGGTTTAAAATGAAGAAACAAACATTTCGTGTTTTGATTTTCAGACTCTTTCAGAAGCAATCTTAACACTTCATAGCATCCTTTAAAAAAACACTATTATATGGATGCATGCACGCGTGAAGACAGAAAAAGAAAAACATGTGTGACCTGAATTTTATCAATGCCATTTCAGACTACAAATGGGATCAAATGCTTTTAAGTTCTTGCGTTAAGCTTCAATATGGAACTTAATTGAATGAATACATCTTTATTGTAATCAATTTGTATGGCAGAGTATGTTAATACAACTAGCATATATCTGCAGCGGTCGGGGGTGGTCTCCTTACTCTTTCATTGAGACATAGACGCTGGTGCTGTGTAGGACAAGTAATACTGCCTTAAGCACCGATGGCCAAGCAGGGATTTTCCCTCTTGGAAAAGCAATGGATGTTTGGAAGAGTGAGACCCAGGTACGAACTTTGTGTGTAAAGTTGCAATAACCTTGGACATAAAACCTACAGATCACAGCTTTAAAGCTGGGATTTATAAATTAAACATGACAAGGCTGTGGTATCTTGTAGCCTACTTGCTAACCATGGAGTTATTTACAATCTTCATTTCCATATTTCCGTGTGTGTGTGTGTGTGTGTGTGTGTGTGTGTGTGTGTGTGTGTGTGTGTGTGTGTGTGTGTGTGTGTGCGTGCACATTAGGAACCCATGTGATGGAAGGCTCAGGGAAGATGCTTGTAACTGCAGTTGGGGTCAACTCACAAACTGGGATCATCTTCACACTGCTGGGGGCCGGAGACGCAGAGGAGGAGAAAAAAGACAAGAAAGGTAGAGTGTCGTCCCTATTGCCCAGTTTATACTCCATAGTACGACTGTGTGTCATCCCTATTGCCCAGTTTATACTCCATAGTACGACTGTGTGTCGTCCCTATTGCCCAGTTTATACTCCATAGTACGACTGTGTGTCGTCCCTATTGCCCAGTTTATACTCCATAGTACGACTGTGTGTCGTCCCTATTGCCCAGTTTATACTCCATAGTACGACTGTGTGTCGTCCCTATTGCCCAGTTTATACTCCATAGTACGACTGTGTGTCGTCCCTATTGCCCAGTTTATACTCCATAGTACGGCTGTCTCACTTATAAGTTGCGGACGAGAAGAAGGTTGTAAATCTCTTCTTGTTGGCAAGCAAGCCTTTGTGCGATGGAGTACATCTACAAGCTCACAATATGTCGCATTCTTCCACGTCTTGTCGAGGGTGTATTCTCGGCGCCCAACACCATCGTACGATGGAGTATAAATCGGGCTTAACACCATGAGCCTCGAGGCAGCTCTCATGCAGATAGAGTAGTGGAAAGAAACTAAGTACATTTACTTAAGTACATTTACTTAAGTACAATTTTGATTTTAATTTGTACTTTACTTGAGTATTTCCAATTTCCAATACTATAAGTTCTACTACATTTCGGATCCAAATATTGTACTTTTACATTTATTTGAAAACGTACTAATTAACCACTTCGACCACATATATTTCGGATATTTAAAAATTGCTGCTCTACAAGCTCACAATGCGTGGTGATCCGAGGCATTGTGAACTTGTAGATCTGATATTTTCAAAAGATTTTTATACATTTGAAACCTTTAAATTGGACAGTCTGCACAAGGAATACTTTTAATTTTGGTACTTCAAGTACATTTTGATGCCAAATTGCCAATACCTTAGTACTTTCACTCAAGTAGTTTTTGAATACCGGACTTTTACTTGTAGCTGCTCAGAGGCGAGAGGACAGACAGTATTTTTGTTTGGTTTTGGGGAAAAGCAATATTTCAGTGAAGTAACACTGTGTGGCGCCTCCATGTGATATTAGATTGAAGCAACAATATGTTTTTGGGGGAATGATTCCATTGCGAGGGTAATGCGAAATGTCTGCATATGCCGATTAAATAGTTGTGCAGAATGCGTACAATAGCAATGAGTCATGAAATGTGATGTGCTGCTGTTAACGTTTTTCCAGTAATAAAAATGCCCTGGGGCATTACCAAGCCCTAATGTACATTAAGAATTACAGACAGAGAGAGAGAGAGAGAGGGGGGGGGGGGGCGGGAGGGAGAGAGAGAGAGAGAGAGAGAGAGAGGGCACAAATGAAGACTTGCTGTAACCGTCTCCTCCCGTCTCTCCCGTGTGTGTCTCTCTCTCTCTCTCTCTCCCGTCTCTCTCTCTCTCTCTCTCTCTCTCTCTCTCTCTCTCTCTCTCTCTCTCTCTCTCTCCCGTCTCTCTCTCTCTCTCTCTCTCTCTCTCTCTCTCTCTCCTCTGGGTCTCACTGCCTTTGATGTGAAGAGGGGGCAGAGTGCTGGCTGTTTAATAATTCTATCCTGTAAAAGCATTGCAGTCTGCAGGGCAATCAATAATTGAATGGAGAGAAGAAAGAATGAGATGGTTGGTGCCGGGGTTACGTGGGGGGGGGTGTTTGGGGGGCTGCACTCCAGAGGAAAGCTTTTCACGTGTAGGACCTACAGTAGGGCTGTCACTCCAGAGGAAAGCTTTTCACGTGTAGGACCTACAGTAGGGCTGTCACGATCATGAAATGTTACGTGACGATTCATTGTCATGCAAATAATTGCGATTGACGATTTAATTGTGTTTTTCGGCATTGATCGTCGGAACATAATTACATTTCTATTTGCCTTTTAGGCTTCGTAAACTGAAATTGCACAGGGCAGATATGAAAAATAATTATTAATAATGTTATATTTTTTAAATATTTCAAAAAGAGCGATCATGCAAAATAATTGTGATTAATGATTATTAATTGTGATTAGGCATCAGTCCAGACTAAAGCTTTTGCATGCATGCAGGGTGCCACCATCACGTTTCTCTTGTTTTACGACTCATTCATTTATTTTTGGATTCTCCGTTCCTGGTTGTTGTTGATTTATTTCCATTTTGCTTTTTGTGTTGCTCGGCAATGCTCGCTCTTCTGGTTGTCTTGTGTTTTAATGTTGTTGTTTTTGTTGCATCTCTCACTGCGTCATCTGAAACACCCAAACACCTTCCACACCTGTCAGAGGGCAATAGTAGCTCACCCACGCAGCCACTCCCAGCAGTTGAAGCAAATCCAAGCATCACAAATGGTAGGTGCATGCCCCCCCCCCCCTCCCCCCTACGGGTGACTAAAGAATGCCGACATGGGTCAGATTGACAGCTGCCCCTCTTGCTTTTGGTAACAAAAAAATAAAAAATATTATAAAATAAAAGTTTTGCACTTTTTCCACAAGACAACTACAACACAATCTGATGTTGTTGAAGAAAGATCACATTACTATACGTAGCCTGAACAATAAAGGCTACAAAACAGAGTCAGATCTAAACCTCAACACGTATCACACTAATATTGTACAGTAGTGTGAAGCGGTGCAAAGTGTAGCGCAGCTGTCATTGCAAGTTTACAACTGACGCAGAAGTCATTTTCATACCCATTGTGTAAGTTGTGCTTAACCAATTTGTACTGCATTTCCCTACTATTTAACCCATTCTGACCGGGCACCCATTTTGGTGTTGGCATCATGTTATGCTTTAGCTATTGAAAAATAGCAGATCTACAAGCTCATATCGCGCCACCGAGTGGCGCGATACGAGCTTGTAGGTCTGCTATTTTTGAAAAATTCGAAGAACGACTGACATTTTTAGAATCTGATCTCAGGTCAGAATGGGTTAATCAGACCAGTGTGTGTCCCGTGGAAACCTCGTATGAATCTGATCTCAGGTCAGAATGGGTTAAAGAGTGCATTAGATAATAGATTGACTTATTATAGGCGAGTTTGCAATGCATGCACACTGCTTGCAATTAAAATTCATCCAAATTCATCACTCATGTTTAAGATGGTAGCTGAGAGACTCAGAATTGAGGTTAAAACAATAATGATATTATAATAATGATCTGGGCCATCACATCGTGCTGCAAGTGTCTGGTGGCTCCAGTCAGTTTTCCATGGGAGGCACAGAAACGCAAGATGAAGCACTTTTAAGCCACTCTATTTAGCTTTTATTTATCATTATTCCTATATTCATAAGAATATGACTAACTATGGCTGATAACAATATGTTCAAAGCCATACCCATTATACGCTATAGATACAGTAGGTAGTTTAAATATAGGGCCTAACTAAGATACATAAATAAGGAATCTTTACAGGAGGAAGATGTGATTTGAAAATATGGCAGTAGCTCAGCCACTGAGGGTGGTATACTGTCTGTACCTCTCCATTGATGTTTCTCTGGTAAGCGAAGAACTTCGTGTTTTCCCCAGTCTCCTGACATATTGCATATGTCCTGCTCCACTTTTCCACTTTTGCACGTAAGCAGAAAACTATGTCTCCTCAAACTTACCGAATACGCTATCTAAATTGCAATGCGCCATGGTGCAGGTGCACCTGGCTTGAAAGGGGAGTGGGAGAAAACACACTAGATGGGTCTAATTGATTTTTCGCCCACAACACACCCATGACTAGTTCAAAGGCTTAATTCAACCCCTCTGCTCCGCATCTTATTTTGCGTTCAGATATAAATCTGCCGTTTATCTAGCTAAATTGAGTTGGTCATGCCCCCCAAACATTTACACCATGAGCTGAAGAACATGTGCATGGTTCATCTAAATAGGTACAGTATGTCTGCAATCACATTTATTCGTTCCAGTCTGATGCTTTTATTTTTGCCTACTTATTTTCTTTCTTTCTTTTTCTTTCTTTTCATTATTTTTTGCAAAGAAACAAAGCACGTGTATCTGTTTTCTGTTCTTCAGTCCCGAGACGATGTTCTCTGTCGTCATTAAATCAATCTGTTCTTCAGTCCCGAGACGATGTTCTCTGTCGTCATTAAATCAATTCAAGATTTGGTTGGAGGTTTTAAAACATTGTTGACTTCTAATGTATTTATTAGTTTTCTACTATTTATCTCTAATACAATGACCTTTAGGCCATGTGCAAAGCATTTTGAATTGCCTTAAATTGTCTTAAAGGTAGGGTAAGTGATTTTATTTGGTTAAAATAACCCATTTTGGGGGGGAACCCCTTTTGGTGTTAGCATTATGTTATGCTTTAACTATTGAAAAATAGCAGATCTACAAGCTTATAGCACGCCACTCAGTGGCACGCTACGAGCTTGTACTGTAGGTCTGCTATTTTTGAAAAATCAAAGAACGACTGACATAGAAACATAGCTTTTTCAGAAAACTGTCAGGATGTAGAAGACATTTCTAGAATCAGGTCAAAATGGGTTAATACATTTGCATGGCATAATTATTCTTCCAGGAGGGGACTTAATAATATTACACAGCAAAAAAAAGAAAAAGAAAAAAACATTAAAGAAACAAGAAAAGAGCACAAATGTCTCCACATTTAAAAGCATCAAGTATACTGTAAAAGGCAAGTCTGCATCTCTTATTTATTCACAGGCAAGCCAGATGGCACCCTGGAGAACAATCAGAACAAAGGTAAGAGTTGTTAACAGAGCGTACACTGCAAGGTCCTGAATGTACCTCTGAAGGTACGACAGTATGACAGTATGAGTGTGAGTTTGTAGGTCTGTGATTGGATTGCGATGGAACATAAAGTCTATTTTTATACACTTCTGTCAAAGGGCCTCGTATTGAAGTCCTCAGACATATACGCTTACATTTGTCACATTATGCCGGAAATAGAAGAAGCTAAGTAGCTTCTTAAAACAACACAATTTGTTTTAGAGATTGACCTATAGGCTATTCAATAATTATTTCTACTAATATATTATTCTTATTATTTTTTTAATAATTTTTGTAAATATTGAGATGGATTCTTTCTCCCCCCCTTATTATCAATATTGTACTTGTTAAGGCCTCACTCACACCTTCGCAAAAGACTGATGTATGCTTGTTGTATACAAAGGGCGTGATACATCTTGCCCCAATGTATTTCCAATGGGAGTCACATGGTTTGACACAACATTTGTGTTGTATGAGGGGGAGGGGGGCAGTCGAAACACAGCCGAAAGCCATACAACAGCTTGTAGTCCAAAATGTTGTATCAAACCATGTGACTTCCATTGGAAATGCATTGGGCGGCCATGACACTTATCTTGCTTACATCTAGCATGCATCAATGTTGTATGCTAGATATAAGGTGTGAGTGAGGCCTTAAGCTCATTGTGAGATTGTAGATCTGCTATTTTCAAATAGCCGAAATACAGTATATACAGTGCTGAAGTGGTTAGTGTGTTTTGCAATACTAATCAGAATCTACAAAACTGTAACTAAAGTTCTCAAATAATTGTAGTGGAGTAAAAGTACAATATTTGCCTCTGAGATGTATAGTGGAGTAGAAGTAAAAGTATTCAAGTGTATGAATACCGTACTGAAGTACAGTACTTGAGTAAATGTACTTAGTTACTTTCCGCCACTGCTATAACTACTCAACCAACTTTGCATCATCCCAGCCAAGAAACAGGATGAGGCGGTTGCCATGGAGATGCAGCCTCTGAAGAGTGCCGAGGGCGGGGAGGTGGAGGAGAAGGAGAAGAAGAAAACCAATGTGAACAAAAAAGAGAAATCGGTCCTCCAAGGAAAGCTCACCAAACTGGCGGTGCAAATTGGGAAGGCAGGTGAGGCACATTTCCTTTGGTGGGCGTCTCCTGTGTGCTTGTCTGTGACTGTGCTTTCCTAAAAGCCGGATTCTCACATCGTCGCACAACGGTATCGCGCATCGAAAACGAAACCAGACGATCTACAAGCTCACGTCGTGAACTTAGAACTTTCATGTGAGAAAACATTTAGTAGACCCTCCAGAAAAACGTGGGCAAACATCCCTGATTATGCGGCTTAAAATCCTTGATTTTGCGATGCAATGCAGGATTTTATATGTGTGTGAGGTGTGAGGTTTGTGTGATCATGCACCCTTTTTGAAATGTTTTTATCCCTGCATAATCTGCGCCATTTGGCTGATTATGCGGTAAATATTACGATCGCATGAACACATTTTTCTGGAGGGTCTAATTAATTAAGCATTCCTCCATTGTGTCTCATGCATACTGTTTCATTTGGACGGGCTTCAAAGATGAATGTGGAGTTGAATCTGAAGGTATAACCGCAGCACGGCCTACTATCAGTGTCATCATGAGTTCACCAGAACACTCTGCTGCCGAGTAGCATTAGGTGCATTAGGATTAGGATTAGGTGACCAATTTTCCATTCTGGACGGGAACCCCTTTTGGCATTATGTTATACTTTAGCTCTGATCCATAGCCTTCTACTGCTTCTACGATTCTGCCCTGCGCAGTACAAGGCTATGGGACTTACAATTTTAAATCTCAAATCGAAATCAGACCAGCCTCTCCTCTTTGGCGTAAATAAAAAGAACGTTTTTGCTACTCACCAAAACAAAGGCGGGTTGTGTCAATAGAAAGACTACTTTCCTTAGTGGAAGCACTCTGAGCCCCCCACCACACGTATAAACGGTACTTTTTGGCCAAAAAGCAATATCAGTAGAGGGCGCAGCGGAGTAACTAAATTATTTTTTTTCCCGGTGGAAACAAAATCCCTTTTTGGCCAAAAAGTACAGTTTATACGTGTGGTGGGGGGCTCAGAGTGCTTCCACTAAGGAAACTTTCTATTGACACAACCCGCCTTTGTTTTGGTGAGTAGCAAAAACGTTCTTTTTATTTACACTAAAGAGTAGAGGCTGGTCTGCATTCATGCGAGCGGCGGAAGTTGATAGTAACATAGCTCTAATGCAACGCATTAGAGCTATGGAACAGAGCTAGTTATACTTTAGCTATTGAAAAATAGCAGATCTACAAGCTCATAGCACGGCAGTGCCGCACTACGAGCTTGTAGATCTGCTATTTTTGAAAAAGGTTTGGAATTCACTATGCAGTTGACCTAATCCTATAATAGTATTGTAAAGTATATATATCTTTTCCCTTTTATATATATATTGCCGACGTCATATCATTATTCCGTTATAATACATTTAAGAGAACATTATATATTTCTTGAAATGTTAGTCAATTTAGGCATTTAGCAGAAGCTCTTAATCCAAAGTGATTTACAGTAAGCAAGAACAACACCTGGTTGTAAAATCACCATTGATTTAAACTGTAGAGGAAAAAACAAGAGGGTGGCCGCACACGCCAATAGCCAGAGTGCCAATATTCTTTTAGGACAGCAGGCTTAACCGAAACGTTGGATTCATTTTTGTCTTACCTGCTGTCCTAATAAAATATTGGCACTCTGGCTATTGGCGTGTGCGGCCACCCTTTTGCCTATACTGACATATCCAAAATATAAAATAGGTTATGATTAAAGAGGTTAATATGGTTTTCCTCTATATCATGGCTGCTAATACATAAAATGTACTTGCCGTATGAGCACTGTACAGTACAGTTTATGCGTATATGCATCATTTGACCAAAACGGATCTGATTTCTTTCCAGGCTTGGTCATGTCTGCCATCACAGTTATCATCCTGGTTGTGTACTTTGTGATCGAGACCTTTGTGGTCCAGGGCAGGGTTTGGATCACAGAATGCACTCCAGTCTATGTGCAGTACTTCGTCAAATTCTTCATCATTGGAGTGACAGTGCTGGTGGTCGCCGTGCCAGAAGGGTTACCGCTGGCCGTCACCATATCCTTGGCTTATTCTGTTAAGGTGAGAGGAAGCCCTGAGTATCCCTTTCATTGTTGATGTGTGGCTTTTAATGACGTAAAACGCCTAATATCTTCCCCAGCTATATAAAATTCCCTTTAGTCTAGCGGATAATTATAAGATGTTGGCTTTCCACAATATATATAATGACAACCCGTATGGTGCTTTGACATTAATAGCTATTAGCTACTTGTCAATAATTTGTTTGTGCAACACATGCCTGCCTTTAGAAAATGATGAAGGACAACAACCTGGTACGCCACCTGGATGCCTGTGAGACCATGGGCAACGCCACTGCCATCTGCTCGGATAAAACCGGCACACTGACCACCAACCGCATGACTGTTGTGCAGGCATACGTCTGCGACCATCACTTCCTCGAAGTCCCTGACCCTGACCAGCTCAACACCAAGGTGCTGGAGATGATGGTCAGCTCCATCGCCATCAACAGCGCCTACACCTCCAAGATCATGGTGAGATGATTACCGTATGCGGCGTCATGTTATGGAGGATCAAGCACGTTGGTTTCAGCATTTAGTTAGTTCATTTAAGAGAAGGAATTGTCTTTGTTCAGGATTACCCATACTTTTTTCCGTGAGCAACGGGTTGCAACGGGTTGCAACGGTGGGAGTCGGCTAAGCGAACTAACGCAATGTTCGACACGGCAACTTGCGCGCTTTAGCGCACTTGGTGGCGTCTCTCGTGGCGTCTCTCTTTGCTTGAGACAGCGCCAATCTGTCGCGGCCTAAAACTGTACTTTATCCCATACTACTATAGGAGGGGGGCGTGACCATTTACTCAAACACGAAGGAGATTCCATTATCGCTTTTGTCCCGTGAAGGCCTGTCCTCTTAGGGCAATTTTGTGAGAATCATCCACAGGCCTATGATGTGCTTGGGACACAGTGATGTACAGCAAAAGCAATTGTAGCTACCGGTATACATTTCTGTGCATTTGCAATGCTATTATTGACTATTGTGAATGTAATTTGCACACCTAAATCTAACACAATGTTATTAATTTGAATTATCTGCAGGTGTTTTACATGATTCAACACAGTGTATACTACTATATATTTAACCTTCATATGCTGGGAATTATCTCTCTATTTTCCTCAGCCCCCAGACAAAGAGGGGGGCTTACCTAAACAGGTGGGAAACAAGACGGAATGTGGCCTCTTGGGCTTTGTGCTGGACCTGAAGAGAGACTACGTCCCTATCCGAGAGCAGATCCCGGAGGAGAAGCTCTACAAGGTCTACACCTTCAACTCGGTGCGAAAATCCATGAGCACCGTGGTGCAGCTTCCAGACGGATCCTTCCGCCTCTACAGTAAAGGTGCATCTGAGATCCTGCTCAAGAAGTGAGTGACACAGCTTTAAAATGGCCAAATAAAGTGTGCCTTCAGAGAAAAGGAATTGAACAGGAGCTTTTTTAATTCATTTTAAGAAAGCAGGCTATAGCTTGTGCAGGGTAATCGGTTTGGTTTGTTTGAAACCGTTAACACTGTTGCTTGTTTACCATCAGGACTGGAACCCATTTTGGTGTTTTTACCCTTCAGGACGGGAACCCCTTTTGGGGTTCTTGTTGCTATGTACATAGTAACATAACATTTGTGTATTTTTTTAAATAAATATAAATAAAACAATTCAGGCATTAACAGTAGCAGACACTCTTATCCAGAGTGCACTTACAAGTGTGAGATCAGAGTAACCAAAGTATAAGCATGAACCCTAGTCAACATACCACAATGTAAAAGTCCTAGCAGAGTGCCAAGGGAACAATGTGTAATGTCTTAGAGAAACTAGGATACCAGGTAAAAAATCTAGACAACATGCTATCTAAATAACATTCTTTAATTCAATTCAATTCAAGTGTCCCAACCTGAGCAAGCAATTTTGCGACAATGGCAACCAAAATAACTCATCATAATTTATCCATTTGTGTAACCAAATTGCATTGTTTTTCAAGGTGCACATCCATAATGGCTGCGAGTGGTGAGTTGCGGGCCTTCCGTCCACGTGATAAGGATGACATGATCAAGAAGGTGATTGAGCCCATGGCGTGTGATGGCCTACGGACCATTTGTGTCGCATACCGAGACCTCCCAGGCAACCCAGAGCCCGACTGGGAAAATGAGAATGCCATCCTGACCGATATGGTCTGTATTGTCGTCGTGGGCATTGAGGACCCTGTCCGTCCAGAGGTACGATCTTATATTATATTATGTTATGTTATATTATGTTTAGTCTCTTGAGACAGACTCTGGAAAATAGAGGTTGCTGTTTATCCTTTGTTTTGCCAATGGGTTCCCAGATTGTATTATGTAACGCTTGCCCTGTGGCAAGCATTACTACTCTATACTAACATTCTTCAAGAGATAACAACAAGAACCACAATAATGATTCTTGTGGTTCTTGTTGTTATGTTGTTATCTCTGAGCACAGTGAAATACATTCCAAATCAACTGTATGTTTGTTTTACATATTGCATATTGAAAATTACATGAATATTCTCAGTTTACAATGGAAGTCTATTGGAGCCATTTCCATTTTCTTTCTGCAATTGAACGCATGATGTGTTGATACCACATAATAGCCTTCTCTTAAAAGTTGAAACTCTTTTTCATCATTATGAGATTATGAGGAAAAAAGAAGATGGCTGGTGGAGAGTTCATTTTTGTGCCTGGCTCAGAGAACTGCTGAATGTAAATTATCTGCCAGTTGCCAATTTATAGTGTAGAATAAAACGGTTGATTCTAGGCGATAGTATTAATGTTCCATCACTGATATTGAAGACATTCCAAATGGAATTTGTGATTGGGCCACACTATTATGCGTTGTCACAAACAATAACCCATCTTCCCTTTCCCCAGGTTCCAGATGCCATCAAGAAGTGCCAGCAGGCAGGTATCACAGTGCGCATGGTGACAGGTGATAACATTAACACTGCACGTGCCATCGCTCTAAAGTGTGGCATCATTCAGCCAGGGGATGACTTCATCTGCATTGAGGGTAAAGACTTCAATCGACGAATCCGGAATGAGAAAGGAGAGGTACATTAATGCAATGTTTGTTTGTTTGTTTGTTATTAATTATTATTATTGCATGCATTGTAATTTTAACACTTTTGTTTAACATGCAAGCATGCTCAATAAGTGCCAATGATTCAAACAGATTGAACAAGAGCGCATTGACAAGATCTGGCCCAAGCTGAGGGTTTTGGCTCGCTCCTCCCCAACAGACAAACACACTCTGGTAAAAGGTTGGTGTTTCTGTGTCTAATCTGTACAAATACATCGATAATAGGGTAGATATCTAACCTACCTGCCAACATTAGGCTGTGAAAAAGAGGGAGACATTCTGGGGTATTAACAAATGGCCCACACTCAAGATTTTAAGGTAGGCTACTGGAATAAATACATGGACGTGCAAGTAAAATCAATTTTAATTAGTTATAGAACACAATAAAATACTTTCACAAACACACAAAAACATACAGAATATACATGTGGAACTTAGAAAGATGTACCATTTGATTTGTTGATACAAACTAGTATGCAATCAGGAGAAGTTAACAAACATCAGGAGAAAGGGTTAGAAATCGAATGAACTACAATAGTATTGAGGATCATTCCAAGGCACTCTGGTATGAGGACAGTAATCATATTTTTCATGTCCCTGGCAGGCATCATTGACAGCACAGTACTAGAACAGCGTCAGGTTGTGGCTGTGACAGGAGATGGGACCAACGACGGGCCTGCCCTGAAGAAAGCTGATGTTGGATTCGCCATGGTGAGAAGAGAGGATGATGACTTAGTATTGATCACTGCCACTGCCACAAAACTATTTAAATTGATAGACAGTCCCTTAAAGTAAGTGAGGGAGAGAGTATGAGAGAAGAGTGTGTTTTTTAACACGTTTTAATCAAATGGCCAACAAAAAAATGCCTCATGCATTCGCGGAGACACTTTTTTCAGTAGGGATTAGGGAATACATAATGTTTTGTCATTTGACCTTCCAAAATATTCTCAGCTGTCAGATCATGCTGAATTTTCTTCCGGGCAAGATTCACTTCGAACAGACTTTTAGGAGTCGCAGTTCGAACCGCTAATCAACGTCTAATCTAAGGATGGATGTCTAAAAAACTTTCATTTTAGCCGGGGTTTTTTACGCATTTTTAGACGCAAGTCTAATAGCCGTCTTTTGCTCAGTGGGTAGAAGCTAAAATACTACAAAAATGTAAATTACACTGTATGATTTAAGTCTCAAAACTTCCCACATAGAAGGACCAGAGGATAAATAACTAATAATCACTGACATCTGTGTTTGATGGTGGAAACCTAAGGAACCCATATCCCTCTGTGTGCTCAGGGCATCGCTGGTACAGATGTGGCGAAAGAGGCTTCCGACATCATCTTAACAGACGACAACTTCTCTAGCATTGTCAAAGCCGTCATGTGGGGGAGGAACGTATATGACAGCATTTCAAAGTTCCTGCAATTCCAGCTCACAGTGAATGTGGTGGCCGTCATTGTGGCCTTCACCGGTGCATGCATCACACAGGTAATCAGCATGTTTGTTAGGACACAGGTTCTCACTGTACGGGTCCAGGGATCCCAGGTGTCCTCGAGGAGATAGCAGAGGTTCCCCCAGCTAAATGACGGATAGTTAGGGGGAACTGGACCCTTATAGTGTGTTTAACATTCTTACGATTCCATTTTTCGTTCCATTTTTACACTCTCAGAGAACCCAGGGAACCCCTTTTGGTGTTTTAAGCATTATATTATACTTTAGCTATTGAAAAATAGCAGTTCAGTCAGACAACTCAAGGAGGATGTAATAATATATTTATTGAATATAAGATAATCAATGAAATATATTTATTATGGTTTGGCGATGTATTGGATCTTTTTAGGTACGGGTGAAGCGCATCAGTCCCGACCATAGGGACTCCGAATCCCCCGTACCTAAAACAGTAGATCCAAAACGACAGGTGGTAGCTGGGGTGGAGGTGGGTGAGCACTTTGTATACAGCAGCGCACAGTATACAATAAGCAGCAGCAAGTAAGCAAGCAGAATTGAGCGCAGGTTGTATGACAGCAGCACGCTGATAGAACAGCAGTGGGCAAGCAAGAAGGCAGAGGAATGCAAACCTCTGGTTCAAGTAGCCGGTATGAGAGATGGGGTGAGCTGTGATTGGCTGAGTGAATCATGTGGATGATGCTGCGGTGGCCCAATTAACAGCCGGCGCGCTGACTGAGGTTCCCTGACTGAACTTGCCCTGCGCATGTCTACGACAGGCGCAAATGCTCATATCTACAGTGCCGCGCTACGAGCATGTAGGTCTGCTATTTTTGAAAAATTGTGAAAATATGGTGCAAATCTTTCAGAGCGAATGTTTTTAACTCAAGTCTTTGCTTCTGGGGTGTTCTCTGGAACTACATATTTTCAGATGGGGGTCGGAGGCCAATTACATAGAATTTTAGGGCTCCTTGACATGAAATAGTTTGAGAACCACTGACATAGAAACATATAGGGTTTTCTGAACACTCTCATGATTTAGAAGACATTTGTAGAATCAAACTTATAATGGGTTAAGACATTTTTTTTGTCAAATATGTTTTTATTGAACAGATTATAAATTATTACAAACATGATATGAAATACTTTTTTTATGAAAGAAAATGAAAGAAAAAAACAAGACAAAAAAGATAAAGAAATCCCTTAACCCTCCCACCCATACTGCTCAGTGACACTGCATACTAGATAATAAGATGATAGAAAGCTCATGGAAAACATCTGAAAAGAAAATGGCGTACAGTCAACCATATCAATGGTATCCTGTCTATTAATCGTTTCTACTCTGGTAATGGACAAGGGGCAGCCAAACCTTATCAAACTGTCTCTCCCTGTTTCTCAGGAAATACCTTATTCTCTCAAGATGAAGTGTACTAGTCATTTCATTTAAAGGACAACTTTAGTTTCTTTCGACAGAAAGCAGCAAATGAAAAAAGAATTACACTCATCTTTTACTTTCTCTAATGACAACCTAAAACTTGAACCTTGGTTGAAAAAAACTAAAGTTGTCCTTTAACCAGTGCTTAAATGCAGGAGCCTCTTCCTTCTTCCAGTGTGTCAGAATTAGTTTTTTCGCTGTAATCAGACCATATGAGAAGAGTTGTTTGTGCTCTCGTCAACATAGGCATGGAGTCTGACAAACCCAGAATTATTAGTACAGGATCGGGGTCAATATGAATACTCAAAATATCAGAGAGCGTCTCAAATATCTTAATCCAATATCTTTGTATCCGAGGGCAAAGGGTGAAGCTATGAAGAAGATTTGCATCTATTGTATTACATTTGTCACAATGCGAAGAAATGTAATGGGTTAAGACTTTTACAGTGTATATCGGGGCCTTATGCAATATGCATATGAACCTGGGGGTCCTGGAAATTAAAAAAACATTGAGAATCACTGAGACTGCCGGAAACGAATATGTGGCAAAGTAGCAGCTAGCAGCACGGCTCCAGTTCCAGCCTTTGTCTCTCTGGTTGTTTGCTTATAGGACTCTCCTCTGAAGGCAGTGCAGATGCTCTGGGTGAACCTGATCATGGATACCTTTGCCTCGCTGGCGTTGGCCACTGAACCCCCCACCGAATCCCTCTTGCTAAGGAAGCCCTACGGCCGCAACAACCCCCTCATCTCCCTCACCATGATGAAGAACATCCTGGGCCACGCCATCTACCAGCTCATCATCATCTTCACCCTTCTGTTTGCAGGTAGGTGGTCCACACCTCATTGGAGTGTGAGTGCATGTGCTGTGCCTGTAAACATGTACCGTACATGCTTAATTTCAAGATGATGTGCTTTTTCTTTCGAACTCTCTATGATTGCTGTCATTCCACCGTATTTACACAGCAATAATCTCAACCTTAACTGAACTTCAGTATCAGTATTTAGATAGATAGATAGAAGTCCCCACAACGTGTTATGCGCTCGAAAAATCCTCAATACAGAGCCACGTCAGCTAGTGAGTGAACATGAACAAACATTGTTCAATAAATACTATAAAAATATTATTTTCAGTTCCCTTTTCAAAATGACACACAGTTGCAGACGTTTTTTAGGTTACCATCCATCTGTCGTTTACTTGCAGTTTGCAAGTAATTACAATAAAAGTAGAGAAATGACAGTGTCATTATTGCAATGATGCTCTATCGCTGATTCTGAACATCAAGACTACTGTATAATGGTTAAAATTACCTTTCAAAATCACTCGAAGAGTTTTAAGCCTGAAACAAAGCCAGCTAACTACGAGATGAATCGTGACGTAAAAGGTTAAAAAAAGCGAATTAATGGGATTTCCGGGAAAAAGAAAAAGAAAAAAGATGATGATCCAGATGGCTGCTGGATGTTTTAATCTAGATCCTTTGTTATTTTTATTCATTCAGACCTCATAATTGTGTTGTTTTTGTGATTAATGAAATAAAATAAAAACTATTGATAGCAAAACACAAAAGACCATATATAATACCAGTGGTGGAAAGTAACTAAGCACATTTACTCAAGTACTGTACTTAAGTACAATTTTGAGATATTAGTACTTTACTTGAGTATTTCCAATTTCCAATTCTACTGCACTTCTACTGCACTACGTTTTTAATCCAAATATTGTAGTTTTACTCCACTACATTTATTTGAAAACTTGAGTTACTAGTTACTTTGTAGATTTTGATTATTATTCCAAAACATACATTAACCACTTCAACCTATACATTTTGGCTATTCGAAAATAGACGATCTACATGCAACGCATTGTGAGTAGATCTGTGTAGATATGTTCAAATGATTTTTATACAAAAATGTAAAACATTTGAGTACTTTTCCCACCACTGCCATTCTATACAAATGGTGACTGATGTCCTTGTCCCGCTGCAGGAGAGAAGATCTTCAACATTGACAGTGGCCGTAACGCCCCGCTGCACTCGGCCCCGTCTGAGCACTACACCATCATCTTCAACATATTTGTGCTCATGCAGCTGTTCAATGAGATCAATGCACGCAAGATCCACGGAGAGAGAAATGTGTTCGATGGGATCTTCCGCAACCCAATCTTCTGCAGTATCGTCGTGGGCACGTTTGTTGTGCAAGTGAGTTTCTAGCATGCACAGTTAAATCCTGAGTAGTGTTTGTTCATTCAATTGATTTTGACCAGTCCCATGCATTTTGGTAATAATGGACAATTGGGTCAGTAGGCTCAAATTTGACTCTAATCAGACTGGAGAGAGCAGACCTACTGTAAGATAAATATAGTCTTCAACATTTCAGTGAAAGGTATTTTGAGGGCTAATGTACAGCAGGCACTTTTTGAAGTTCATTGCACTATGCATTGTTTTTGGTGTGCCAAAAAACAAAGGAAATATTAACATTTGGAATTTCACTTAGTAAGAGACCTGCACACCTTCGCTCAAGATTAACAGTTTATTGAAACAGAATGAGATGAATGCGGAGTGGAGTGAGGAACCCAAGATAGGGCGAGACTCAGGGTGGGGGCGTAGTCTCTGGAGCTGACGGTCATCTTTGCTCTACTCGGAATGAACGGTTGGTCGTCTCTGCTCCGTCACTGCCCCCCCCTGGATTCCTAGAGAATCGAGGCGGAAGGAGGAGGATGGCGATTTAAAAAAAATAGCCGATCTACAAGTGCAGTACTCACAACCCATGTTTGGTCTGTCGTGGAGCAGAACAAACAACTTGGTTGAGATATCGCAGGTGTATTTATTCTGTGGTGATTGCACCGGGGATTGGCCGGGTGGTAATGAAAGGCAGGTGAGTTTGGAGGACGGAGGAGTTGTTGATAATGAGGGAGGAGTGTTTAAGGTCAAGCGGAAGGAGGTCTCTTCTCCCGAAACTGCGTTGTATAAATACAACTTCCCTAAATTACTAATACATTTTCATTCAAGACTGTCAAATGCATTTGACAGTTTTATATCTAGAAATACATTTGAAACATTCAACACAAAT